>NC_090924.1:479019413-479319897 GCF_040938575.1 Ambystoma mexicanum | reverse complement strand
CTTGCGGTTTGCTTATTTCCAGTAGTTCACTTAAGTTGCAATTTTGATAGTTCTCCAGTTTCTTTTCATGAGGATCAGTGGCATGTCCCGTTTGATTATTGGTGTGACCAGTGTGATTACAAAGGGAATGATGAGGTGGTCGCTGCAGTGGATCTGAACTGGTGGCGTTGTGGTAAGGAGTTTTTTGTTAGTGAAGATTGTGTCTAATATATGTGCTGCCGTGTTGGTGGCTCCTTTGACAAGTTGATGTAATGTCATTGTTGCTGGTTGGCTGGCTAGAGATTTGTGTGTGTTGGAGGCTTCTTCATCTAACCAAATGTTGATGTCACCGAGGATAATCAGGTGATTGTTCTCGAGGACCAGATTGGGGATTGCTTCCGTGAAGGCCTCTACGAAAGTCGCATCGTAAGTTGGCGGCTATAGATCAGTATGAATTTAAGGTTTGCTCTGGGGTTTGTTGATAGACCGAGGATTAGAGATTCGCAGTTACTGATGTTTAGTGGGTATTCCAGTTTAATTTCTAGGTGTTCCTTGTGGATTATTGCCAGACCGCCACCTCTTTTGGTTTTCCTGTTTACTTGGACGCATTTGAAGTTATCAGGCAGGCAGCTATTGAGAGATCTTGCAATTGTCATCTAGCCATGTTTCAGTTACAAATAGGATGTCGATACCTCCGTCACATAGGCGGTCGTAGATTTCGGTGGCATGTTTGGACATTGACCTTGCATCGATTAGATTTCAATGGGTCCTTTCGGTATGGTTTGGTTTATTTGTTATTACCTGTTTTGATATGTCGGTGTTCCTTTGGGGTATTTCTGTGGTTATGTTGGTTGGCTGATGTTCTGTGGAGGCTGCTTCTTCGTTGAATCGGTCTGTTAAATTGATGGTTGGTTTGTTGACTTCTGCTGCTTTGTCATCTCCTATGGTTTGATGTGGATATCGGTAGTACCCTTCTGTTCTTGTGATCTATGGAGTGCATGGTTCAGTATCATCCCATTCTCTTCTTGGGTCCTCCCGTCTTTTTTCCCGTTGTTCGGGGGGAGTTCTTTGCTTGTCTGAAGATGTCCATGTTGTTGAAATATTGAGCTTTTGCAGTTGTTGCGAGGAACGGTGTAAGGTATGAGGATTTTTCTCTAACAAGGGTGTTCTGTTGATTTTATTATTTGGTGGGGTTTGTTCTGTGTTCAAGGCGGCATCAATTGGCAGCGGATGAGTTTGTGTGTCTGTATTAGTTGTTCCATTTTCCTGCAATCTTTGTCGGCATACGATTCTGCACCGAGGCATTTTGGGTTTTCGGTGGCAAGAGTTAGTTTGGGTATTGAGTTTACGGGGGCGGTTACCTACCTGCTCTGCTTTGTGCTACGATAATGTTGGGTTTCTCCTCTTGTGTTGCGATTCCTGGATGCTCTCTAAGGGTGGTTGTCTTTCAGTCAGTTGGGGTGTTCCTCTTTCCATGGGAGGTATGGAGGACTATGCGTTGGTCATCTGGCTGGTTGGTAAAGGGGATTAACTAGGGTAGCGACTATGGTTATAATTACTAGCCATTAGTGGCTGCTGGGTGATTTGGGGGCCTGGAGGGGAGGTCTAGGATTCTATGGTTGGTACTGATGGAATACCTAGAGGTTTGGAATGACAAGATAGTGGGGATCCTAGGTTTCACCAGTGTTTTACAAAGAGATCGTACTTGAGATTCGGGATATCAGAGGGGGAAATCTAGGATACGGCGATTCCTGACTCGACGAAAGGAGACTGGCTTAGGCTTCAACAGAGTGGCACGCAGCAGTTAAACACCTAGATTTGAGACGCCTAGAAATGGGAGACAGGGCTAGGTTTCACCGAATGGCAAGCAGTAGCTGCAACCCTAAGATTCGAGCCACCTCGACAATGGGAGAGGGCTAGGCTTCACAGGGAGGCAGCCATCCGTAGAAACACCTAGATTTGAGACACCTAGAAATTGGAGAAAGGCCTAGGTATTACAGAACGACAGGAAGCAACTGAAACACCCAGGTTCCAGACACCGATCGGGGGTGGTGGGGCTCAAAAAGGACAAATGCGGTCCAAAAGGGCCCTGGGCGGCCAACCCTTACCTGTCAATGCCTTGCAAAGGTTGGCGTGAAGGCTAGAGGGCCAGGCAATGTTGCAAAAGGAACAAGTTACTTACCTGTAACTGTTGTTCTCCAGCATGGGTCTGGCATGGATTCACATGCTCATGAATATTCCCCGTCGTCAGGCTGGGAATCCTCGGTCAAGAAAAATCAGTATCAGTTTCGTTTCTGATCTGTCTTTCGTAGTAGTAACCAATCACTGATCTCTGCGTCATACTGACCACAGCCAATGACTGCCCTCTCCCTAAGCCCCGCCTCTGGCAGCCATCTTCAGATTTGGTAGCACGTGAAGTGGCAGTATGACCAAGTGAAGAGCCGCAGAGGGGTAGGCGGGAGGGTTCGCATGTGGATCCATGCCAGACCCATGCGGGAGAACAACAGTTACAGGTAAGTAACTTGTTCCTTCTCCAGCATGGGGTCCGGCATGGATTCACATGCTCATGAATACAGCAGTACACACATGCACAACCACGGGAGGTGGCAAAATGCTCAACATTAAGAAATACAAAAACTCAACATTAAGCATCTCGTACCTCCTCACCAGGCTCACCTTAAGCGAACAGGTTGCGCAGCACTGCTTGGCCGACCCTGGACTCCTCCCTGGAATCCCGATCGACGCAGTAGAATCTCGTGAAGGTGTGCGTCGACCTCCACGTAGCTGCCCTGCAGATGTCCAGCAGGGGCACACCAGATAAGAACGCCGTAGTAGCAGCGATTGCTCTGGTCGAATGGGCTCTCGGACGGCCTGGCAGCGGTCGGTTTGCCAACCAGTGGCAGTGCATGATGCAGCCGGAGAGCCATCTGGAAATAGAAGACTTCGAGAGAGCCTTCCCTTGATTCACAGGTCCAAAGTTCACGAATAGCTGTGATGTCCTCCGAAAACTCTTTGTGCGGTCCACGTAGAACTTCAGCGCTCTAGCCACATCCAGCGAGTGCAAAGTCATCTCGGCCAGCGACGAAGGAGACGGGAAGAAAACAGGTAACACCAGGGGCTCGTTAAGACGGAAGTCCGACGGCACCTTGGGTATAAAGGAGGGGTGCGTCCTAAGCACCACCCTCGAGGCATGGAAAGTCAAGTACGGTGCTTTGCAGGATAGGGCCTGGATCTCTCCCACTCGTGCAGAGGTAATGGCCACCAGGAATGCAGTCTTCCACGACACAAACTTCATCGGCTCGAATGGGGGCCCCATGAGCCTGGTCAGCACCACGTTAAGTTCCCACGCCGGGGCCTTCACCGGCGGGAACGACCGGAACAGTCCTTTCATAAACTCTTTTACCAGTCGATGGGACCACAGGGACGTCCGTCCTGTGGTTCTGGTATATCTGGAGATCGCCGCCAGATGAATCTTAGTGGAGGCATGGGCTAGCTCAGCCTTTGCCAGCGATAGCAGGTACGGCAGCACTTGAGGGGCCGTAATCCGTAGGGGGTTGATCTTCTGTGCTCGGCACCAGATAGAGAACCTCTTCCACTTATGACCGTAGCATTTGAGTGTCGAGGACGCCCTGGCCTTTGCAAGAACCTCTCTGCAATCGGCCGGTATATCGTAGCCTCCAAACTCTAGCGCTGCAGGAGCCAAGCCTACAGGTTCAGTGACGCCGGGTCGTGGTGGAAGATGGCGCCTCATTCTCTGGAGAGAAGGTCCGCGTCCGCCGACAGCTTGCTGGTAGGGGACGTTGACAAGTCCAGAAGGTCCGGGAACCAGATCTGCCTCGGCCACGCCGGTGCGAAGAGGATCATCCCGCACCGGGACCTCTTGAGCTGGTTGATGAGTCGAAGCAACAGAGGGAATGCATACAGGTATAGGCCGTCCCAGGGGAACGAGAACGCATCGCCCATGCTTTTCGGCTGGGGAAACCTGCTGGCGAACCTATTGCACTTCGAGTTCGTCGCTGTTGCGAACAGGTCGATTTGGGGTTTGCCCCATCGTCGGAAGAGTTGATCCACCTGATCCTGGCCCAGTTCCCACTCGTGACACGCGCGCAGCTCCCTGCTGAGCGAGTTGGCATGGTGTTTTTTCTCCTGCCAGGTGGAAGGGAACCAGGAACATCCCCTGGGCGACCGCCCAGTGCCACAGATCCTGCGCCTCCTTGGATAGGGCTGGGGATCTGGTGCCTCCCTGCTTCCGTATGTAAAACATTGTCGTGGTGTTGTCCGTGAAGATCCGCACCACCTTGCCCTTGAGAGACTGGAGGAACGATTTGAGAGCCCAGAACATGGCTCGGAGTTCCAGGACGTTGATGTGCAGGAGCCTCTCCTCCGGGAGCCAGAGGCCTCTTACGTGGAGATCTCCGGTGTGGGTGCCCCAACCCTCCAGGGAGGCGTCCATCGTCACCGTCTCCTGGTACGCCGGCGTCTGAAAGTCCTTGCCCGCCGTGAGGTGCGCTCTAACGCCCCACCACTGAATCGCCCGCCGGAACACCTCGTTGAGGGGGACCCGGTCTTCGAAGGTGCCTGTCGCTTGCATCCAACGGGCGTCGAGAAATTCTTGAAGAGGGCGCATCCGTAGTCTGCAGAGGCGCACCAGGTAGATGCAAGAGGACATCATCCCCAGGAGGGACTTGATGGACCTCACCCTGGCCACGTCCGTGGCTAGCAGGCGCTGCACTTTGCCTAGAATGGTCTTCGTCTGTTCTTCCGACGGTGCCGCCAGGCGCCTCACTGTATCGAGCTT
Organism: Ambystoma mexicanum; assembly: GCF_040938575.1. Classification (NCBI taxonomy): domain Eukaryota; kingdom Metazoa; phylum Chordata; class Amphibia; order Caudata; family Ambystomatidae; genus Ambystoma; species Ambystoma mexicanum. The sequence continues at coordinate 479,315,120 of NC_090924.1, read as the reverse complement.
CGCTCCCAGAAACAGGGCCACCTGCGACGGCACCAGGTGGGACTTTTGGTAATTTATGGCGAATCCCAGGTCTGTGAGTAGCTGGACAGTCCTCGCAGTGTGTTCGACGGCGAGTTCCCTCGTCCTTGAGCGGATGAGCCAGTCGTCCAGGTAGGGGTAGATGTGAATCCCCTGCAGGCGCAGCCGCGCCGCCACAGGTGCTAGGCACTTGGTAAAGACCTTGGGGGCCGACTTCAATCCGAACGGCAGTGCTCTGAATTGGTAGTGGCGTCCCTGGATGACGAACCTGAGGAACTTTCAGTGACTTTTGAGGATGGGAACGTGGAAGTATGCATCCTCCAGGTCCAACGACGATAGAAAGTCGCCTTCCTCCAGCTGTCCCAGCACATGCTGGAGGGTGACCATCCTGAACTTTTGTGACCTGATGTATTTGTTCAAACGACGAAGGTCCAGGATGGGGCGCCAGCCGCCCGTCTTCTTCCTGACGAGGAAGTACCTTGAGTACACCCCGGAGCCTCTTCGGGACAAGCTCGATGGCGCCTTTCCTGAGCATCGCCCGTACCTCCAACAGCAGTTGCGGGATGTGATTTTCCTTCCTGGCCACAGGTGGAACGTGAGGGCACTTCTTCAGGAATTCGATAGAGTGTCCTCTTGCCAGGGTATCCAGCACCCAATGGTCGGTGGAGATGGACTTCCACACGCCGACGAACTTCGTCAGCCGGCCTCCCACCTGGGTGCTTCGGTGGGGGCCCGAGGCCACAGCGGTTCAGTCCTGCTTGGAGGTGGTGGCCTTGCCGCCCTGGCCACCTTGCCGACGGCGGCGAGGCGCTCCCTGCTTGCCGCGACCCCTGTAGGCCTCCTGAGAGGAGGAGCGTGCCGCCTGGTGGTAGGACAACGAGCCACCGCTGGAACCCTTGGAGGCACCCCGTCTGCCTCCGGAGCTCCGAAAGGGGCATCTTTGCTGAAGGGCTCCTAGGGCGCTGGCCGTCTCCGTGTCCGTCTTTATGGCTTGGAGGGATTCGTCCACCGCCTTCCCGAACAAGTTGCTGCCGTCAAACGGCATGTCCAACACCCTGGTCTGGACGTCCTGACGGAAGTCGGTCGCCCGGAGCCAACCCCGTCGTCGTAGGCAAACACCGTTGGCCAGCTGGCGGAAACCGGTATCGGCAATATCGGTTGCCACCGTAATGGCGTGGTCCGACGCCACCTCGCCTTCTTGAAGTATTTCCAGGGCCTCAGACCTCTTGTCGTCCGGTAGGAAGTCCAATATGGGGGCCAGTTTAAACCAGAGCTCCCTGTCGTAATGGGCCACGATCGCCAGGGCGTTGGCCGCTTCGATCGTCGTCGCCGCCGACAAAATGACCCGCCGCCCCATGGCGTCCAACTTCTTTCCCTCGCTGTCCTGCGGGGAATTCGCCGCCGAGGCTCCTGACCCTGCCGCTTTCTTCTTCGCCGCCGCCGAGACGACCGAGTCTGGCGTTGGCTGGGCCCTGAGGCACAGGGGAGCGGTTTCGGGGACCCGGTACTTCTTCTTGTACCGGTCCCGTTTTGCTGGTGCCGTGGAGGGGTTCTTGCGAACCGACAGGCCCTCCTCCCAGATGTCATCGATTAGAGGCACCGCGGTGACAGTCTTCCTCTTGGCCTCCCGGGGCGCTGATAGAGGAAACCTTCCTTTTTCTGCTCCTCCGGGCAGAGCTGGAACAATTCGGACGCCCTGGCGATCATGGCGTGGAATGAGCCAATCTCGTCGGGCGGCGAGGCCCGTGCGACGGGAGACCCGTTCCGTCGTCGAGCCCATCGCACCGTCATCTCCCGACTTGTGGGAGGATGAGGAGGGAACTGTGGGCCTTACGGAGGCGAGTGGAGGAGAGGGTTGGGTCCTCCGTCGTTTGTTCTGAGGACTTCCCGACGGGCCAGGTTGCGGGTCCTCCGGTCTGGGCCGTGGTAATCTCGTCCTTATCTCAGAGCATAAGGACTGGATCGCCGATAAAATGGCCGCCGAGCTATCCTGAGGCCTAGGTTCCGGCTGCGCTGGAAGGGAAGGCTGCTCTTCCTCGCCATCGTTGTCTTCCTCGGTTATCTCCCGAGGATCTTCCTTACGGAATCAAACCTTCTCGAATTGGACTTCGAGATTCCTCACGGCCTCGGTCAGTTCCTCCTCCGAGGCCGACTCCGAGCTCGAGGAAGCTACCGTGCCCCCCCTCGCTTCTTCCATCATGGTGGCCATGACGATGGGCTGAAAAGAGGATTCCCTCCTTGGCGGCAGGGAAACTCTAGTCCCGGAGGCAGTCTCTGCTGGCGGGGTCTCTGCCGGCTTGGCCAGAGTCGCCGCGATCGCCTCGATAGAGGCCTTTGCCTGCTGGGTAGGGGCCTTCACCACCTTAGGTGCGTCCTGGGCCTTCTCCTTAGGGGGAGGGGCGACGCCTCGCTCCCCCTCTTCCGAGATCGGATGGGGCTTCTCCCGATGCTTACCCGGGGTCTCCGACTTCCTCTTCCCCGAACCGGAGCGCTGGCTCGTGGTTGACGGTGCCGGGGAAGGCGTGCCCTGCCTGGCGACCGAAGAGCCCGACCTTTCGGCGCTCCCGGAGCCAGCGGACTCGCGGCGCTTGGCCTGGTGTTGGGCCCCCGTCGCCGGGGCGCCCGCACAGGACTTAGAAGCCCGCTCGGACCCTTTCTTCTTCTCACCCGTTGAGCCCTTCTCCAACCAGCTGGCGAGACGGGATCGACGGTCCCTCATGGTCCGTTCCGACAAGTTCTTGCAGAACTGGCAGTCCTTCTCTACATGAGTCTTGTCCCCATGAAGACAGTAGAGGCATCGCGAATGTTCGTCCTCCTTAAACACATTCTGCAGCCCGCATCCAGGGCAGCTGCAAAACAGCTTGGGTCCGGGTGACGAACTCGCGTCCTGGGCCATCTCGAAGTAGGCTGCGAATCTTCTGGAATCCTCCAAGAAGTTGATTCGATGAAATCTTCACCCTTGAGGGGCGTAGGAAAATCCTGCAACGGGTAGCCGTTAACGGGAGTAGAAACGGTGGAGCTTGAGGCTCGATTAACCGAAAAAAATGTGAAAATTCACCTGAAAAAGCGCGAAACACGCAGTAAAAGCTTGAGAGCTAAGCACGAGGACTCCCAACACTTGAACGTGCAGTAAAAATCTGAAGATGGCTGCCAGAGGCGGGGCTTAGGGAGAGGGCAGTCATTGGCTGTGGTCAGTATGACGCAGAGATCAGTGATTGGTTACTACTACGAAAGACAGATCAGAAACGAAACTGATACTGATTTTTCTTTACCGAGGATTCCCAGCCTGACGACGGGGAATATTCATGAGCATGTGAATCCATGCAAGACCCCATGCTGGAGAACTGCCCAATAAGGGATGAGGCAGGCAAATGGGATTCACCAGGGGGCCAACCCTCATCTGTGAACGCCTTCTGGTGGGGGAAGAGGCCTAGGTTTCACAGTGCAGCCCGAGAACAGGAGAGAAATACCTAGATCTGGGAGTCCCGCACAGTGGGATAGAGGCCCAGGCCTTTCAATGCAGTTTGAGTACACGAAAAAGAAGCACACCTAGATCTGAGAATCCTATATAGTGGGAGAGGCGCCTAGGCTTCACAGTGCAGCCAGAATACAGGAGATACAATGGGAAAGAAGAGGCCCAGGTTTCATGATGCAGTTTGGGTACAGGATAGAGGTACACCTAGATCTGAGAATCCTATAGAGTGGCAGAGAGGCCTAGGTTTTACCATACAGTTTGGGTACAAAAGAAAACACACCAGTGTGACCATGCAGTATTGACAATTCTCACGGCGTGTGATGGAGACTAATATTCACAGTACTATTTTAAAGTGGCACTCTCTAGATGTGTGAAAAGGTTACCCGTTTGTGTTTCAATGTTTGACAAAGGCATGCTTCATATATAATGTGAGAAAAATATTACATTCTACCTAAAATAAACTCCTTTTGGTGTGATAAATATGGGCATGTGAAAATAAGGCAGATAATTCAAACCAGTTTGTGGGTATGTTTAATTGTCCTGGAGCAGGAATGGGAAGATGGGAAGAATACCCTCTTGCCCTCTTCGCAAGTGCTTCTGCCTAACCACTTCCACAGTCGATTATTGACACCCCCCAGTAACAGGAGATTGCAATAGCGCTCTCAATCCACGAGAGGTTTAAAGTGTGCTGGCGCAGTAAACGTCCAGCCTATTTAGGAACACAGTGTTAATGACGAAAACGAAATAACAAATTACATTAAAAAGTATATATTGGGGTGGGGTAAGTAATTAAAGAAGGGGGCCGGGGCTCCCCCCCTCAACCCCTATTAAAAAAGAGAAAACAATTGGACGTGTTTAGTTATTTTTCTTTCACTGAAACATATTTTATTTAGTAATTTGTTATAAAGACATGGAACCTCCGTGTCCTGCATCAAAGCTAAGCAGGGAGATTATCAGGTTAACGCCCTAAGCACCTGTACAATGTAGAACACTCCGCCCACCCCCATGTGATTTGCTTTGGTCAATTGACTGCTTTACCGGGACTAGCATTTTGTCAGATAGCATGTCCACAGTTGTTGCCGATATTAATACTGGATACCCGATTGTGGATCTGAGCTGTGTTTACACCTCGATATATTTGCCTGTGGAGGATGCACTTTTACTAATGCATACTGGCCATCAACTACTCCTTTTGGCTCCTGATGTAAAGTGTTGCCCATTTTGTTCACAAAATAACAAATGAAACACTTTCAGAGATGTGATCTGATGATGCTGACAAATTGGCAATTCTCAAGGAAGCCACTGCAGAGACCCTAACGCAAGAGTACCCACGTATTTCATGCCCACATATTCTTCTAACAAAGCATGAAGTCTGCTGCTACTGTGTGGGTTGTTATCTTGTAGAACAGCATGGATTTTGCATGCTCGAGTGGTTTCTCTTTGATATCCAACCATATGTATTTTGTTATGTTTTAATGTTTAACAGTCTCTACAGTCAGACAAATGTATCCGTGGGCAAAACAAAATTGTAATGATTATTGGCACTATGGCACTCCTAGAAGCCAGGATCATGTAAGGACGGATGTGATGTCCGTTTTGTAAATGTGCCAGAAGCAGGAGAGTGGCCAATGACCTCAGTTTCAAATCAGTGGCTATCGAGCTGTTTACCCAACGTATGTTAAAGCTGTGTGTGCCTTGTCTGATACCATAGGCAGTATAATGCTTCCTAGAGGGATGTCTACCCGCCATGTGAAGAGATCTCAATGTCGTGTTTGTGGGATTCCCCAGAGTCCCTCCTATATACGAAATCTATCCTGTGTCAATTTCTGAGGATCTGCCAAGAAACAGGAACCCTCGGCAGGCAAATAATGTCCTCATATTTAGTTTACAAACCCTCTGGGATTAAATCGGGAGGGGAAGAAATAATGCTGAGACTCAAACCCATTAATAGGAAGGACGGAATATACAGAGAAGGGCCATTCTGGATCAACTAGGACTTGGCCCTCATTTCAACAACCAACTAACACCTCACTTGCACCCATCACCCGCTGAGAATTGTTCCTTGCAGCAATGTCATTTAGCAAAGCCCTGCCAAGTCAACAGAGAAAAAAAAGGGGAATAAATTGGAGGACGCAGTTGTTGCACTGGAAAAGCTACACTCACCAATGCAAAGGCAAAAGGTTTTTGAGTGCCTAGCATCAGGCGCAGCACGTGCCACAACGCACACCCCTAATCCGCTCAACATTTCTACACAGGCTTTTATTATATCTGAAGTAAGTTGCATTGTGGTTTTGGATCTGCAGTGTTTCATTAGTCAGTTCCTAAATAATGCTGCATGTGTGATTGACGCTTCCGCACCCGTTGACCCTTGTCTAGCCATACATAGGACACAGTGTTAGCATCACGACAGAGATTACACACTCTGGCTGTTCCTACTCACCTTGCAGGTCCCAGTGAGTGTCCAGCCAGCCCTGTCCTACTGTCTCTCTCAACGGCCGCACGCTGCACAAAGCAAGGCTTCAGCTAGTGTGTGCCCCCAGGGCCTGGCCACACGGTCCAGAAGAAAGTAGAACTGCACAAGGGGTTGAGGGGCGGCACGTGCGGTGCTACTCTCATTGCACAGGTGCGGCTTGATGCCTGCTCTCTGCACAGCACGCCCGCACCCAAATCTCATGGTGCCTCACTCCTGCTGCATTGTGCCGAGTGCCGAATTATAAATAAATGTTGACATTATGTATACCTTCAACTCTCTCTTCCTAAATATCTTCCTACTGGAGCTCTTTGCTCATCTGCCTCTAACTCCCTCAGGGTCAGTCGCTTCTCCAAGCAACGAGTTGGTGGTAGATCTCCTTCTTTGGCTGGCGCCTCCCTCTTGAATAGCCTCTCTCCCTCTCTTAAACTTGAGGAGAACCATCTCCGGTTCCGGAAGCACCTCAAAACCTTTCTCTTTGCTTCTGCTTGTTCTCCTCCCCTCCTCCGCTGACCTCCTGGCTGTAACTGGAATTGCACTGGCTACCTGGACACCCTCTGATTCTTGGGCCCAGGTCCTTCCCCCGCCAGCGGCACACCCCTGCACTTGGCGACTGTTTCTGTATCCATACAGTCCCCCTACCAGCCCTTGACTCCTGATGCCCGCACTTACCCATGCACTTGCCACTTGCAGGCTGTTTACTTATTTATTGTTATCATCTTTTCCCATGTACTGCACTGTCCCTGCCCCCTTCCCACGCACTTGCGCCATCTGAATGACACCTGGCCGAGTAGGATTGTTGTCTGTCCCTAGTAGGATCGTTGTCCGTCCTCCCTGTTCCCCTCCCTTGCCTCGTCGTGCCTTGAAACACTTGTGTAGAGGCACGGTATAAATGCCATATCATATCATGCCCAGCATTTGTCACTCTAGATCAGAGGTCTTCAAACTGTGGGGCGCGCCCCCCAGGGGGGCACTGCCGCATCCCGGGGGGGGGGGGCGTCAGAGCCCAGCATGAAATGTGTAAAAAAAAAAAAGAAATATATATATATATTTCTTTTTTTTAGATTGGAGGAAATGGGAAGGGGAGGCTCACATGGTCAGACTGGACCATAAAACAGTCTTAGGCACCAATGAAAAAGGGGCCAGCAGTTGCAAATGGATATTCAGTCCTTTAGTCACAGACTGTTTGATTAGTACCCAAGGGGTTGTTTTTTGTTCAAATGTAAACAAATTGTGATATTTAAAGAATATTTATTCAGCAACAATGTTCAAAACTACAAGCTGCATAGTGAAGTAACTCCTCAAACTGGGCCACTTTTTTGGCCAATGTGGGCCATTTTGACTGGCCTACACTAGCATTTTGCATTTTTGGTACGGTTATCGCCCTATTGCCCTATAGGCCAATCTAAGCCTGCCGGCTCAACCATAATGGGCGAGGGTGCGTCCGCCCACTGACCCCCTCACCCATTATGGAGGAGCCGAGGAGCCAACCCAGTGAAACACTGAGCCCTCCCTCAGCTGCTTTTTCCAGCTGAGGGAGTGCTCCTGTGCTGGCTGAACTGTCAAAGAGAAACACTGTTTGCCTTTGACAGTTCATTTCCCCAGCCGCACATGAACACTGAGCCATGCAACGCTGGCAGTGTTTTGCTTCACCAGCCTTGCATAGATCATTGGAAATGCTGGCTGGGGCACTGCATGTACGTATGTGCGAGGGGGTGCTCCTGTGCCTCCTCGCACATACGAGCAGAGCAACCTGGAGCGGGGCATTTTAGCAACCACACGCAGGCCCCTTCAGAAGGTACGTTTGTGGTGATTTATTTTTTATTTAAATGTTTATGGATGTGTCTATGCTTGTGTTATGGGACTGTGGTGGGAGCAGGATGGGCGGCAGCACTGGGATAGTGGTGGGAATAGGGTGGGGAGAGCCTAGGGTCTGTACTGGGAGTAGGGTGCGGTGACGGCACACAAAGGTTCATAGCGATATCTACATACTGTCCATCTGGCACTTTTGGGGGGGCCCGGCCTGCCCAAACTTTGCTCAGGGGGGGGCCCAGGCCAAAAAAGTTTGAAGACCACTGCTCTAGAGTCTCACTATAGGCAAGCGCCTAACCATGCCATTTATTTATTTATTGGGCAGGTCTAAGGCACTTATACATCAAGAAATTGTGTCTCAAAGCTGGCTCTTTGCCAGTGCTATTAATCCCAGTTTTTGCTGCACTGGGACAGTAAGGGTGAGAAAGGTGAAATGAGGAAAGCAAAAACAAAAATTAGATTTTTTTTTTAAAACAGCTGCATTTTCCTTTGCCAGATTTCTATTCTGGAAGGCCACGAATATTAACATGCACATCTGCCAAGTTCAACGTTTTTTGCTTCCTTTTTCATACAGGAAAAGATAATTGAGAAAGCAACAACTGACCGAGGGATGCAAAAGGGCGCGGGGGCAATCAATTCCTGTCTTATCTGGCCGGTGTTGATTGTGCATCTAAAAATAGAAAGAGCTTCTTCCTGTTGGCAGATCCCCACTGTGTTTCCTTTGCCAGTGATTGCTTCGGCCAACCAGACACAATATCCTTTTCACGGTCATGGACCAGCATTACCACATGACTTGCTGAACGAATAATGCTCGTGATATAGCAGGATGTTCAGCACGCCCACACAAGCCGAGGGTCAGGAATTCAGACAAACCAACGAACCGCAAAGGACAAGAGTTTAGGATCACTTCCTACAATCCCAAACCACTCCGCCACACTACATGGGCAGCCTCCACGCAGTCGCGCGCCAAGTCAAACGGACAAAAAGCAACCTAGAAGAAGAGGTAAACAGTAGGTTCTATTGAGAATAAATTATTGTTTTTACGGAAGTCGTGTTTATTTCATTTTGAACCGCTGAAGGGAGGAAAACGCCTTCATATTTCATTTGAGGCTTAATCAGCGACAGGCTCACACTTGTGTTACTGTTACATGTACTATTTTCTAAACCAGGAACCACAAAATAAGTGTGCAAAAGATTGTATCATCATGAGCTTGAACATGGTTTGAAAAACGAGTGTAGTCATGTCACACATTTCCAAATGACTGTAGCACATATGTTCGACATATTCGCAAGTCTCAGGTGCACCAGAAAGATGTTGGAGTGCAGAAATAAAATGTTTGGTTAATTTATATATGTTTAAATCAGTTTAGTAGATGACTTTACACAGTGTAAGGCACTCGGCAGTTCAAGAGAGGCTAATTTCAGTGTTCTTCACAGACTCTTGCAGCTTCACATGCAGCAAACACAACCTAAAGAAGGCTGCGGGCCAGGTTTGACGTCTTCTTTATTTGTGATATATGTGGATTAATGAAGGCCAAAGATCAATGTGGAACAGCATCAGCTTGGCCGATCTTGTAACTACAGTCCACGTGCATTTGGAACAGAGAAGATCCGGGATCGGTCAGAGTGCCCATGCAGTTTTCTGGTATGACAAAACCTTTACCAGCTTTCCAAACTGGTGCAAGAAAGTCAAAGTCAGGAAAAGTAAAAGTCTATTCTTTCAGAAAGTAGCATGCCATATGACAAAGACAGTCAACATACGAGGATCCTTGCAGAGTTTTCACAATACCTACTTTGCCCTTTCTAGTCTGTCATCGGCCCAAAATCTAAACTTGCCCACCAAGTTCCAAGTAATACCCTTCATATCATATTGGTGAGGTGATGTTGTCCAGTTCTTTACTGGTGAAAAGAACGATGTATGTAGTGCAAACTAAACAAGCTTGTGTCAGTAGGGCCCTCTCCATGTGACTCCATTGACTAACTGCTCGACGCGCTAGCTGGTTCTGCAGTTTAAGCCCTTCTCATTTCGAACACCCACTTAGGCATTTAACTGGAAGTAGCATTTCGGTCCTTGGCAATCTCCCTGAAAGGAAAACCTCGGGGTACAAGGAGTCCGTCCTTTCCAATCATCAACATGATTTCTTTTTACCATATATTTTTAATTGAACCAAAAGCCAGGCAGCACGTGACTATTTACATATTAGAACAACAAGGCTTTTGTTGCAAACTGGTCTAACAAATTTATCATTCTTGTTTTTCTATTCAAAACTTAATCCCAAAAAGGCACATTTGTTTTTATTTTTGGGGATAACAAACTAGGTTCTTGACATCTAGGACCAACTGTTTCAGTAGTTTCACTAGTCCAGATTATTCAGTAGCTAATATCCAAGTTTCCAAATCGGATCGGCACATAGCTCATCTGTTTGGACGAGCTATTTTAGAGCATTCCTGAGCTGGGTCAATAATAGAATGGACCCTAGGACTAGTGAGATATTTCACCCTTTGCAGGAGTGTTAAAGACAATAAGCAATCTGACCTATAACCCTGAAATAAATTAAAGGCAACACAGCAGAAAAGGTTTTTTTTAACTTCCTCACTGCAACATAATGTCCTTGAGATTCTCTTGGAGAATTGTGTCCTTGACTGCGTGAAACACAAATCGGATGTTTTCAGTGTCTATAGCAGTCGTGAAATGATGGAATAGAGGTTTGCTGCGATTCCGTCGCTTTCGGTCAAAGCACTGCACCAGGTATCGTTGGACATCATCCACTCTTTGGGGATCCCCCTTGAAATCAGAGAAATACTTATTGATGCTGACAGTCTTCACTTTCTCAACAAGAAGGTCCATTTTGTTGAGGAACAGGATAATGGATACATTTGAAAAGAGCTTGTTGTTGACGATTGTTTCAAAGATGTTCATAGACTCCAGAAGGCGGTTGGTGCGCCTATCTTCCATGAGGACTTGATCATATTCACTGGAAGAGACCATGAACAGAATAGAAGTGATGCCATCAAAACACTGGAACCACTTCTGCCGCTGGGATCGCTGTCCCCCCACATCCACCATCTTGAACGGGATTTTCTTGATGATGAAATCATGCTCCACAATTCCCTTTGTGGCTTTTCGAGCTAGGAGTATATCTTGCTTGCTTGGAAAGTAGTTCTGGAAGAGGCAGGGAAAGAGGAAAAAAAGATTTAAAAAAATAGCATGAGCATGCAAAATCAAGGCTCATTGTAGTATTATAACAATCTTTGCAGTCAATGAACTGTTTAAACATTCTGACAATGGTGAGTGAGAATCCAGCTCGACCCTGTTTGTAACCACAGGTTTGATGTGTATATTAAAGTCATAAAATATTGGCAGATAGTGACTGCAACAATTCTTGAAGAGTATTTCTTACTGCTTGCACTTTGCTTGTGCAAAGTAAAAAAGAGCTGCCCTGCATTCCTGACGCAAAGTAGGTTAGGCGCAGTTGCAAGTGGATCCTTCATTCACCTACTGATGCACTGAAAGCATTTTGTGATATCTACTTTCCCAATAAGGGCATCTGCAAGATGTGGTTTGTGTGGATGGATGAGCCACCTCCCTGAAACGATCCTTGTTACCAGGTGGACTACTATAGACCGTTTTTCTCCCTGCCCCATCGGCCATGTTGAGTTTGATCAACCATGAAGGCCTATTAGGGCTGTTGCTTCCAGTTTTCTTCGTATAGGCTCTTACATGAAGCTCTCCAGTCACTCAAGAACTCACAGACTGTCATTTCATGCACTTTTTCCCACTGACGCCTGCCTTATGCCGTCACCTGATCTTGAACGAGCAAAGGACTGAGTTTCAGCTTTTATTTATGGTATGTACCCTTGGCACTCGCAGCTCGATGTCCCGCTCTAACTCACCCATGCTTGCGGATTCACAGTGCAAGTCTCATCAATGAAATCGAAAGACCCGTCGTGCATTATTATTCAACATCATGACAAAGGTACAAAACATGGTCTTAACATGTTCCATCGGTTGTGGCAAAATGCATTAACGAATACTGCTAACCATTATACAGTCGGAACTAGTTTCAAAAGTACATTTTATGTACATAATAGATGCATACAGATAATTTGTACATAACAAACAGTTCTTGCTGAAAGTATTTTTAAAGCAAAAGTAGATGTGAATCCTTGCCCTTGATATGTTTATTGCATCCAGTTCACTGTAGGACCTTAACAAAAAAATAAAAAAAAATAAAACGAGAACCTGCATTTTGCGAGGATGCCATAGGGCGAGCAACACCTTTGAAAATGTTTGACCTACCCACATTTAATTAGAAGCCAAGGTCGACTGGTACCATTAGTGTATTTGAGCGCGGCCTAGCAACAAAGAGCATTACAGTTTATATGGGGAATGTGAGGGAGGCATGCTATAAGTAGACACTGACAAGAGCTGCAAGATTCAAACCTTTATTGATAGTTTAAAAAGGGGTTGGGAAAACTCCTAGCTTGCCCTTTAACTAAGCAGGGAGTATTCTCGACCACCAAACAAAAAGAAAATACAGTCCTTAGTCAAAATAAAATGGCCTATACTAATAAACCTAATGCCTGCCCTCTTTTTAATACAATAAACGTGAAAAGGGAATGTGTAATGCAATAAGTATAATTAGTGTTCAAAAGAAATATCAGTATGGCTGAGTAAACTGCCTAGCCCACGTTTTGTAGCACGGGCTAAGGTGGCACACTTGGACCTTGCAACACTCTGGCTTTGGACACAAGGATGTAGTTTGTTTCATGGACCAGGGCCCACTTGGCCTCCAACGAATAGATTATCCGCTGGACCTCTCAGTCCAGCCCAGGTGACCTTTTAACTTATAATACAGTTCAATAAAAGTTTCCTTCCTTCTGCTTACCACAATTCAGTACAGGCTTCCCTTCGACAGGCTCAAACCTTTCAATCCCAATTTGCGGGGTTCCCTTCCCCAAGCTTCAATCACACCTTCATAGGCTTCCCTCTGTCTGGCTCAAGCCTCCTTTCACTTCCCTCCTGCTGTCAAAGACTTTTGAAAGTGCAAGGCTTTTGCTCTTACCTTAGCATAACCACTTCGACCTTGTTTCCTCAAGCGTCACTTTTTCTCTCCTACAACAAGGCCTCTCGCTAAATGTAGTGTCGAGCACAGTACTTATTTCAAAGTTAATAGATATCTCTCACATCCAGGTTTCCCTCTACCAGGATCAAAGCTAATAGTTCAAAACGTGCATCTCAGTTTCTTTCTCTTCCCGCTACATTTACAGCATCAGATATTTCACAGAAACTTTCCATTCGGCAATCTTTTTCACCGGACCACTCTGTTACTTAGTATCTTTAATTTACACTTCTTTACAATGCTTTGCTTTTTCTTGCGTCCTATCGGCACATGTGCAACCTTCATTTGCCAGATACTGTTGCCGTCAAGTTTCCTTAAACACAAACTGGACTTTCATTGCTTTCATTAACTCACCGGCTGTGTTAATTCCTTTTCTTCTTTCTCGGCTTTGATCCTGAAGTCAAGGCTAATAGCATAACTGCTGCTGCACCTCTCCAACTCTGCCATTCACCCAGGAGGGTGGCCGGTATCTTTAAAACACGAAAGAGGTTTGTCTCCTCTCTAGCTGGGCTTCCTTGAGCAACCTTTAAGGCCCTTTGGAGGTAACAATCTCTCGTCAGGGTATCCAAGGTTTCTCCATACTTCGGTTCCGTCCTTTGGCCTGTCGCTCTGCTGCGCTATCGCCCTGGAAGAACTGCTCCTTCTCGTGCACTGCCTTGCTCAGAGTGTGTCTCAGTGTTCCTCCTTTCCACCATGTGGAATAGCTAATAGGTACCAGGTTTATGTACTTAAGATCAAGTGCCTGACCCTGCCTGATCTTATTAGTGGGTTCCTGTCCAATGTACTCCTTTTAGCCTCAGACCTCCTTGGCTCAGTGTTTGTGTAGGAAAGGGGGGGGGGAAATCTGGGAAGTTGGATTATCGTATAAAATAGGACAGGGTTATTTGGAAAGAAGGGATACCATGGCTCGCCACTGGGCATTCCTCCCCCACTCCCTGAGGACCCCACACCCAGATGATGTACTCGAACTTGTCCACCCCCAGGGTCTGGATTCAAAAGGTGATGGTCGTGCCATGGCCACCTATGTAAGGGATCCCCAGGGTCTAGGCAGTGAAACACCCTCTGGTTTTTCACAGGAAGTACATGGTGAGTGAAGTAGAGATGAAAGGAAGCTAATAGGGAAGGGCAGGGTGGGTAATTTGGAGGTAAGGGATCTACAAGCAACCAGGGGAGAAAACAGGGACACAGATACCCAGTCTTAGGTTAAGCATGTTGGGGTTGGGGGGGGGAGCCAGAGCGAGAGAGACAGAAAGAGAGCAAGTAACTAGGTATTGGGGAGGAGCACTTTAGGAGGAGTCTTGAACACCTTCCTGAAATGTATAAGCGAGGGAGCGATTCTGGTGTTGACAGGGAGGAGGTTCCAGAGTTTCGGGCTGTAGGTAGAGAAGGCCCGTCTTCTTAATCTTTCCTTCCTGAAACAGCAGAGTTCAAGTCTGTATATGTTAGGTAGGGCTAGATGTTGGAGTTGGGAAAAGATGTCTGAAAGAAGGAAGAGCGATGAGTAGGGCAAGGGAGAGTGGGAACAAAAAGAGGTAGTGTGGTGGGGGAAACCCCCACAAAAAATATTTTAAAACATTTATTTTTTTAAGAAGGAAAGACTGCCAGTGCGGGACAGTTCTCTAGGAGATAGCAATCAAGAAAAAGAAATGGAGATGTTCCTCTGCTGCATTTGTAAGAAACCTGAAGGTGTCTCCCTGACTAGTGCCCGGGGATCTGTCATCCAGGTGGCCAGGACACAGCCATCACTATTGGATCAAGTTCCTGGGGGTGGACCAGTGCAGGAGGATCACCTGGGGGGGCACTAGAGGAGTGGAAGTGGTACATCGATGGGTGAGACGCAGTATCCCCCTTCTACCACATAGGACCTTGAGAAACACTGCCCCCCACTTTTCCCACAAAAACACTTTCACATACCAAGACAGACAGCAGACTATCACCAAAGCCGTTTGCCTGACATGTCCCAACGCAAGGGTCAGGCAATTCACACCGGACGGCCCTTTCTCTTCCCCCACAGGGATAAAAGGTGGTCAAACGAGAGCCTAGTAGGAGCAAGGCAGACTACACAACGAGGGAGCTATCAAAACCTGGCAGTTCAAGAGGAGGAGAAAAGCGTCGAGAACCAAATAGGCTGACAAGGAGAGAAACAACCTTGCCCTTTGCGACCCAGACCCCGGTGGAAGCAATCGTAAGGCCGCGAACAATAGCCCAAGTGTGTTGCAACAGATGTCAACGGTAAACGGAGCGTAGCTACCGTGGTACTGACCTTGACTCCCGATAGGAAGAAAGCCAAGCGGTTCATCACAGCCGGTGAGTCGAGGGGAGAACCGATAAAGAAACCGAACTGTGTTGAATGAAAATAGCAAAGTGGCACATTGAGGAAAGTTCAAAGAACTGCAAAGTGTTTAGGGAAGACCAGCTGCAGAGGGGTCCGGCACCACGTGGGTGCTACCTCGAGAGACTCTGGTTGATCCTGTGTTTGAAATCAACTACTGATACCAGAAGGCCATAGGGGAGCCACAAAGTTAGGTCAAAGTGGTCATAGAGGGGTCTTGCAAAATCCTCGTACAGTTGAAAGTCTTTGACCGACAAACCATTGGAAGCTACGGGAGACGAATCCCATTCCACGAGAAAAGAGAAAACTGTGTGTTTGGCAAGAGTGAACCCGACGTAAGGATGTCAACAGTGCGTTGTTTAAAAAGACATTAAGACGTGTGATTCAACAGGCACAAGTGTTTTGAGCACAAGCCAACAGTTGCAAGGGGTCTGCGCCCGGCAGAGGGGGATCTAGAGGTGGAGAAGCATCACCCCAAGCATGATTGGAAAGGAAATTCTGTTTATTTTGGAACACACCAGGTTCTCAGAGGAAAGAGAACTTTTGATAGAAAAAAAAAAGACTTGACCATCGAGGCTGCTGATAGCTGAGAACTGAACTGTAGTCTTGTGCTGGGAAAGCTCGAGAGTGTGCTGTGCCTCAAAGGTCCCACCTTGTCTTGTGCTCAAAACGTGGGGAAAGGAGACCACAGCTACTGCATCATGACATATTTGTGAACACTTCTTTCTTTTTGTGAATTCGATACCACACCCTTTTGTATTAGTTGTAAGGATTGGCAATAGGTTTTTCTTAGAATAGGCCTTTTTTATTTGACAAGACACCACTAGGAATGCCTCATTTTTTCATTTGATGGTCGAACCATGCTCCCATTTTCAATTTAGGTTCAGATAAGCGTTTTTCCAACCTGCATATTCAGTTTAATAAGTTTGATAAACACCCTTGACCTGTGATCACCTGTGGTTGTCTTTACTGTTTCGACCATGAGTTCCTTATAAATATCACACACACACACACACACACACAAACACAATGTCCCAAATTACCATAGTATACACATTCACTAGGGTTGTCCACATTTAGCTTCGCTTGGCAAAACAAAAGCTCAGAAAACTAGTTGAAGACATCACCATCACAAACATACATTTCTTAGCCAATTAAAGATCTAAATGTATAATACATACTGTACCTACCAATGGAAAATGTGTATAGCGCACACTACAGACTGATTGGTCCCTTTGGGTACACAAATTAAGTGTCATCCCCAAAAATGAGCAGTATTAAAATTTGCAAAAAAATAATAAACTTGTAAATGGTTATGGACTCAGTTTGATGCGTTTTTCGAGTTTGCGAAATTAAAAAAAACAGTAGAAAGTAGCCATCTACAACAGAGACTAGAATATGCATAAAACATTTCCACTACGATTAGTTTTACATGCCCAAACTGCAATGTTTACTTTAATATTTTTTAAATAAAAACCTAAGCGCAAACAAAAATTAAGCACACTAAAGTTTAGTGCACTATTATGGGTGATGCTCATTATTCTCTAAATAAAGCGTCAAGCTTATATTTCATGCTACCACCCAAAAGATTAGGCCCATCAAAAACGTTATTTGGGGGCGTGGTCAAGCGGGAACAGAGATGGTCGCATAGTTGCGGAGCTCCCGGAGCGGAGTATACATATCTTTATTATGAACACTTAATTCGGCTTGGATTTAATTCGGAATCATTTAATTTATGGTCGGCAGTGAAATGTTTGTTTTAAAGTCTTCCCACGACTACGCTGCAGCTATTTCTCTCACCTTGTTGCTGCCGACTTGGAGGTGAATCAAAGCAGGGCCCGCGTCTCCTCAGAGGCATTTTGCTTCGCTGCTGCCCGTTCCTTGCTTCAGTGTTCGCCGCCGTGTGAATCTTTAGAAGGGACATCTCAGCGTTCGTGTCCGGAACATTTGTTGCATTTTCTTTCTGAGGTGGGTCCCTCAATTCCATTGCTGCCTTTCTGCCGTTTAATCCCATCTACAGTTCAATCTGGAATAACCATCTGTTTTTCCATGCTGCGAGTGCATAATTCCTCATATTCAGCATATTACTTTGACTGTGGCAATGTCTTATGGCGCCTGGCTGTGAGCTCCGGTGAGGCATTCTTGTTGTTTTCTCTGATGCAGGAGCCCTTTTCACAAAGCCTAGCCTATAAATCACGTCACCTCCTGGCTTCATTGATGCAGTAAGGCCAATCGCTACTTTTTTTTTAATAATTAAATTCTACTCAACTACTATTTACAACTGCTTTCTTTCGCCTATAAATATGGCAGATATCACCAAAACTGAAGCAGTATCTGACAATACAACATTTAATGCCTGCTTGGAAACATTTTTACAGGAGCTTGACAGTATCCGGTCCTCTAATTCTACACTGGATTCTCACTCCTCCAAACAAGAAGAGCTTAAAGGTTTTAAAAATGAAATTAAAACTTTCTCTGGCAGACTTGATGAAGCGGTATGAAGAGTCTGAACTGTGGAAGACAGGGTAGAGGGCCTTGAAAACATGCAATCGAGACTCGCACAGTTGGAAGGTGAAGTTATGGAATTGTGTCACGATCTCATCCCCACCGAGGGCTCAAGGGGCCCTGAGGACCTTATTCGGCCCTCCTCGGATTCCTTGGAGTCAGTCCTGGCGCTGTTGGCATCAGAGACACATGCTGGGACGGGGTTTCAATGGGCAATGGGCACGTATGGCCGCCCCCACGTGGAATACTGGGGAACTGCATTCAGCAGTCTAGCATCCAGGGTGGGGCCCGCTCCAAAGGCACCTGGGATACCACCTGGCTATTTAAAACACGCCCGATCAGAAGCACGCGCTTTGCATTATTCTGCTTTTGCAGCGTGTCGTTCACCGGGTCCTGCTCTGCATCTAGACCTCAAGTGCCATCGTCATCCTTACCAGCTCTGCAGCATCTCTGGCACTCGAAGTCGCCCAAGGCAAGAACCATCGCCATCCTTACCTGCTCTGCAGCATCTTTCGGCGATTGAGTCGCCCAACGCTTGTTCTCCTTTTCCACCATCTTCAAGACATCTTTCGCCTCAGGATTCCTGGGAACCATTCACCTTCGGATCTTCTCGACCTGTAGGACGAACAATAGCACAGGTTAGCCATTTGCAAGGACGCCATCAACGCCACTGGCGTATCTTACCTTCTCGAACTCGGCTCTGGCTTCCATCGCCTCTCTTGGCACCTGCAAGAAGAAGCGAGAAGGTTACTAGTGCAAAGCCAAACTAAGACATTGTTTTCTCCAAATAAGATTTACCTGAAAAGAAGGAATCGCAGCCGGTCTGGACTCCGGCCCTCGCCAGTGAAGAAACACAGCAGTAGGGAGCCATTAACGACATGCCCCTGCCCAACACGGCAGGACGGAGAGCGCACCCTTATAGAACGCAAGGTGAGAAACGTCTCCCGGGGAAACTGCAAGGGAACACGGGAGGTGGGTTGCCACGGAGAGAACAGCAGTTAAACTTCACCTATCTTCCTGAGCCAATCCTAGACAGCTTGAACTCCAAGAAGGGTGGAGAGGTCCCGAAGAGCTCACCGGCTTGTCGTGAGGCATCCCTGTGGAAACAAGGTGAGCGTTATAGAACGCGAAGCCCATAACTAAAATATCCACCTGGGCGCATAGTATGGAAACTTCGGAAACAGACCAGTTAGCCCAGCTGTTGGGGCAGTTGCGCTCGGAGGTCCATTCTCCGCGGCAGGAAACTAATGCGTTGCGAAAGGAGCTAATTGTGGCCAAGGAGAGGACGGATGACCTTGGGAGACAACTTCTCCAGTCACAAGCAGGACAAGCCCCGTTACCCGGAATTAGTCAGCCCACCTCAGCCACCGCAGGCAATCCGGTTCAGATCAACCTCCCTGGGGGAGTGCCACTGGCTCCTCCGGAACGGTTTGCGGGAGACCCCCGGCGAAACGCTACCTTTCTGTGTATGCCTGGGGCATTTCCCACAGACCAATCACGTAAGGCCTTCGTGTTATCCTACCTTAGTGGGAGTGCTGCAGACTGGTCGGTACCATTCATTAGTCAAAATGATCCTCTGTTACAAGACTTTAATGAGTTTCAGCGAGAGCTGGAAAAACTCTTCGCCCGAAGCCACCACGGGCAGCCTCTAGACAACAAACTTTTGTCCCTTCGCCAGGGGAGCCAGGATCTGCTGACTTATATTACAACCTTCAATAGACTGGTGGTCGAGGCAGACTGGCCGGAGGACAAACAGGCTATTGTTTCAGCGGGGTCTTCGTGGGGAGCTAAAGGACGTTCTGGCCCAAGTCGTGGACGCACCCCGGGATTGCGCCGAGTTTATTAATTTGGTGGTCCAGTTGGATCGCCGACTGCAAGATAGGAAGAACGACCGAGGGAAATCGGATTCACGCCCCTTATTCGTACGACCCAAAGATCAAACTCTGCGAGGCTCCGACGGGACCAACAAACCCATGCAGATGGGAGGAGTCAGGCCCCCTCTAACCAAAGCTGAACGAGATAAAAGGAGGGAGTTACACTTGTGCCTATATTGTGGAAAAGCTGGCCATTTCCTAAAGGAATGCCCGGTTAAACCACCCAGACGGACCGTCAGAGCCACAGATAAAGAAAACCCTGAAGAGGAATCGGAAAACGACCAAGCTCGACAATTGTAGGGGGTCCAATTGTCGAGTGAAGAAATCCAGCTTCAGACCTCCCATTTTGCGCTACCGGTGATCTTAATTCCCCATCAACAGTCGTCCAACATGCATTCATTGGAAGCTTACATCGACAGCGGAGCAGTGGGGAATTACATCGTTCAAGATCTTGAAGCAAAGATGGGACTAGACCTTTGTCCCAAGCTAACCGTAGAAACAGTAACCACTGTCGATGGTACCGAAAATTGCTTCGAGTCCTGTATCGGAGTGCACCACCGAACTCACCCTCCTGTGCGAAGATGGGCACCGTGAAATCATAGCCTTTGATCTGATTAAAGTCTGTCAGTTTCGGGTCATCCTGGGAATGCCGTGGCTGGTCACTCATAACCGACGAATTAACTGGCAAGCTCGCGAGTTGGTCTTCGCCCACAGCTGTACACACACCCGTTACCCGGAGGGGCGAAAAGCAAAATTCGCAAGTTCCCCGGTTCAGGAGGGAAGGGCGCATGCCCTCGGAGGAATCGTGACCCGGCCGGTCCAGTACCAGGATTTCCAAGATGTTTTCCAGAAGGAGCAAGCGAACACCTTACTCCCCCACAGACCTTACGATTGATATATGATATATGGCATTTGTAACGCGCCTGTACACAAGTGTTTCAAGGCGCGAGATTGCCAAATCGATCTGCAGCCCGGAGCCCAGATTCCATGTGGGCGCATCTATGCACTCACCGAGTGCGAGAATCAGCACCTGAAAACTTATCTGAAGCAGTACCTGGCCAATGGTTTCATTCGTCCGTCCAAGTCATCGGCCGCTGCACAGTTCTTCGTACCAAAAAAGGAAGGAGATCTGAGAACGTGCATAGACTATTGTGCATTTAACCAAATCACCATCAAAAAACCGCTATGCACTGCTTTTGATCCCGGAGTTGCTGGACCAGGTTAAAGAAGCCCAGGTCTATACAAAACTGGATCTGAGAGGGGCCTACCATCTGGTGCGCATCAAAGAAGGGGATGAGTGGAAGACAGCATTCCGCACCAAGTACGGCCTGTTTGAGTAAAAAGTAATGCCGTTCGGCCTATGCAACGCCCCCGCTGCGTTCCAGTATTTTATGAATGACGTCCTCCGAGAACTCCTCGATATCTGCGCTCTTGTATACATCCACGACATCCTGGTGTATTCAACATCTGAGCAGGAGCACATTGGGCACGTACGGGCAGTCCTGAACAAACTTCGAGAACACCACCTTTATGCAAAACTGGAAAAGTGCTTTTTCCACGTTACAGAAGTAGAGTTTCTGGGCTTCAACCTTTCTCCCAAAGGCATACGAATGGACGCTCATAAGGTGGACGCAGTCCTCAATTGGCCAGCCCCCACTTCAATCAAAGGAGTCTAGAGCATGTTGGGATTTGCGAATTTCTACCGTCGCTTCATCCCTGGATTTTCCCAACTTGTACACCCGATTACCTCACTGCTCAGAAAATGCAACAAGAGTTTTAAATGGACTGAGGAAGCTGAAAAGGCATTTCAGGAACTCAAGACAAGGTTCACCCCCATTTTGCGACACCTACGGCCAGACCTACCTTACATTGCAGAAACGAATGCGTCCAGTCTGGCAATGGGGGCAGTTTTGTCCCAAAAGGACCCACTAACAGACCAATTGCACTCGGTGGCCTTTTGGTCACGAAAGTTCACGCCAGCAGAACTCAATTACACCATCACCGACAAAGTTACTGGCCATTAAAGCTGCCTTCAAGGCCTGGCGACACTATCTGCTGGGGGCCAGGCACACAGTGACCGTGGTAACAGATCACAGAAATCTCCAGTATCTGAAGGGAGCAAAGGTTCAATCGTCACGGCAGCTGCGCTGGGCCCTTTTTTTGCAGAATAGGACTTTATAATTACGTACCGACCCGGAGTTAAGAACAGCAAAGCTGACACACTCTCCCGCATGGGCACAGACGAGATGGGTCACACGCCGCCGGATCCGGTGGCCATTATCCCAGAGAATAGAATCCTAGGCATCACATCTACCATGACCCACAGCGAACTCCTATACGAAATTCGATAGGTGTTCACACAGGAGCAGCTACAAGAATGGGGATTCAGTGGGGGAGCATTACTGTGTCAAGGATCAACTGCCATATTACCGAAACCGACTGTTCGTACCGGTGAAGGAATTACAAGGACAAGTCATCTCCGAGTACCATGACTCCCTCATGGAAGGCCATCCAGAAATCGCTAAGACCCTGGCCAAGATAAAAAGAAACTACTGGTGGCCAACTTGGCGCAAGGATGTAGTCGAGTTTGTGTCATCTTGTGGTATCTGTGCCCAAAATAAGTCTGTCAAGCAGAGACCCGCCAGGCTCTTACAACCGTTGGACGTTCCGCCAGCTCCATGGCACACCCTGTCACTAGATTTCATCACCGATCTTCCTCCACGTCAGGGCTACAATACCATCCTGGTGATCGTGGACCTATTCTCAATAATTGCTCATTTCTTCCCATTTAACGGTCTACTATCTGCATCCGCCCGCTCGCTCGCCAAAGTCTTCCTGGAACATGTAGTGCACCTGCATGGATTCCCTTCGGTTCTAATATCTGACCATGGGACACAGTTTGCATATAGCTTCTGGAGGAAATGCTGCTCATTGGCCCAGATTGACATCCGTCTGTCCATTAGCCACCACCCCCAGACCGACGGCCAAACGGAGAGAATGAATCAGACTCTCGAGCAATATCTACGCTGCATGCTGCACCAGGGTGAAGGTGATTGGAAAGAACTCTTATGGATCGCCGAGTAAGCCTATAATAATTCACTGCATAGCAGCACGGGACAAACTCCATTCTTTACGGTGTATGGAAGACACACTCGTACTTCTAACTTGGACGTCCCCACGACCCTGGAAATGCCGGCAGTCGAGGCCTTGCCCACAACCATCACCCAGGCCTTTACTAAAGCTCAAGAACACCTACAACAAGCTAAGGCACGCCAGAAAAAATGTGCGGATCAGCTTCGCTCCGAAGCCCCGGTCTACCAGGTGGGAGATTTGGTGTGGCTTGCCTCCAAACATGTACCAATTAAAGGAACGTGAACGTTCGCCCGCGATTCCTGGGACCATACTCAGTGGAAACCATCATTAACCCAGCAGCTGTGAAGCTGACGTTGCCAGCCCACATGCGAATACATCCAGTATCCCATGTAGCTCTCCTGAAACCAGTCAAGCCAGGTACCCGTGTAACTACTCCACCTGAACCAATCATCCAGGGGGAACCGGAATACGAGGTGAAAGACATCTTGGATTCTAAGTATGTGAAGTCTAGACTCTACCTAGTAGACTGGAAAGGATACGGACCCCAGGATAGAACGTGGGAACCCAGTGAATATGTCCATGCTCCGCGTTTACTCCAGCGTTTCCACAGAATGTTTCCCTCCAAACCACGACCAGGCCGGAGAACCACTTTGAGAGGGGCCTTAGGGGGGGAGTGCTGTCACCTACTCATCTCCACCAAGGGCTCACGGGGCCCCGAGGACCTTTCTTCGGCCCTCCTCGGATTCCTTGGAGTCAGTTCTGGCGCTGTTGGCATCGGAGACACATGCTGGGACAGAGTTTCAATGGGCAAGTATGGCCGCCCCCATGTGGAATACTGGGGAACTGCATTCAGCGGTCAAGCATCCAGGGCGGGGCCCGCCCCAAAAGGCACCTGGCATACAACCTGGCTATTTAAACCACGCCCGATCAGAAGCACGTGCTTTGCATTCTGCTTTTGCAGCGTGACGTTCACCGGGTCCTGCTCTGCATCCAGACCTCAAGTGCCATCGCCATCCTTACCAGCTCTGCAGCATCTCTGGCACTCGAAGTCACCCAAAGCAAGAACCATCGCCATCCTTACCTGCTCGGCAGCATCCTCTGGGAATCGAAGTTGTCCAAGGCAAGAACCATCGCCATCCTTACCTGCTCTGCAGCATCCTTCGGATCTTCTCGACCTGTAGGACGACCAATAGCACAGGTTAGCCATTTGCAAGGATGCCATCAGTGCCGCTTGGCGTTACATCTTACCTTCTCAAACTCGGCTCTGGCTTCCATCGCCTCTCTTAGCACCTGCAAGAAGAAGCAAGAAGGTTACTAGTGCAAAGCCAACTAAGACATTGTTTTCTCCAAATAAGACACACCTGAAAAGGAGTTGCAGCCAGTCTGGACTCCGGCCCTCGCCAGTGAAGAAACTCGGCAGTATGGAGCCATTAACAACGCGCCCCTCCCCAGCGCGGCAGGACTGAGAGCGCACTTATAGAACGCAAGGTGAGAAAGGGCTCCTGGGGAAACTGCAAGGGAACTCGGGAGGTGGGTTGCCACGGAGAGAACAGCAGTTAAACTTCACCTCCTATCTTCCAGAGCCAATCCTCGACAGCCTGAACTCAAAGGGTAGAGAGGTCCTGAAGAGCTCACCGGCTTATCGTGAGTCGTCCCCGTGGAAACAAGGTGAGCGTTACAAATTGGACGATAGAAACCGTAGGCACAATATTCGCTTCTATAGGATCCCTGAAAAAATTGAAGTAGTGATCCCATTAACTTCCTCACCAAATGGATCCCCTCCACCGTAGGGATCACTTTCTCACCCCTACTAGAACTACAACCTGCTCGCTGAATTAGACCCCCGCTTCTCCAGCAACAATGCTTCGCCAATACCCTTTATCGCTTGCTTCGTGGGACATCAGCAAGCGCGCTAAATTCTAACTGCCAGGAACAATTCCCCCATTTCTTTTCAAGGTAACAAAGTCTTTAATTCACCAGACTTTTCCAAGATTAACCAAGCCAAGAAGAAAAGATTCCCGATATGAGCTCACCTGAAATCCCTTAACATTAGATATGGTCTTTTAGATCCTGCAAGGATGATAATTACCATCCCGGATGGACCTACCAAAGAATTCACAGACCCAAACGATCTTCACAACCTACTTCAAGCTTTTCAAGCATCACCACTGGATACAACCTCACAGAACCCCCCCTGTCAATGCCACCAATCTAGATCCTCTACTTCTTTCAGCCACGTTCAGAAAACTTATCAACACATTAAGTACACACCCAAGAGCAGCAGATCAACTTCCTCAACCCCATTTGATGCCCCGTCTACCTCAACCCAACGGAGACACAAATTGAGATCTATCAAGTCCTCTGATCCTTCTCTTTCAACTTTACAAACTTGACTGACTACACATGGGTTGCACTTCACCATCGCCTTAGCTGACCTACAATTTATCCTTTGGTTAACCATACAGTTTCATAATAGCTCATTTGGCTGTTCTACTTGTTCATACTCTTATAACTTTTGACATTCTCATCTCTTGCTCCTCGCTTTTCTTCGCCTATGATTATACCATCTCTGTACTCCGATATCCCCCATGATACTCTTGCTTGCTTTCTTTCAAACTAATGTCATCATTTACCCTTTTGTCATTACTTATTCTTATATCAGCTCCATTATCCATCTTGTCCATTCTTACAGGTTTCTCCCTCTATTGTTGTGTCCCTTTCCGTATGTTTATCCCCTTGTACCCAGTTATTACATTATTCAAAAAAATCACATTCTTTGCATTATGTAACTGTTTTATTTCTCACTGCGTTTTTCTTTGCTGTTGCCATTATCCTTCTTTTCATTGCAAAGGTCTATTAAGTTTGTAACTTGGAATTTCAAAGGGCTAAATCATCCTATCAAACGTAAAATAATCTGCCAATCTTAAACCTGATGTTATTGGTCTCCAAGAAACCCACTTGAGTTCTGATGGTGAAAACATCAAGATCAGAGCACCATGTGTCAGCCATACATTTTTTTCTAATGCTCTAGACAAGAAAGGTAGTGTCTATATTAATTAACAAACGTCTAAATTTGACATTAGTTAATGAGGAATATGATCCTGAAGGTCGTTGGATCATTGTAGATGCAATTATTAACAACCTGCCTGTTCCTCTAATTAATATTTATGGTCCCAATGCCCCCAATTCCCTTTATTGGTCTAATTTGAATCTCTCACAGAAGATTTCTGATACCCATTTGTGGAGAGATGAATCAAGTTTTTGACTTTACCCTCCATCGTAAATCTACCTCAAATTTGGTCCAAATCCCGTAGTAACTTCCTAACCCTACTTCAAAATCTTAAGCTAATTGAATTTGCGCTTCTGTCACCAGACACAAAAGACTTTACGTTGTATTCCTCTCCCGACCAATCCTTCTCTAGACTTGATTATATTTGTGTTAATTCCTCACTAACTCCAACTATTTTAAATTCTGTATTCGGCCCCATTACCATTTCAGATCATGCTCCTGTCTCCACCATGTTAGAATGGATTCCTATTTCCAATCTTTCTCTTAAATGAAGATTTTATTAATTTCTTCTTAATGACAAATCCTTCATTGACTATTTCATTTTCAATAATCGCCCTGAACATACATCATCCATAACAATTGGGATGCTTTCAAAGCCACCCTCCTAGGGTTCATAATTCAATATGCGGCCATTAAAAAATGACTATCAGAACTTACCCACAACACTCTGTTGTCCTCTATCAAACTTTACAAACAGTCGTACTATGCCAACCCCGATTCCAATACCTTGAAAGCTCTCATGGCCAAATGTATTGAATTTAATAAATGATGCACCAAAGCAGCTGCTAATGCTATACTTGGATCTAGAACTAAACTACACATGGGATCTAACAAAGCTGGTAAAATGCTAGCTTCCCCCTTTTATTTTTTGCAGGAACATTTTCATCGAAATCTCGGTCAGCATGAGTTGCAGCCAATATAACACAAATAGTGAAGGCATTAGAGTATATCATGACATCGAGATCTCATTTTATTTGTTCTGTTAACTTACAACTATGTCACTGTTTCGCCCAATATAGCAATCTACATGTAAGTATAGGTCTAAAATTAACATGGTTTAAAAAATTAACAAATTAAAAAATTTAAAACACCACGCCATGTGCATCATGTCAGTAATCTAGTACATCATGCCTATCGTCATGGATTCAGTAGGTGTTTCAGAAGTCTTGGTTGAAAAAACATGTGTTCTTTATTTGCTACATAGTCCAAAAACGGGCTCCATATGCGCGTGAATTTAGGGAGTTTCCCCTCTGCCATGGCTGTGAGCTTTTCCAGCTCTAGTAAGTCCCAGACTTTTATACATCAGTATGCTATATGCAGTCCTTCCACTTCTTTCCAAAAGCGTGTCCTTGTAATTCGGGATGCCGAGTGCAGTTGTGAAATCAGTTCAGCCCTAGGACTAGATTCCTATTTAAAAAAAAAAAAATGCTCAATACCCATTTGCTCTCGCCTGATGGTAGATTAACCAATCCAAAAGATATGAATACTTTTCACGATTTTTACTCCAATCTTTATTCCTCTGATCCTTCTATTAACTATTCTGAAATCCATTTGTTTTTCAGAAAAAACAAAAAAGCGTCTTCAAATCCCGTCGACATCCCTATTTGAAATTAAACAAGCCATATTAGACCTCAAACCTAATAAAGCCCCAGGTCCTGACAGGTTTACTGTAGATTTTTACAAAAAATGTGTTGACTCCATTGCTCCAAAACTCTTACAATTATAGTCGTATTTTATTGAAATTGGTCAAAGTCCTGGTTCCTTTGGTGAAGCGCTTCTCGTACTCTTTCCCAAACCTGCTAAAGATCCCTCCTTAGTAAAAAACAACAGACACATCCCTCTTATTAATTCCGATTTCAAGATATTCGCTAAAATTTTAGCTGAACGATTAGAGCAATACCTTCCTATGCTCATACACTGACCAGATTGGTTTTATCAAAGATGGCCACGCTTCCTCCAACAATAGATTCTTATTCAATACGCTTTCTCACTCTCAAAACTCTGATGATCCCCCTCGCTCTCTTAGCCCTGTATGCTGAGAAAGCTTTTGATCGTGTCGTTTGTTTATAGAGCGCGCCAAACCCGGGAGTATATGGGCGCATTAAGATTATGCAGTTTTAGGTACAGAATAAGGCCATGTTACAGGAATATACAGTTTCTTAATTACAGTACATCGGAATACAGTGAAATTTTGCACAATAGGGGTATACAGACGAAAGGGATTCAAAAGAATACAGTGATATGATACATAGTAGGGTAGTACAGACTTTAGGGATTCCGGCCCTCGAGAGATTTAGAAAAATATACAATTACCACGTTCCATGGAACTACAGTTTCAAAGATACAATACCTGAGAATACAAAGATATTGTACATAATAGGAGTATGCTGACGATAATACAGAGATATGATACATAAAAGGAGTATTTCAAGAGATCTAGTGAATATACCCGAGGGTAGTGGGTGGTGGGCTAGAGATGGCCTAGGCGTTACTATGCATGCCAGTATACTGTGGTGCATCTTCGGAGATGAGCCAGAGTTTGGTGTTTTTCCTGAATTTGTAGAAGGATTGACCAGCTCTTAGGGTGGTAGGTAGTGCGTTCCAGAGTTGAGCAGCCATGACTGGGAAGCTACTGACAATAGCTTTTTTTAGTTTGAACCTGGGGACTCTTAGGCAGCCGGAGTTGGCCGTACTGGTGGGTCGAGTGGGATTGATTTTGCAGAAATTGTCTTTGAGGTATCAGGGGGCTGAGTTATTGAGACACTTGTACGTCAGGGAGACTGTTTTAAGGTGTATTCTATCCTTAATGGCGAGCCAATTGTTGTCACGTCTGAACACTGAGATGTGTAGTCTCCTAAAGATGCCTAAGGAAGTTCTGAGTGCATTATTCTGCAGAATCTGAAGTGTGACGATATATTTGCTAGCACCTAAGTATAATGCATTGCAATAGTCAATTTTCGACAATATTAGAGCTCTGGCCAATGTAATACAACTTTCTGTGGAGAGAGAAAGGGTTTGCAGGCGTGGATAAGCTTGCAGGTATATGCTGTCGCAGAGGCCGTAGCACGGACCTGTTTGCGTAGACTCTGGGAGGAGTCTAAGTGGAACCCTAGGGGTTTTTGCCTCATTGGCCACCTGAATGTCATTATCATCAATGTTAAAGGAAAGGTATTGGTTACTCTGTTTTTTCTGGTTGGAGGGTGTGACTAAGAGAAGCCGCTAAGTCTTCTCATCATTCAGACACAGACCATGTGTGGCCATCCAGGCCTTATGGGGTAGGTTTTGTTGATCAGAGCTAAATCCTTGTAACAGTTGCCTGACAGAGGTAAGGGGATCTGGGTGTCATCTGCAAAGTTAGTGTACATGACACCCAGATGGTCTAGGTCATCAAACAATGGTTTGGTAAACACATTATACATGGTAGGTGATACACAGGATCCTTGTGGGACTCTGCAGGTTATGGGATCAGCAGCTCCCAAAGATAAGACTCTCATCGATCTGTTATTTAAGAAGGATTGGATCCATGCCGTTGATTCTACTGAGAAATGTGCCACTGTTGAAACATGTATACACAGTACCTTGTGATCAACAAAATCAAAAGTGGCTGACAGATCCAATAGGAGCAAGAGGGCAGATTTTCCTTTGCTCGGGTCCAACAAAGGTTTTTTTTTTTTTTTAGGAGTGGGAGTGCCCATGAGTTCTTCAGGTTCGTGGGGACTGTGCATGTGCGGAAGGAAGAGTTGATAAGCGTGGTGATAAAGGGGGCATGTTCGCCGGCAGCTTCTTTAATAGTAGAGGCTGGGCAGGTATCCCCTTGGCAATTGGATGGTTTAAGTGAGGCTATGATATTTTCCACTTTACGGGTGGGAACTGGGGTACATTTAAATCGTTGGGGAGGTTGGGGAAAGGTTTCAGGCTGTTTTCTGGCAGATGTTTTTGGAGCAGAGAAATCTTATTGGCCAGTGCCTCTTGGATCTGGGTGCACCACCTCTTGTCATTAATGCAGTTATCTATTGGAGGGGTGGGAGATTCGAGTTCTGGCTTTTTCAATCCTATCGTTGTAGGTGTCACGTTTAGCTAAGAGTATTTCCGCTTTGTAGTTCGCTGTGATTTTTAGTAGGTTGTCTTTGCCTTATGTTTCATTCCTTAATTTGGCATGGCTTCGCTCCTTATTTTATTAACCTGAGCAAAGTCCTATACTCATGTTTGTTTTAATATTTGTAATGCGCGCCAGACCCGAGGGTACCAGGTACAAGAATATGCGAAGCTTAGTTACAGTGAGTTACAGGCAGTTGTATAAAGCAATACATTGCTATACATATTATACAAGCAGGGAATGCAGTTATTTACAGTTTAATACAAGTATTATACATAGAATGAGGTTAGAGTCAAGGGATTATGAGGCAGGTGTTGTGCGTTGCGTTTCAGATACATAGACATGTGGTTATTGGTCAGTGGATTTTAGCCATAAGATGGTGTTGGTTCTGAAATTCTGATAGGGCTGGTCTGCTCTCAGGGACGGAGGCATGTTAATTCCAGAGTTTGGCCGCTTTAACAGGGAAGCTGTTACCACCAATCATCGATCGTTTGAATTTGGGAATGGAGAGGCAGTCCAGATTTATTGATCTAGTTGGTCTTAAGGATGTCCGTTTGTGGAATCTCTCTGAGATTGATGGGTGCGGCGTTGTTGAGATTTGTGGGTGAGCGACGCAGTTTTTAGTAGAATTTTGTCATTAGTCCGGAGCCAGTTGATTTGTCGCCTGCTCTCGGAGATGTGTTCTCTCCTGGAGATATCCAAGGCTGCTCTAAGGGCGTTGTTTTGTAGGGTTTGGATTCTGGTGATGATGGATTTGTTGGAGCCTATGTATAGGGCGTTGCAGTAGTCTAGACGGGATAGGATGAGGGCTCTGGTCAGGATGGTACAGCTGTTAATCGAGAGAAATGGCTTGCCGGTTCTAATGAGTTTGCACGTGTAAGCTGTGGAGGATACTAGTGTGCTGACCTGTTTAGAGAATGATAGGGTGGAATCGAGGTAAAAGCCTAGTGTTTTTACCTCTTGTGCTACCTTAATGAGGTTGCTGTGAATTAAGAAGGAGATGTAGTCGGGTCCTAATTTTTTTAAGTTAGTGGGGTTACTCAGGATGAGTTCTGTTTTATCATTCAGGCATAGACCGTGCGTGGCCATCCATGCCTGGATGATGACGTACACTATTTACCAAAGCCAAATCCTCGTCGTAATCCCCTGTAAGTGGGAGTATCATCTGCATAGTTGGTGTAGGTGATACCAAGATGGTCCAGATCATCAAAGAGGGGCTTGGTAAGGAACACGTTACTTACTTGTAACTGTTGTTCTCCAGCATGGGTCTGGCATGGATTCACATGCTCATGAATATTCCCTGTCGTCAAGCTGGGAATCCCCGGTAAAGAAAAAATCAGTATCAGTTTCGTTTCTCATCTGTCTTTCTTAGTAGTAACCAATCACTGATCTCTGGGTCATACTGCCCCCAGCCAATGACTGCCCTTTCCCTAAGCTCCGCCTCTGGCAGCCATCCTCAGATTTGGTAGCACGCTAAGTGGCAGTATGACCAAGTGAAGAGCCGCAGAGGGGTAGGTGGGAGGGTTCGCATGTGAATCCATGCCAGACCCATGCTGGAGAACAACAGTTACAGGTAAGTAACTTGTTCCTTCTCCAGCATGGAGTCTGGCATGGATCCACATGCTCATGAATAAAAGAATACATAGCAGTATACACATGCACAACCACGGGAGGTGGCAACATGCTCAACATTAAGCAATACAACAACTCAAAATTAAGCATCTCTTACCTCCTCACCAGGCTCACTTTAAGCAAACAGGTTGCGCAGCACTGCTTGGCCGACCCTGGACTCCTCCCTGGAGTCCCGATCGACGCAGTAGAATCTTGTGAAGGTGTGCGTCGACCTCCACATAGCAGCCCTGCAGATGTCCAGCAGGGGCACACCAGACAGGAACGCCGTGGTAGCAGCGATCGCTCTGGTCGAATGGGCTCTCAGACGGCCGGGCAGCGGTCGGTTTGCCAACCGGTGACAATGCATGATGCAGCCGGAAAGCCACCTGGAAATGGAAGTCTTCGAGAGAGCCTTCCCTTGATTCACAGACCCAAAGTTCAGGAACAGTTGTGACGTCTTCCGAAAACTCCTTGTGCGGTCTTCAGCGCTCTAGCTACTTTCAGCGAGTGCAAAGTCCTCTCGGCCGGCCTCGAAGGCGACGGGAAGAAAACTGGTAACACCAAGGGCTCGTTGAGGTTGAAGTCCGACGGCACCTTGGGCATGAAGGAGGGGTGCGTCCTCAGCACTACCCTTGTGTCATGAAATGTCAAGTATGGAGGCTTGCAAGATAGGGCCTGAATCTCTCCCACTCGTCGTACAGAGGTGATGTAACGCTCACCTGATTCCCGTAGAGGCGCCGGTCTTGACTGGGCGTATACCGTATCTTCAAAGGTGATGTGTAACACACGGCTGGCTCTTTGGGCTGGACCTCTGTGCACTGTATGTCTGACTCGAAGGGTAAGATGTCTGCAGATAGAAAATATGGAATAAGGAACTGGGTTATTGAATGTCTCTCTCTTCTTCCCTTTCTCTTCTCCTGTAGAACCCCAAAGGTTAACGCTCTCACCTTAGAGGTAGATATTTGGTGGATAACCAGACTTGATCCCCTACTTGATATTGAGGGGCTTCCTTCCGATGTTGATCTGCTCCTTTCTTGTATTGTTCTTTAGCCCTTTGAAGGTGAGAAACAGCTTCCTTAAAGGCTTGGGTGATTGTAGAATGCAGGTAGTCTACTGCTGGTGTTTCAAGATCTTGGAGGGGATCCAACTCCGAGGTTCGAGGGTGACTGCCGTACAAAAGAAAAAACGGGGTTTTCCCAGTTCCCGAATGGACAGAGTTATTGTAGGCATATTCGGCTATCCAAAGGATGTCTTTCCAAGTTTTTTCAGTTTGTTGCAGCATGCAGCGTAAATACTGTTCCAGAGTTTGATTGGTCCTCTCGGTTTGTCCGTCGGTCTGAGGGTGGTGACTGGTCGATAGTCTCACATCAATTTGAGCCGACCGACAGCAACTTCGCCAAAAATGAGAAATAAATTGACTACCTCGATCCGAAATTAGAACCGAAGGAAAACCGTGCAGTTGGACGATGTTTTCGAGAAATTCTCGGGCCAGAGTTGCTGCTGTTGGCAAGCCTTTGAGCGGAATGAAATGCGCCATCTTGGAGAATAAGTCCACGATTACTAGAATCGTATTGTATCCGGAGCATGGAGGTAGATCGGTGATGAAGTCCATAGAAAGCGTATGCCAAGGGCGAGGTGGGATGTCAATAGGGCGTAAGAGGCCTGCTGGTCTTTCCTTTTGACTCTTGTTTTGGGCGCATAATCCACAGGACATTATAAAGTCTCTGATATCTTTTTTCCAAGACGGCCACCAGAAGTAGCGCTTGATCTTTTCTGAGGTCTTGGCCATACCGGGATGTCCTTCCATTAAAGAATCGTGATAACAAGAGATTACTTTTTTCTGTAAATCTGTGCTGGGTAGGTATAATCGTTCTTGGAAATACAATAAGTTGTCCTTTACTGCAAAGTCCTTTCCCTGCAGATGCCAATTCTGTATGTCTGCTGGAGTTACAAGTTGCCTGGCTTTATCCTTAACTTCCTCTATGGATTCTGTGGCGATTACACCCAGAATTCTTTGTTCGGGAATGATTGGTACAGGTTTAGGGTTGATCAAGTGTTCTTCCACTCCCATCCGAGAAAGGGCATCAGCTTTACAGTTCTTTGTACCAGGTCGATAGGTAATTATGAAGTCAAACTCGGCAAAGAATAATGCCCAACCGAGTTGTCTAGAGGATTGGGCTTTTGCGGTTTTCAAATATTGCAGGTTTCGGTGATCCGTAATCACAGTAACTGTGTGTCGGGCCCCCAGCAGATAATGCCGCCAAGCCTTAAAGGCAGACTTGATAGCCAGAAGTTCCTTGTCAGTAATCGTGTAATTGATTTCAGGAGGCGAGAATTTGCGGGACCAAAATGCCACGGGATGCAACTGATTGGTTACCGGGTCCTTTTGTGATAGAACTGCCCCCATGGCAAGGCTTGAAGCATCAGTTTCCACGATGTAGGGGAGTTCGGGGCGAGGGTGTTTTAAGATTGGTGCAGAGATAAATTTAGTCTTCAAATCCTGGAAAGCTTGTTCCGCCTCGGTAGACCATTCAAAACGTTTGTTTTTCTTTAACAAGGCAGTGATGGGCTGGACTATTCGAGAGAATTCGGGGATAAACCTGCGGTAAAAGTTAGCGAAGCCTAACATGCTTTGCACACCTTTTACGGAGGATGGTGATGGCCATTTGAGAACTGCATCGACCTTCTTTGAATCCATACGCACTCCGCCAGGTGATAATATGAATCCCAAGAATTCAAATTCAGTCACGTTGAAAACACATTTTTCCAACTTAGCGAAAAGTTTGTGTTGACGCAATCTTTCAAGGACCATTTTCACGTGTTTCCGATGTTCAGATTCCGATGAAGAATAAACGAGGATGTCGTCAATGTAAACAACAACACACACATCTATGAGCTCTCTGAGGACATCGTTCATAAAATATTGAAAGGCAGCCGGGGCATTGCAAAGTCCAAAGGGCATGACCTGATATTCAAATAGCCCATACTTGGTGCGGAAGGCCGTCTTCCATTCATCGCCCTCTTTTACTCGTACCAAGTGGTAAGCTCCTCTAAGATCCAGCTTTGTATATATGCATGCTTTTCTGACTTGGTCCAGGAGTTCAGGGATCAAAGGTAACGGATATCTATTCTTAACGGTGATCTGGTTCAGGGAGCGATAATCTATACAAGTTCTAAGGTCTCCTTCCTTTTTTGGAACGAAGAACAAAGCTGAAGAAGCAGGGGACTTGGAAGGACGAATAAACCCATTTGCCAGGTATTGATCCAGGTATTGTCGAAGGTGAAGGTTCTCAGGCTCGGTGAGGGCATAAATTCTACTACAAGGAGGAGTAGATCCAGGTATCAGGTCTATCTGGCAGTCATAAGACCTATGAGGAGGTAGAGAGTTAGCCTGATCCTTCCGGAAAACATCTTGGTATTCTAGGTATTCGGGAGGTAACTGGGGAGTCTCTGAAGAAATTGCTGCCAGTGCAACACCAGGTGGAAGGTGACAAGTAGAGACACATTCTGGAAACTGGACCGTTCTTGCTCGCCAATCGATCAGAGGATTGTGTTTCTCTAACCAAGGTATTCCTAGAATAATCTGAAACTGAGGGGCCTTGATCACATCGAACACGATCTTCTCATGGTGTCCATCTTGACTTACTAGCGTCACCTCTTGAGTGGTATGCGTTACTGGCCCGGAGGCTATCTCCATACCATCCACCGTAGTAATGACGTCCTTTACAGCCTTGGGACAAAGTTAGATTTATCCTCAAAACTATTTCATGATCCACATAATTGCCGATGGCACCGCTGTCGACGTAAGCTTCAATTGCATGTAATCGATCCAGATTATCAGGGCTAATGAGGACCATAGGTATCACGAAATGCGAGGTCACGGAACTGGTTTTCACACTCGGCAAGAGGACCTCTATTCTTGTAGGGCGAGGTCTTTTCCCTGCTCAGAGTTTGTAACTTTGGTAACTGCAGCTCCTACTGCCTTCTTGGCAGGTTTCACCGGACAGTCTCGAAGAAAGTGCCCTGAGTTTCCGCAATAGAGACATAATTGCAACTGTTTTCTCCTTTCCCGCTCCTTTTGTGTTAGAGGACCTTTCAGACCCCCTATTTGCATGGGTTCCCCGGAGTCTACTCCTTTGGAAGGAGTTGGCGGTTTGGAAAATACTCGAGCATCAAACTTGGAACGATCGGCCTTCCTGTTCTGCAGTCTGTGATCTATTTGAACGACTAAGTCTATATAGTCCGAACAATCTTGTGGGGGATTCACTACTTGGGCTAACACATCTTTGAGCTCTCCACGTAGACCTCTATAAAACAGCGTAATCCTTTTGTCCTCAGGCCATTGAGTTTCCACTATCCGTCTGTTGAAAGACGCAATATAAGCCAAAAGGTCTTGATTACCTTGTCGCAACGAAAGAAGCTCATTGTCCAAGGCCTGCCCCTGTGAATGTCTTGCGAACAGTTTTTCCATACTGAGCTGAAAAGCTTGAAAATCATGGAGGACCGGATCATCTTGATTTACTAGAGGGATCAACCAGTCTGCCGCATTGCCACTAAGGTACGAAAGCACGAAAGCTACTTTAGCTTGATCAGTTGGAAAGGCTGCTGGCCGGCATAAGAAATGCAACCGGCACTGATTGATAAATACTGCAAACCTCTTTGGGTCACCAGAAAATCGTTCGGGCGGAGCCAGAGGTACATTCCCAGGTAGGTTGATCTGCACTGGATTCATAGAGGATGTAGAAGGAAGATTTCCCCCAGATGCGGGTAACGGGGTCTGTCCGGCTTGTGACTGTAGCAATTGTCTAGCGAGATCATCTGTTCGCTCCTTGGAAATAATCAGTTCCCTTCTTAGAGCGTTCGTTTCCTGACGGACTGCATGCACTTCTGCCCTTAGTTCCCCAAGTAACTGGGCTAGCTGGTCGGTATCCGAGGTTTCCATAGCGCCTGGACGGGAGTTTTGTGGTAGGCTTTGCGTTCTGTAACTCTCACCTGATTCCCGTAGAGGCGCCGGTCTTGACTGGGCGTATACCGTATCTTCAAAGGTGATGTGTAACACACGGCTGGCTCTTTGGGCTGGACCTCTGTGCACTGTATGTCTGACTCGAAGGGTAAGATGTCTGCAGATAGAAAATATGGAATAAGGAACTGGGTTATTGAATGTCTCTCTCTTCTTCCCTTTCTCTTCTCCTGTAGAACCCCAAAGGTTAACGCTCTCACCTTAGGTAAGTGAACGCCGTGCTCTCCATCTGCCTCGGGGCAGGGTGCTGTAACCAGTTTCTTCACTGGATAAGGGGAGCAGGCCTCTTGACTTCAGAGGACTGCTGTCCGTCGTTTACTGCACGAACGGTAAGTTTCGAGTAATTCTAATGTCTTTAAAGTCTTTAGTAATGATGTTTCTTGTTTTGCAGGGTTCCGGCGATGGCGGATGACGGGCTGAAGTGAGTTGAAGATGGAGCCCGTGTGATGAAAAGAAGCGCCTGGAAGCACGTAAGTAAGCGCTTGTTGCCTGCTTCACGATGCGCTCTAACTGTCTTTTTATTTTGCAGGTACAAGTTCGGAGCGGCTGCAGGGTGCCGGAATACCCACTGGGTTAGGTGTGGAAAGGAGTAATGGCACGTGAGTATTAAAGTTCCCCAATGTCTTTAAACGCACCTTGTTTTGTCTTTCAGATGCGGGATGCAGCGCCGAAGGCCTCCGGAGCGTGCGAAGAGTTGGTAAGCTTTTGTCTTTCAGATGCCGGAATGCAGTGTGAAGACCTCCGGAGCGCACGAAGAGTAGGTAAGCCTTTGTCTTTCAGATGCCGGAATGCAGTGCGAGGCGTTGGTGACAGCCGATGGACCAGGTAAGTGAAGAGCTGTCACTGAAGACAGTAATGCTAACCTGTTCTTTCTTGTCTTTATAGGTGTTGCTGAAGACTGGATTCAGGATGGTAAGCCTTTTTCCTTAGGCCCAGGATCAGATGCAGAAGACACGATGAGCGTTCTGCTGCAGAGGATGCAGAATAACGCAAAGCAAGATTCATCCATCGGGTGTGGTTTAAATAGCCTCCTGTAGTGCTTAGGTGTCTCCTTCCACAGCCACGCCTAGGTTAGAAAAGAGTTCCTGCTTTCCAGAAGAGTTCCAGTGTTCTGAATCTAGGGAGTGGCTCCTGCCCCACCCAACAGGAAAAGTAGTTCCAAACAGAAGAGGATCAGAGGCTCAACTGGCAGGCAAGTAAGCAGCATGGTCTGCTGCAGGTAAGTCCACCCAAGCATTATGAGCCCGGCGCTTCCAGCGCTGGGACTGATGAGCCTGGTGCCACTGGCGCCAGGACTGGGTCCAAAAGGTCCTAATTGGGACTGGTTGGCACTCGGAACCTGGGTTATGGATCTGCTTCCAAGGGAGTTGGGAAAACCCTGACCTTTTGGAAGCAGAGATCATGACAGATGATGGCCACAAGGAACGCTGTCTTCCATGACAGGAACTTCAAAGGCGCTGAATGCATAGGCTCGAATGGAGCTCCCATAAGCCTGGTCAGCACCACATTAAGTTCCCATGCCGGGGCAGGGGCCTTCACCGGCGGGAATGATCGGAATAGTCCCTTCATGAATCCCTTTACCAGGCGATGAGACCACAAGGACGCCCGTCCCATAGTCCTGGTGTATCGGGAGATGGCAGCCAGATGTATTTTTATGGAGGCGTGGGCCAGTCCAGCTTTGGCCAGCGACAGTAGGTACGGCAGCAGTTGGGCTGTAATCCGCAGATGGTTAATCTTCTGTGCACGGCACCAGACAGAGAACCTCTTCCACTTATGACCGTAACACTTGAGAGTCGAGGACGCCCTGGCCTTTGCAAGAACCTCTCTGCAGTCAGCCGGGATATCGTACCCTCCAAACTCTAGTGCTGCAGGAGCAAGGCCTGCAAGTTCAGCGACTGTGGGTCGTGATGGAGAATGGCGCCTCCTTCTCTGGAGAGAAGATCCGCGTCCGCCGGCAGCTTGACTGGTGGGGACGTTGACAAGTCCAGAAGGTCCGGGAACCAGATCTGCCTCGGCCACGCCGGTGCGACGAGGATCATCCTGCACCTGGGCCTCTTGAGCTGGTTGATGAGGCGGAGCAGCAACGGCAACGGAAGGAACGCGTATAGAAAAAGGCCGTCCCAAGGAAACGAGAAAGTATCGCCCATGCTCCTCGGCTGAGGGAACCTGCTGGCGAACCTCCGGCACTTGGAGTTCGTCGCCGTCGCGAACAGATCGATCTGGGGTTTGCCCCATCATTGGAAGAGTCGATCCACTTGGTCTTGGTGCAGCTCCCACTCGTGGCACGAGCGCAGCTCCCTGCTGAGTGAGTCCGCGATGGTGTTTTTTATTCCTGCCAGGTGGAAGGGAATCAGAAACATCCCCTGGGCGACTGCACAGTGCCACAGATCCTGGGCCTCCTTGGATAGGGCTGGGGATCTGGTGCCTCCTTGCTTCCATATATAGAACATCGTGGTGGTGTTGTCGGTGAAGATCCTCACCACTTTGCCCTTGAGGGACGGAAGGAACGACTTGAGAGCCCAGAACACTGCTCTAAGCTCCAGAATGTTGATGTGGAGAGACCTCTCCTCCGGGAGCCAAAGGCCTCTTGCTTGGAGGTCTGCGGTGTGGGCCCCCCCCAACCCTCCAGAGAGTCGTCCGTTGTCACCGTGTCCTGAAACGCCGGGATTTGAAATTCTGTGCCTGTCGTGAGGTGAGCACGGATGCCCCACCATACGATCGCCCGACGGAACTCCTCGTCGAGAGGGATCCTGTCCTTGAAACAGCCCCTCGCTTGGAGCCAGCGGGCGTCGAGAAACTCCTGTAGCGGACGCATCCAAAGTCTGCAAAGGGGTACAAGGTAGATGCATGAGGACATCATCCCGAGGAGGGACTTGATGGACCTCACCCTGGCGACGTCCGTGGCCAGCAGGTGCCGTACCTTGCCCAGGATGGTCTTGGTCCTCTCTTCTGAAGGGGAGGTCAATTGCCCCACTGTATCGAGCTTCGCTCCCAGAAACAGTGCTATCTGCGATGGAACCAGGTGGGATTTGGGATAGTTCATGGCGAACCTCAGCTCCGTGAGCAACCGGACGGTCCTCACCGTGTGTACGACGGTGAGTTCCCTTGTCCTTGCCCGGATTAGCCAGTCGTCCAGGTAGGGGTAAATGTGGATCCCCTGCAGACGCAGCCGCGCCGCCACTGGTGCCAGGCACTTGGTGAAAACCCTGGGTGCCGACTTTAATCCGAACGGTAGGGCCCTGAATTGGTAGTGGCGTCCCTGAACCACAAACCTGAGCAACTTCCTGTGCCTTTTTAGGATAGGGATGTGGAAGTAAGCATCCTCCAGGTCCAAAGACGATAGGAAGTCGCCTTCCTCCAGCTGTCCCAGCACATGCTGGAGGGTGACGATCCTGAATTTCTGCGCCTTGATGCACTTGTTTAAGCGACGCAGTTCCAGGATGGGGCGCCAACCACCTGTCTTCTTCTTGACGAGGAAGTACCTTGAGTACACTTCGGAGCCCCGGAGCCCTCTGGGGACGAGCTCGATGGCACCTTTCTTGAGCATCGCCTTTACCTCCAACAGTAGTTGAGGGACGTGATTCTCCTTCCTGGCCACGGGAGGAATGCGAGGGCACTTCTTTTGGAATTCCAGCTAGTGCCCGTTGGCCAGGGTGTCCAACACCCAAGGGTCGGTGGAGATGGACTCCCACGCGCTGACGAACTTCGTCAGCCGGCCTCCCACCGGGGTGCTTCGGTGGGGGCCCCGACGCTACGGCCGGTTCAGTCCTGCTTGGAGGCGGCCTTGCCGCCTTGGCCTCCTTGGCGACGACTGCGGGATCCCCCTTGCTTGCCGCGACCTCTGTAGGCCTCCTGGGAAGAGGAGCGGGCCGCCTGGCGTTAAGTGGAGGGGCCACCGCTGGATCCTTTGGAAGCACCCTGTCTGCCTCCGGAGCTCTGAAAGGGCCGCCGCTGTTGAAGCACCCCCAGGGCCCGGGCCGTCTCCGAGTCGGTCTTGATGGCCTTTAGGGACTCATCCACCACCTTACCAAATAGGTTGTTGCCGTCGAACGGCATGTCAACACCCTGGTCTGGACGTCCTGGCGAAAGTCTGTCGCCGTGAGCCATCCTCGTCGTCTGAGGCAAATTCTGTTGCCCAGTTGGCGAAATCCGGTATCAGCAATGTCCATTGCCACCGTTATGGCGTGATCCGACGCCACCTCGCCTTCCTGCAGAATTTCTAGGGCCTCCGCCCTTTTGTCATCAGGCAGGAAGTCTAGCAGGGGAGATATCTTGAACCAGAGCTCCCTGTCGTAGCGGGCCACGATCGCTAAGGCATTGGCCACCTTAATAGTCGTCGCCGCCGACGAAATGACTCGTCGTCCCATAGATTCCAACTTCTTGCCCTCGCATTCTGGCGGGGAGGTGGAAGTTGAAGCCGGGGCCCCGCTGCCTTCTTAGCCGCTGCCGAGACGACCGAGTCCGGCGTGGGCTGGGCCCTGAGGCACAAGGGGGCGGCATCGGGAACTCTGTACTTCTTCTCGTACCTGTCCCTCTTGGCTGGGGTCGTGGAAGGGTTATTGAGGACAGCAAGCCCTTCCTCCCAGATGTCGTCGAGTAAAGGCACTGCGAGGACTGTCTTCCTCTTGGCCTCTCGTCGTTGGTACAGAAACCCCTCCTGTTTCTGTTCTTCAGGGCAGAGCTGGAAGAGCTCGGATGCCCTGGTTATCATGGCGTGGAAAGA
The DNA here is from genome assembly GCF_040938575.1 of Ambystoma mexicanum. Classification (NCBI taxonomy): domain Eukaryota; kingdom Metazoa; phylum Chordata; class Amphibia; order Caudata; family Ambystomatidae; genus Ambystoma; species Ambystoma mexicanum. Next base: position 479,273,898 of record NC_090924.1, on the reverse strand, counting down.
GCCAATTTCATCAGCTGGAGACGCCCGCGTGGGGTGTGGGGGCAAAAGGGGGGGTTGACGACGGGATGTCTGCTGTGTCATCACCGCCCTCATCGTCCGTCCCCGTCGCCGTGTCCGTATCCTCTCTAGGGTCCGGCGAGGGGGATGCGGGGTACATCGGTCTCGCAGGCACGAAGGGCAGAGCGGGGTGGACTCTCCTCCACTTGTTCGGAGGGCTTCCCGACGGGCCTGGTTCTGGATCCTCCGTCGGGTCCGTGGTAATCTTGTCCTTATCTCAGTGCATAAGAATTGGATTGCCAACAAAATGGCCGCCGAGCTATCCTGGGGCTCGGGCAATGGCTGCGACGGACGGGATTGCCATTCCACTGGGCCCTGTTCGTCATCGCTATCTTCAATCACGTCAGCAGGGACCACCTCCTGGGAGCGAACCTTCTCGAAACTCTCGTTGAGGCCTATGAACCACTCGTTGAGGCCTATGGAACTTTTGTTGAGGCCCTTCTCGGTTTCCACCAGTTTCTCCTCAGAGGCTGATTCCGAGTCTGTAATGTCCACCGGCCCCCCCCCTCTTTCAGCCGGGGGCTTCACGGGGGTCTTACCGATGGGCTGGAAAGAGGAATCCCTCCGCGATGGCAGGGATACTCTGGGTCCGGCGGGCGTTTCCATAGGCGTAGTCTCAGCTGGCTTCGCCAGGGTCGCAGCGACCACTTCGGTAGAGGCCTTTGCCGGGTGGATCAAAGCCCTCACCACCTTAGGTGCGTCCTGGGCCTTCGCCTTGGGGGGAGGGTCAGCGCCTCGCTCCCCCTTCGAGATCGACCGGGTCCGCTCCAGCTGCCTACCCGGGTTCTCGGGCTTCCTCATCCCCGAACCAGAGCGCTGGCTCGTGGTCGAAGGTGCCGGGGAAGTAGCGCCCTGCTTGGCAACCGAAGAGCCCGACCTTTTGGCGCTCCCGGTGCCCGCGGACTCGTGGTGCTTGGCCTTCTGTTGGGGCCCCCGTCGCCGGGGCGCCCTCACAGGACTTAGAAGCCCGCTCAGACTTCTCCCTCGCCTTCTCACCTGCTGTGCCCTTCTCCAGCCAGGTGGTGAGGCGGGAACGACGATCTTATTTGGTCCGTTCCGAAAGGTTCTTGCAGAACGCACAGTCTTTCTCCACGTGCGTCTTGTCCTCATGGAGGCAGTAGAGACATCGCGAATGCTTGTCCTCCTTGAAAACGTTCTGTAATCCGCATCCAGGGCAGCACCTGAACAGCTTGGATCCGGGCGTCGAGCTTCCTTTGTCCTGGGCTATGTCCGCTGAGGTAGGCCGCAGATCTTCCGGAAACCTCCAAGAAGTATAAACTCGATGTAAACTTCACCCTTGAGGGGCGTAGAAGAATTCCGAAACGGGTCCCCGTTATCGGAAGTAGAAACGGTGGAGGCTCGATTAAACCGAAAAAATGAGAAAATCTCCTGAAAAAGCGTGAAAACGCAGTAAAAAAAAAAACGAGAGTTAAACACGAGGACTCCCAACACTTGAGCATGCGGTAAAAATCTGAGGATGGCTGCCAGAGGCGGGGCTTAGGGAGAGGGCAGTCGTTGGCTGGGGACAGTATGACCCAGAGATCAGTGATTGGTTACTACTAAGAAAGAGATCAGAAATGAAACTGATACTGATTTTTTCTTTACCGAGGATTCCCAGCCTGACGACGGGGAATATTCATGAGCATGTGAATTCATGCCAGACCCCATGCTGGAGAAAGATATTATACAGTGTGGGCGAGACGCAGGACCCCTGTGGTAACCCGCAGGTGATAGGAATGGGATCTGCCGCTGCTGAGGGCGAGAAGACCCTCATTGTTCTGCCGCTTAGGAAAGATCTGATCTATGTTATGGCATTGTTAGAGAAGTGTGCTCCTGTGTCGAGATGGTTGCATAGGATTGTACAGTCTACCAAATCAAAAGCAGCTGAGAGGTCTAGGATTAACAGTAGAGCTGATTTGCCATTGTCTCTAAGCTCGTCGACTTGGGCTTTTTGATCGATGCGGGCGGTCTCAGTTCCATGTTGTGGGCGGAAGCCTGACTGTCTGGCTCCTAACAGGTGTTGTAGTTCCAGGTATTTTTGAATTTGCATATAGGCCACTAGATCAAGAATTTTTAGAAGGAACAGGACTGTTGTGATTGGCCTGTAGTTGGTGGGAGTTAATGGGTCAAAAGTATTTTTTTTTTTTTTAGTAGTGGGAGTACCCACGATTCTTTGAGGTTAGTGGGGATGGTGCCGGTGGCAAAGGATGCGTTGATGAGCTTGGATATGAAAGGTGATAGGTCACAAGCCGCATCCTTAATGAGTTGTGCTGGGCAGGGATCACCATGGCAATTGGTTGGTTTGAGGGAGAGGATAATTCTTACCACCTCGAAGATAAAAACTTTAGAGAAGTTAAAGCGGATGGGATGATTTTTCTGCGGTGTTCAAAGATAATTTAGGTGTGGGTATGGCATTTAGAGATTCTTTTTTTTTGGGATATTTTATTTTGTAGTGTGGCTGCTTTGTTGGCTAGTGCGTGTTGGATCTCTGAACACCATTTTTTTTATCTTTGGTGCAGGTGACGGGTATTGCAATGGGAGACTCCAGTTCTTTCATATTGAAGTTAGCTTGGGAGATGCGGGTGTCGCTTGGTTTGAAATGGGCAATCTGATCTAAGGAGGAGGCCATGATTTTGTTGTATTCATTGACCATGCTTTCCAGATCAGTATTGTTAGGGAGTGGGTTGAGGGTGGGGAGAATCACGGGGATGAGCCTATCCGCGGTCATGTTCTTTTTATTTCTAGTTAGGGTGGGTGGGGCCCTAGGGGCAGGTATGGGGGGGGGTCTGTTGGTGGATAATGTGAATGAGAGAAGGTAATGGTCGGTCAATGGTAGAGGTGAGGTGGAGAGGATGTTGGCATGGCAGTTGTAGTCTGCTACCCAATCTAGTATTCTCTCTCCCTTTGTTATGGGTGGGGGTTTTGCTTCTTTGGGTAAGGCCATATTCTGATAGGATGTTTGCCATTGCTAAGGCAGATTGATCCGATGGGTCATTGAATCCCAGGTTGTGGTCCCCAAGTAGCAGTACTTGCGTGGAAATTTTGAGGTTGCTGGAGAGTATAGTGTGGATGTCTTCCTCAAAAGCCCCGGTTGGGCCTGGGGGGCTACTAGATTCCTGCTAGTAGATCCTAATTAATAATGCTCTCTCCTCTTCTTTTCAAATTAACAGAGGCACCCCGTCAATGCTGTCCCCCTTCTCCCTTATTTTTTAATTATATAATTGTTGGTCATGTCATGAACCTAATACTGTTTTTCTTCATTTAATTTTCAAATGTAAATATGTCTTCGCTTTTTGGACCAAGATTTGGTCTCGCATGCAACAGACCTTTCACTTTACAGAACCATTATTACTTTCTAATCTTACAATTGGCGCCATTAACCCTATAATGCAACAAATTGAATCTTCTACTTTAAATCTATTTGTCAGTATTGCGTTGCATAATATTACTTGTAATTGGAAGAACATTTTTCTTTTAACTGCTGGTGGAATTCTATCTGCTCCATTCATCGCATTCGCATTGAGAAGTGTAATGCTTCTTCCTCTGGCTGTTTGGACAAATTTAACAAGAAATTGAATGTATTTATTCATTATCTCAACACTGATTTCGTACAATTACTTTTGACGGCCCCTTCCCTTTCATTTTCCTACTGTTTTCTGTCTTGTTTTCTCGTCCTTGTAGCCCCCATATCCGTCTCAATTTCCATCTAGTAATTCAATTGCTTTGAAGGTTTTTGCATTCAACTTATTTTTATCATTTGTTATTGATATTTTACTCCGAGAGAATATTTGTTAAAATCTGTTAAAATAGGTATACCTTCTACTTGTATCCCTTGCCATTTACTCATCTAATAAAAAATTATTAAACAAAAAAAAGAAAGTTTACATTTTCCTTTCACGCTTACTCAGCATAAACTAGAATGGTATTACTACTAATGCCAACTTCACCCCCGTTAAGGTGCAATTGCGGCCGTTTAAAATATATGATTGGGATACTAGAGGGTGTGACGAGTCACTACATGTCATAACTCCCAACACCCCCTGAGGGGGAGCCCTTTCCCATGAGGCCAGGGAGGTGAGGCTGCTACGAGATTGTTGGGTTTGTATAATGCAGGAGTTTCTCATGAGGTGGGGACCCCTGCGCCCCCTGTCCTCCCATACTCCCCAGGGAGGAAGAACATCTAGGGTACAACCCTAGTGAAACTGTCACCCCCAACCCCACATAATATAACCTCTCCTTCCTCCAATAACCTCTTTGTAGACAGTAGACCTATATACTGTTATAGGACTGAATAACTTAATGTTCTGGAAAGTACTGAGGCGAAGATCATCAAGAATCTAGCTAATCCAAGTACTGGGATGAGGGGACCCTGTGGAGCGACAAAGATTAAACTAGTGAAAGGGAAGGAGGACAGACACTGCTGGCAACAATGTATAAAAATTGCCAATGGACTCAACACCTTGTCTCGGACAGGCGTGCACGCTGTCGTACAGCTGGATGAACAGCAAGACGCTGGATAAGCCGAACACAATGCCTGCCATCCCAAGAGGCCGGGTGACATGTAGAAGCCCTCGACAAAGTAAAGGGCAGCACAAGAGAATCGGAGGGCACATGTGGCAACTTTTCAAGAGGGCGCATGCAGTTGCCACTAGACCCCTTTGCAGCCATAGCGCTTGGGTGGCACGTGTCAGAAAGTGGGGGCGATTGTCCCAGGCCCCCAAAACATTTTCACACGAGGCAGACACATTGTGATGTAGGGATTCGAGAGCCCATAGGAGGAGGGGATGCCGATAGAAGTGGCACTATGGATATCTTTCCATATGTTTTTTAGTGTAGATTGTGCTGGGAGTGAATCGCCACCTTGGAAAATGAGCAGCCATTTTGAAATATAGGCTTAGCATGGCAGTGCAGCTAGGGCAGTAGTCCCGAGTCCAGAGCAAGGGAATATGGGGGCATGCAGTGTCGGGTTGTAACGTAGGCAGCAGTGGGAAAGGCCAAACTCGCTGAGTTTCATTAATCTTTCATTGTCTCATACTGTTAGTATTTGTATCACAGAAGGAATGTACCCATCAAGGCCATGAGGGGGGATCGAGAGTTCCCTGTGAAACACTATCCCACGAGAAGGAGGGCACGAATCTCTGACCTTCACCAGTCCAAACCCTAAGTTATAGTGCCCAGATGCCCCCCTGTCCCAAGACTCCAGCATTCCAGTGTACCGTCAATCCCAGACCACCAACAATCAAACGGTTTGTGTTAATCCATCAGAAAGATCATAGCAGCAAGAGTTCACCCCACCTAGGGTCCCTGTGATTTGTGCTATGAGGTGCCAGGGAAGGAAAGTAACATTTAAGCCAGGGGTGGGAAGAACTGGAACGGTGTGGACACATCTGGGATCGAGCAGGGGTTTAGAATGATTGTGACCTCTAAAGTCTCTACGCCCATGCCTGCAGTACCAGGTGCACATTAGGCCAGATAGATAGATGTTCAGAATTGTTTTTATAATTGGCAATTAAGAGCCCTGCGTGCGATGACTCGTGCAGGAGGATCCCAAGTGGAAGGAGGACAGGCAAAGCTGGGATCAATGGCTTGGCATCCCCTATGGAGCAGGCCGCCTATATATAGGGTCGCACCAACCAGCTACTTGGAATCCTAAGTTATGTGATGTACATCAGTTGTGATCCTGTCTATCTTTAAACCCCATTGTTTAGAACGCTCCGTGGCAGCAGAGTTCTTTGCTATTGCGAACCTTTTTTTTATGAGAATAAACTTTGTTCTCCTTGCAAGAGGTGTGCTGGGCTTTTTTCCTAAGTGGGTTGTATTTTTTTCTGAAGTGAGCTTTGAGGGGGCTTCTCTACACACAGCAAGAGCAGAAAGCCTACAAACCTTCTCCTCCACATTTCAGTGGTGAAACTAAGCCTGCTGATAACCAGAGAATGGTTGATGACCCCCAAGTACCATAAAGAGAACTTGAGAGGGAGAGTCCCTCACAACAGTGACTGGGATAAACAGAGAAACCAGTGTCTGGGACCCAAATCAAGAGTGTTAAGAGTCATTTTCCTCGTGGCAGTACTTGGCAGGTAAGTGAACCAAGTGGGCCAAACCAAAGAATAAGAGAAGCCAAGGTCACAGACCCTCCTAACACTCAGAGTTATGTTATGTTTTTTCGTACCAGAGGTACAGCGCAACTGACACCCAAAGCCAACCTGGCGCTAAGACTGAGTAAGCACTATTAAAGGAAGAAGAAAGGCTTAGAAGAGATGTGTTTGAAGATGGGCGACCACAGAGCGGAGAGCAATGGGAAGGGCATTCCACAACAAGGCAGCCTTAACAGAAAATGTACAGCCGCCAATTCTAGCACTGCAAACTCTCGGGAAGCAAGAAGGAATCGATCTTTAGAGCTTAGTACACAGACAGTAATGTAAGGTTGAAACATTGACTGCATACTCAGGGCCAGCTGCGTGAAAAGCCCTATGCACCTGGCAAAGATTTAAAATGCACACGTTTAGCCACTGGCAGCCAATGCAAAGCATTGAGAACTGCAGAGATATGCTCCCGACAGAAGAACCAGTGGCCACACAGGCAGCTGAATTTTGAAGAATTTGAAGGCAGTGTAATAGGTAGTCCGGCTGAGCCAGATAAAGAGAATTACAATAATCGTTCAATGACCAGCCTGACAAACTGAGCTGATCTGGGAGGTCATAGAAAGGAAGCAGGAAGCAGACAGCTTTACACCCAGATTCTTGATCACAGGGACAGCAGCGAGAAAGGAACCAAGGAAGAGGGCCAAAAAGAAGTAGAGGTCCAAGGGGACGTGACCTCAGTAGAACCCATAACCTCAGACTTATCCCCATTCAATGTAAGCCAATTGTCGCTCATCCAGCACCCCACAGCAGAGAAACAATCTTGCAGCTGAGTGGCATGGGCCAGATGGGAAAGGTCCAGCCGAACAAGAATCTGAGTATCATCAGCGTACGAATAACATCTGAACACATGGGAGCGGGTAAGAGTGACCAGACGCTGAACATTGAAAAGAGTGGGAGATAAGGCAGAACTTTGAGGAACCCCACACACCAGAGCAGAAACAGCAGAAAGAAAGGGCTTGATTGAACGCAGCTGAGAGCCGTCGGAAAGAAAATAATGGAACCACGAAAGAACAGGACCAGACAATACAGCCGCTGACAGACCACTGATCAGGATGGAGTGATTGACAGTATCAAAAGTGGCAGAGAGTTCCAACAGGATCAATGCCACCACTCCACCCTGATCAGCAATGAGTGTCAGGTCATCAAGCACAGAGACCGGAACAGTCTCGGTACCACGCCCTGGCCTAAAACCCAACTGAAAAGCATCAAACAAGGCCGTATCTTCACCGAACTTGTCAAGCAGTAGGGAGACCAGGGATTCCAGCGTAGTCATAAAAAACTGCATGAGCGAAATAGGGCGAAAGTTCGCAAGAACTGAAGGGTCCAAAGATGGTGTTTTTAACAGAGGAATCACTGTGGCACATTTTAGAGCAGAGGGAATGGTCCCGGTCGAACAAGAATGGTTGACGGCAGCCAAGATGTTGGACATAATCAGGGGCAGAATGGCTTTCACAATTCTCAAAGGGATGGCATCAGTGTGAGAGGCCGACTTCAGTCTCAACTGCTGAGGTGATATCCGCAGCCGTGAAGAGCGGAACAAATGTCCCACAGGGCACCAGATGGTAGCATAGGCCCCAGGAGCAAAGTAGAAAATGAACCTAGCGTGACCACCAGAATGCGGGTGGCGGAGATATGATCCCGAATATTGTCTATTTTATGGACAAAGAAATCAGCCAGCGAATCACAATGTCAGGATAATCATACACAAATGGGATAATAAAACGGTCATACCAGGTGATCCGAAAGGGAGTGGAAACAACCACCAGGTCATGTTTAGCAAACACTAAATCCAGACGATTGCCAAGGATATGTGTCGGCTCAGTGACAAGCTGTACCAGCAAAAGAGCATCCATAGCAGCAATGAACTTGGCAGCAGCTTTATCAGAAGAGTCTTTGCACCTATAATTAAAAACGCCAGCGACAATCAAATTTGTGTATTAAAGCTGTAATGAAGCTACAAAAACAGCAACCATATCAATAAAGATAAGAGTCAGAGCCAGGAGGACGATAAGCCACCAGAACATGAACAGTCCTAGACACAGTAAGAACCATGCACACCAAAAGTGCCTCAATTCTGCAGTGAACAGACAAAGGAATCACAGTAGATGCAAATCTGGATTTAATAATAAAGGTGACCCCCCCACCCCCAGGGACACTGGCAACTCGATCAAATCTCAGGATATTATAGCCATCAGGGAGCATTGCTACCACAGCAGGCCTTGAGGACTCAGAGCCAGGTTTCACTCCTCCAACACCGTAACCTGGATATCCGAGATCAAGGAAAGGCCCATCTTCAGCGAGTGCTTATATTGCTGGATCTTTGGGTCAGTAGAGCACCCCTCCAACCCCCACCACTACAAGGTTTGAAAAAGCCATGGCGTCCCATACCTGGGAAATGACAGCCTCCACTTCATCTCCTGATGGGAACTTTCCCTCAGCCTCCTCATCAGAATACGACGACTCAGATGAATGAATCGACAGAGGACGGGGAAGGAGGAGGAAGAAGACAAAAAGAAGAGGAAGCGCTGGACCGTGTACTGCGTTTCTGCCTGGCCTCCTCAATTGCCTGCTGCATGAGATTCTTAATCTCCCTCTGAGATGAAGAAAACTTCAACTCTACAGCCTTCTTATGTTTCTTTCTGGCCTGGAGACGGTCAGGACTGGCAGACTCCCCAGGCGAGTCCACATGCTTGCGCTTTGCCGACTGTTTCCCCATCCAGGATGTCAAAGCAGGGGAGAACACACAAACACACACATGTCTCCCAGCAACCTAAGGGAACAGGCACCAGAGAGAGCCAACCTACTCGCAATTATGCAGGTCGGCCTCCCGCCCATAGCCAGGCACCAGAGGAGAAGTGGCGATCACAGGCCTGGCCCCCAACAAAACACTGCCGATGGCCACAGGAAAAACCGGCAGAGGGCCCCGCCCCAACCAGGCAGTATCATCAGCACCTGTATAGGAGGGAGGGACACGGTGCAGCGGAAACCCACGCTCGGGAACCCACACCACAAACCCACACGAGCCCCGCTCTCCGAAGATCCAGTCCCTGCCGGAGACAGCAGAAAAAGAACTGTGGACTATGGATAAGTAGGAGCATTATACCTCCACAGAAGAAAAAACAAGTTCCTGTATGAGAGGTGGTGTCTCAAAGGCGAGTCCTGGGATGAGCAAGAGGGACGTGGAGGTAACGTTGAAAGAAAATACTAGTGATGTGATCAACCGTCCATGCACCAACCAGAAAGTGTGTAGCCAAATGTAAAACCCAATTTTCAACAAATTAAAACGAGGAAGCATGAAAACTACAGGGAAGAGAATTTTCAGCATCTTATCTTGAAATAAACAGTGCCCAAACTATTAAACAAAATCCAAATGCAGAGAATTTATTTTGTCACGGCAGAGAAAGCTGAAAAAAAGCAGGTTGGGGTTATTTTTGCTACGTGAGGGCAGAGACTGAGAAAATATAAGTCTCAAAACCGAGTTTTTAAGCAAGAGTCTGGGTATTATGCACCATACATTAAGCAGGAGCTACCTCTACGGAACAAGGAACCAGTACATATCATGCCACAAATTTAACTTCCAAATGAGGCAAATGATTGCTAAGTGCCCATTATATATTACGCATTATGTTTCTAATTTCTTCTGGTTGTCTCCCAACGCTCCTTTAAACATTTCAAAACATGCAGAGTTAAGGTCAAATGAACATATTTGTATGGCACCAGCTGGCCTGGGGCGTCAAAGGTAGTCCCGATAGCTGTGGATATCAACCTCACCTGGCTCTTTTTGGCTACAAATAGGAGTGAAATAGCCCCCAGCGTCTACCAATATTGAATGTTGGAATATAAGTTAATACCTAAAGAACGCATTGAAGAAATACTAAGATGATTAAGTCAATAGCCAGGTCTGAATGTTCAATGCAGAACAAGAGGATGAGTGAGTTAATCGTTTTTTGAAGGATTTATTCTGCAAGGCACTTGCCAATCCAACTGCAGTCTCTACCTCTCCTTCCTTTCCAGGCTACCTGCACTGCTTTGGCCTCCCACTGACATCCTGTCCTCACTCTCCTCCACCTCATCTCCACTATCGCTCCCCTGCCTCCCTCCATTCCACCCCCCGTACTCTCCTCCCTCCTGCCCATAGCACCGGATGAGGTCTCTAAAGTTCTCCGCTCTATGAAGATCTTCCAAACAGGTGCTCCCCTGCTCTTCCAGAACCATTAAGGACAACATCTCCTCCCACGCCTCAGCTCCAGCCAACTTCTGTAACCCCTCCTTCGCCACTGGCTCTTTTCCTCTATCCTCCCCCCAAGCACTCCTTTGTGCATACTCTCCTAAAAAAGCAGTCTGCTGGACCCGCCTGCCTGGCTAACTATCGTCATATCTCCACTACCCCCTTCCTGGGTAAACTCTTGAAGAAGTTGGTACTCCCGCAACTGACCCGCCACACCAAACTTTTTGGTTGCCTCCATGACCATCAATCTGGATTCTGTGTATCCAGAGGAATAGCAACTGAACACCTGTGAAGACATGCCTGCAAATCTTGACTATCTCTGCTGCTGTTCTCATTCGCCTCAATCTCACCTCTGCCTTTGACACAGTCAACCATTCTGTCCTCATAAAACGTTCCCAGGATACCCTCGGCATCACAGACCAGGCACTGGAGTGGCTGACCTATTTCCTCACTATTAGGACTGATTTCCTATACTCTGGCCTGTTGGAAAGATGTATAGAAGGCCAACCTATATTGTGACAGGGACACCTCTGGGGAGCTGTAGACAAACCGTTTCAGGTAGAATTGACAGGCAGTCTAGGCTATGTTCTTCAGAGTTGGTGAGCTTGTAAAGGGTCCACAAACTTGTAATCACAAATTACACTTAAACAGGATGTATAAACATACAATTGTCCATCCCTAAGTTGTCTGGTGCCTTTTGCCCAATAGTTCATGTAAAGATTCCACAGAATCTTTGAAGCAGGACGAAATGCAGGTAATGTCTCTGGGGTCCAGTGAAGGGTTCTAATGGTCAGAGTACCAGTTAAACTAGCTAACAGAAGTAGCCCCAACGTTGTCTTGAGCAAACAATGGCAAAGCCAATATCGTTATAATAAAGTTTACTATAAGCCTTTAGACAGAGGGGCAGGTAAGAATCACTGTAACTTACTGCCTGTACTCCGATTCTTCCCCAGACTTGGCAGGACAAAGGAAGAGGGTCTGAGGTTGCTTTTCCCACTGAAAGCCGCAGTCCTCGATTCGCAGGGGTTGCAGGTTGTAGCTGATCTCCAGTTGGTGTTTTTCACTGTTGCAAGGACTCTCGATGGAAGAATGCAGAAAAACTCGATGCAGTACCCCTCTCAGGATTGGACTCGGGTTAGGTAAGTGATTTCGGACACAGGTCACCACAGCATGGCGACGCAAAGGGATTAAACTGCTGCGGTCGGAATCTCGGAACAGTGACGCCAGCAGCATGGTAGCCCAAAATCAGAACTTGTCAGCCACAGGACTGTCCCGGGGCACTTCCGAAGGCTCTCCTTTGCAGGTTACCAAGTAGACGTCAAGAATGGATGTTCCCTCCACTACAAGGGTCGCAGCTCCTTCGCAGGACAGCTCAAGATCTTCGGCAAGAAAGGACTCCTCCAGGACAGCAGCAGAAGTTGATAGCCAGGCTTCCTTGCGACGGGTCTCTGGTTTCTTCTCAGGTCTCACAGCTGGAGGACCACTGGCAGGAACACTCATGCATAGGATTCAGATACACTGAAACCAGTTTGTGGATTGGGATCAGACAGCCCCAGCCCACATCCTGCCAGCAAATGCCAACAGCTCTCCAGTAGCCCGCCAATGGCTTCTGCTTTCCTTGGCACTCAAAGTGCTTATAAGTGTTTCCCTGGCCTTTGAGCACATCTAGAGTAACCAAAAATCCTCTGAGCGTTAGCCTAGGGCAAAACAAAAGTGTACCCCGTTGTACAAAGCAGCTTACACTGCAGTACAATCATAAAATTTACCACAAGTCATACAAAGTAACCAAAAGTAGTAACACGACTAATGGAAACAATATTTCCCAGTACTGACAGCCTGAAGGACATGTCAGTTTCCTCATAACATAAGCAAAAGCCAGGTAGTGAAGCTTAAGGCTTAGCTGCACTGGAAAAAGTGCAGGTCAGAATCAGGTTCCATAAGCAGGAAAGGTGTAGTAAAGAGAAATCTTTCTTAACACTCACTAACCGCCCCTCCTAGCTGCAACTGGGTAATTTCTCCTCCACCACCACACTCTACCTGCAGCATCCCCCAGGGCTCTATCCTATCGCTGCGGCTCTTCAATATCTATCTCGCCCCTTTTGCTCACCTGATCTCCTGCTTCACTTCTTATTTCCAGTGTTATGCTGATGACACAGCTTTCCTTCAAACTTCGCTCTACCACCTCCTCGCTCATGCAGATGGTCTACCGCCATCCAGACATGGTGTGCAGCTAACTATCTCCGTCTTAATGTCAGTAAGTCAGAGATCCTTCTCATTGGCAGTTCCTTGTTTTCCTCCTACCCTCTGGTCACCCTCCTTTGGCCCTCTACCTCTCACCATCCTCTGAGGCCAAAATCCTCAGGGTCGAATCCGTGCTCTCATTCACCCCTCACATCCTGGACCCTTGCCAAGAAGGCCCACTTCAGGCTTCACCTCCACAGAGGCATTCTCCTCTTCCTCACCTTTCCCCAGACGATCAATGTCTCCAGAGCTCTGGTCCTCTCTAGGCTGGACTACTGCAACAGCCTCTTTCTGAATCTCCCCCATTCCTCCCTACGCCACCTTCAGCTAATTCAGAATAGGGCTGCAAGACTTATCCCTGGCCTCAAGCCGAGGGACCTTATCCCACAAGCTCTAAAATCTCTCCACTGTCTCCCGGTGGCCGCAAGGATCAAATTCAAGACCCTCCGCATCACCCACAAGGCTTTCTGGGGCTGGGACATGCTATCTCCAACTTTCCCTCCCTAAATACTCCCCTATTAAAGCCCTCCGGTCCTCTAACTCGTTGCTGGTCAAATGCTTCTCCAAGCAGAGTGGGGGCAGGGGGAGGGAGGTCTCCCTCTTCAGCTGGTGCCTTTCCTATGACCAGCATCCCTGCCCCTCTCAGACTCAAGCCGAAACTCCTGAAGTTCTGGAAACTTCTCAAACCTCTGCTTTTCTCTACCTCTTGCCCTTCTTCTCTTCCTTGCTAATCTTCCCTCTGCCGCTGTAATTGGTGGCCTAGTCGTCATGAAACACACAGGATACCAAGTCCTCTACCAAGTCAACACCAGCACCCTCCACCCCCACTGCACTGCTCCCTGCCCCCCCCCCCATATCTGGCAATTGTGCATGCCACCCTGGGGTTCACCTGCCTTAGCACTTAACAGCCTCTTCCCTGGCTCCCCTTGGCACTTCCCTTCTCCGGGCTCTCCAGAACTTGTCCATCCATTCCCCCCTCCCCCACCCATCCCCCATCTCCTGCACTGCTCTTCACTGCACTTATACGTCCGAAGGCCTAGTAGGACCATGACTGTAGATTTACTGGCCTTGCCAATGTTATTTACCCCCTTTGTTCCCTCCCCATTGTGCCTTGTGGTGCTTGGAAACACTATTCTGTTGTATAAGCGCCTAACAAATGCTCAAACACAAATACCAAAAAAATACATCTGGGAATCACATACCTTGAAGGGGTGGTGGAAGGTATAGCACAGTGAGATGAATGCCAAGGTGATGAAGTGATATTCCACGGAGAGTAACAAAGACATTCTGTTGCTGACTGGGAAGGTTCTAACCTATACTGAAGCCCTTTTGGTATAAGAGTCCCATCAAACACAAATGACTAAACACATGGGGACCTCCTTTAGGCCCTTCACCCAAATGTACAAACCCTGCGTTATACATGGAAAGTGATGCTTGAAATAAACGATACACACATTATACAGGGAAATATCTTCCAACCCAGAAGTGAGGGGAATCATTAAAAAAGGGAGAATAGAAGAGTGGCAGCCTTAAAAAGGGACACGCCAGCAGCAAACTGTAGGTTTGATTCAAACAAATGTTGGCTCCTCATTGCTTGTAGAGTCAGGGGTTAATTACCCCAGAGGATCCCCTTTAATGAAGAATGTTGGGAATACTATTCCTGCTCTCTTTGTGAACTCACTGGAAGGGACTTTGAGGAAGGAGATTAGCAGATTGGATTGAGTGGCACATGGACACCGAGTGTTTTTTTCTCTTCAAGAGAAGTGCGGAGGATCATTGCCATGTAGACATCGGATCCCATTGGGTTTACCACTACCCCCATCTGAGCTTAGCTAGTAGTTTATACCTCTACTTGTGGCAATAATGAATGCATTCTTGACAGATTGTATTCCTACCCATTCATGGTTTGGGGCAGAAATGATCCTGAGCCATATGGAAGCATGCTTTTAATTGGCCTGGGAATCATCAACCTACTCCCTTCTTTCTTCTGCAGCCATGCTTTATGGTAAAAATTCATAATAGATTGGAGGAGTTGCTGACAAAGTAGGTCCTCATTATGCCTGCACAGGCACGTTTTAGAGGATACATGCACTAGAGCAGTGCCTTAACCTATATCACTCCCAATGGAATACATCAGTCTGAAGAAGGCAGGTTTCATAGTCTCTGTAGAGCAATGCATTAACATGTGTAAATAGATTCCTCCGATCTAGGACCCTAACAGAGGAAGAAATTAACCTGGGTTGATCAAGGCAGTGCACTTACTTCACGAAAATACCTTTGCAGAGGTGAGAAATGTGCCACAGTTTGACATCACCCACATTCAGTGGAGACTGAAGTACTAAAGCGATGTGTGGTGACCCCCACTGGGTGCAGTCACTAATCGAGGTGGGTGCTGAAGCTAGTATTAATTCCACCTATGTACCCATTCTGCCCTTTGCGGATGACAATTATGTCAGCCAGACAAACAATACTTTTGACAAGGTTAGTCATCAACATTGGAGAAGAACAAGTTACTTTCTTACCTGGTAACGTTCTTTCGATGGGATGGTCCGACGACGTATTCCATATCTATGACATGTAATCACCACAGCTGTGCTGCTTCGGAAACTTTTTCGGCGTCTGCGTCCTGCGTCGATGACGTCGATGCGCCGTTGTCGAGGACCTCCTCCGACGTCCGACGTCATCCGATGTGATAAGTAGGACGCACGACGCCCATAGCCTCAGTTGTAGTTTTTTCCCCCAGAACGTGTGTCAGAAGTCAACTGCCAGTCAGACACAAAGCCTTGCGGAACGTAAGCTGCAATCGCAAAAGAAATTCTGTAGCGGGGAAGGCAGGGCGGGAGCGATATGGAATACGTCGTCGGACCATCCCATCGAAAGAACGTTACCAGGTAAGAAAGTAACTTGTTCTTCGAGGGGATTGGGTCCTCCGACGTATTCATAGATATGACAGACTCCCAAAGCAGTACCAAAGCAAGGAGGAGGGAAAGAATTTAGAATCAAAATGTAGAATAGCCAATCAAATAGCAGAGCAAAGGACCGCCTTGCCAAAGGCCAGATCCTGCGCTCGGATGGAATCAAGGGAATAGTGACGTACAAATGTATGAACTGAAGGCCAGGTGGCTACATCACAGATGTTGCGAATAGGAACACCCCTCTGCAGGGCAGTAGACGCAGCCATACCCCTGGTAGAATGGGCCCGCAAGCCAGCCGGTGGGTCCTTACCCGCCAAACGGTAGCACTCCGAGATGGCCAAAATAATCCAGCGAGACAAAGTCTGTTTCGTCACAGCTTGCCCCAAACGCTTTGCAGCGTAACCAATAAAGAGTTGATCATCCACTCTGACCCGGGACATGCGTGAAACATAAAAGCTTAAAGCTCTCCTAGGATCAAGCCTATGGAGCCTCTCCTCTTCCTTACCAGGATGCAGAGGAGGATAGAATGCCGGAAGAACAACCTTCTGGGCCAAATGAAATTCCGTCACTACCTTCGGAAGAAAAGAAGGACGAACTCTAAGGACAACCCTGTCCTTGTGAAATACAGTGAAGGGAGGCTTAACTGAAAGTGCCTGTAACTCACTCACTCTGCGAGCGGAAGTAACCGCAACTAAAAACACAGTTTTCAGAGTTAACAGCCTCAAAGGGCAAGAATGTAAAGGCTCAAACGGAGCACCCATAAGAAACTTAAGAACCAGGTTTAAATCCCAACCGGGCACCAGGAAAGGTGACGGAGGGAACACATTAGTGAGCCCTTTCAGGAACTGTGAAATCAAAGGGATTTTAAACTAAGAACACTCTTCAGACGAGCGCTTAAAGATGGACAGCGCCGCCAGGTAACCCTTAACGGTACCCACTTACAAGCCCCTGTGGGCCAAAGAAAGTAAAAAGGACAGAACCATGGGGATGTCACATGCAAAAGGATCCACATTCTGAACCCTGCACCAGTCGCAGAACTTACGCCAACGGCAACGGTACAGAGACTTTGTTGCCGGTCTTCGGGCCGAAAGCAACACCTCCATCACGTCCTCAGGGAGGTCCCAATCCTTATACCTCAACCTTTCAGAAGCCAAGCGTGAAGGTTGAGGGATCTGACCTCTGGATGGAGAACCTGACCCCCCTCCCGTGAGAGCAGATCGTCTCGGTAGGGAAGACGACGTGGAGGGCAGATGGATAAATCGAGAAGGTCCGGGTACCACGTCCTCCGAGCCCACGCCGGGGCAATGAGGATCATCCGGGAACCGAACCTCCGTAACCTCCGCAGCACTTGCGGGATGACGGGGACTGGAGGAAACGCGTACAGCAGCGGGAATGACCACTCCACCACGAACGCGTCTCCTAAGGCTCCTTCTGGAGGAAATTCCCGCGAGCAAAACCTTTCGCACTTCCGGTTGACACTGGAGGCGAAGAGATCCACTTGAGGGGTCCCCCAAAGGGCGAAGATCTCCAGGAGAATCTCCTGAGCCAACTCCCACTCGTGAGAGATCGCGCTCTGCCTGCTCAGAGCGTCCGCCGTCACGTTTTCGGCTCCGGCCAGATGAACTGCCGAGATCGTAACTTCCTGCTGGATGGCCCAGAACTCGAGCTGCATCGCCTCACTGCACAGAGGAAGTGACCCTGCCCCCCCCTTTTTGTTGAGGTAGTGCATGGCCACTGTGTTGTCCGTCAGGATCAGGACATTCTTCCCTCGCACAGACGGCAGAAAAGCCTTCAGGGCTAGCCTGACGGCCCTCAGCTCCAACAGACTGATATGGAGCCTGGACTCCGACGGAGACCAACGACCGCTGACTGTCAGCCCGTTGGCATGAGCTCCCCATCCCGTGAGGGATGCATCCGTCACGATCGTCACCTCCGGCCAGGGAAGCCAAAATGGAGCCCCCTTCATCAAGTTGCCTTTGACGGCCCACCACAGAAGGTCCCGGGCGACCGAGGACGGCACCTGAATCGAGTCCGACATCCTGCCGGAGGACTTGGACCATTGCGTCTTGAGTGCCCACTGCAAAGATCTCATCCGCAGGCGAGCCTCTGGCACCAGAAGAATGCAGGATGCCATGAGGCCGAGCAACCTCAAGAACTCGAACGCTGGGAGCGTCTGGGCATGCTGAAACTTATGCACCATCTGCTGAATGTGAAGAGCCCTCACCTGGGGAGGAAAACACTGCCCCAGGGAAGTGTCGAGCACTGCTCCGATGTACTGGAGCCGCTGTGTTGGCGTCAAATGGGACTTCTTTGAATTGAGGGAGAAGCCCAGCCTGTGAAGGGAGCGACAGGTGATCGATAGATGATCCAGGACTTGCTCGGGAGAGCTCCCCCTGATCAACCAATCGTCCAGGTAGGGGTAGACGTGAATCCCCCCTTGGCTGAGATGCGCTGCCACCACCACCATGAGCTTGGTGAAAACCCTCGGGGCGGAGGTCAATCCGAACGGCAGGACCCGAAACTGAAAGTGCGAGTCGCCAACCGCGAACCTCAGGTACTTCTTGTGCTTGGGATGGATCGGCACATGGAAGTAAGCATCCTTGAGGTCGAGTGACACCAACCAGTCCTGAAGCCGAAGGGCCTGGAGGACTTGAGAGTAACCATCTTGAACTTGTCCTTCCTGAGGAGTTTGTTCAAACCGCGCAAGTCCATGATGGGTCTCAATCCCCCGTCTTTCTTCGAAACCAAAAAATAAGGGGAATACCATCCCTTGTTCCTCTCCGCTACAGGCACCAGTTCTACGGCGCCTTTCTCCAGCAGGGCTTGAAGTTCCTGCGCAAGGAGCGGATCCGGACTCTGCAAAGAGAGGTTCCCCGGTGGATTGTCGCGAGGCCTGTGCCGAAAAGGAAGACAGTAGCTGTGGGTTATGAGCTCCAGAACCCACACATCTGAAGTAATGGCTTGCCACTCTACAAGATGCTGCGCCAGCCTTCCCCCAACCGGCGAACCATGGTGTAACGCTCACCTGATTCCCGTAGAGGCGCCGGTCTTGACTGGGCGTATACCGTATCTTCAAAGGTGATGTGTAACACACGGCAGGCTCTTTGGGCTGGACCTCTGTGCACTGTATGTCTGGCTCGAAGGGTAAGATGTCTGCAGATAGAAAATGTGGGATTAATGAACTGGGTTATTGAATGTCTCTCTCTTCTTCCCTTTCTCTTCTCCTGTAGAACCCCAAAGGTTAACGCTCTCACCTTAGGTAAGTGAACGCCGTGCTCTCCATCTGCCTCGAGGCAGGGTGCTGTAACCAGTTTCTTCACTGGATAAGGGGAGCAGGCCTCTTGACTTCAGAGAACTGCTGTCCGTCGTTTACTGCACGAACGGTAAGTTTCGAGTAATTCTAATGTCTTTAAAGTCTTTAGTAATGATGTCTCTTGTTTTGCAGGGTTCCGGCGATGGCGGATGGCGGGCTGCAGTGAGTTGAAGATGGAGCCCGTGTGATGAATAGAAGCGCCTGGAAGCACGTAAGTAAGCGCTTGTTGCCTGCTTCACAATGCGCTCTAACTGTCTTTTTTATTTTGCAGGTACAAGTTCGGGGCGGCTGCAGGGTGCCGGAATACCCACTGGGTTAGATGTGGAAAGGAGTAATGGCACGTGAGTATTAAAGTTCCCCAATGTCTTTAAACGCACCTTGTTTTGTCTTTCAGATGCGGGATGCAGCGCCCAAGGCCTCCGGAGCGTGCGAAGAGTTGGTAAGCTTTTGTCTTTCAGATGCCGGAATGCAGTGTGAAGACGCCAGAGCGCACGAAGAGTAGGTAAGCCTTTGTCTTTCAGATGCCGGAATGCAGCGCGAGGCGTTAGTGACAGCCGATGGACCAGGTAAGTGAAGAGCTGACACTGAAGACCGTAATGCTAACCTGTTCTTTCTTGTCTTTATAGGTGTTGCTGAAGACTGGATTCAGAATGGTAAGCCTTTTTCCTTAGGCCCAGGATCAGATGCAGAAGACACGATGAGCGTTCTGCTGCTGAGGATGCAGAATAACGCAAAGCAAGATTCATCCATCGGGTGTGGTTTAAATAGCCTCCTGTAGTGCTTAGGTGTCTCCTTCCACAGCCACGCCTAGGTAAGAAAAGAGTTCCTGCTTTCCAGAAGAGTTCCAGTGTTCTGAATCTAGGGAGTGGCTCCTGCCCCACCCAACAGGAAAAGTAGTTCGAAACAGAAGAGGATCAGAGACTCAACTGGCAGGCAAGTAAGCAGCATGGTCTGCTGCAGGTAAGTCCACCCAAGCATTATGAGCCCGGCGCTTCCAGCGCTGGGACTGGGCATATTTATGAGCCTGGTGCCACTGGCGCCAGGACTGGGTCCAAAAGGTCCCAATTGGGACTGGTTGGCACTCGGAACCTGGGTTATGGATCTGCTTCCAAGGGAGTTGGGAAAACCCTGACCTTTTGGAAGCAGAGATCATGACACATGGGACATGGCCTCACGACTGAGTGGGAGCGGCTGCAGCGTTACCTGAGGGCAAAGAGGCAACTGCCCGAGCGGCCTTGGCACCACGGGTACCCTGTCGTCCACCTCTGGTACCCCTGCGATGGCCTCTTTGACTGCCAGCTCCTCTCGCTTTACTGAAGGAGGAGTAATAACGAAAGGAACCACCCCTCCACTGCTGTCCCCTAGGACGAAAAGGCAGAGGTTGGCGAACTGCAGCGCCCAACGACTTCGCAGCAGCTTTTGAGGTCTGCAACCTCTCAAGGCTCTCGTCAGCCTTGCTGCCAAAAAGGTGTTCACCATCAAAGGGCATGTTGAGGAGCCGGGACTGCACATCAGGCGCAAACCCCGACTTCCGCAACCACGCAAACCTGCGTATCACGGTGCTCGCCGCCATGGACCTACTGACGCATTCAGCTAAGTCCAAACCCGACTGAACGGACTCACACATGGCATCCTTACCATCCTGGACCAAAGCAAGGAAACCATCCCGTTCATCCCCTCCGGGAACATGTTCCGCCGCTAACGCAACACAGTTCCACAGAGTGTGCGTGAAACGCGACAAGGCACAAATGGAGTTGGCCGCCTGAAGCGCCATACCACCAGAAGAAAACACTTTCTTCGCCCAGCCATCAAAACGTTTGTCGTCCCTATCAGGAGGGATGGTAGGGTACGACGCCTGCTTTGCCGGGGCCGTGGCCGCCTGCACCACCAAACTCTCCAGAGTGGGGTGCCTGGTCAAGTAGCAGGGGTCGCCACTGGCTGGACGGTATTTTCGCGACAAGGATCTGCCCACCGCCGGGAGACTCTCCGGAGCAGTCTAAGCCGCCACCCTTCTCTGTAAAGCCATATGGAACGGCAGAACCGGGTCAGTTGGAGGACCAACATCAAGGATGTCTGTCAGATCATCCTGCACAAACTCCCCTGGGGGAGCAGACCATCCCAAGTACTCAGAAACCCTAGCCATAAGGCGCCGGTACGAGGAATCAGCATGAGAGCCAGGCTCAGGCCTACAAAACACCACCTCCGGAGAGGTGTCCAGTCCACTGGCATCATGCAGTGACTGTCTCAACTCGTCAAACTGACTATGGCCCGAGACAATGTCATCCGGAACCTGACTAGGAACCAGGCCATCAGAATCCTCATCCGCCTCTGAAATATAGTCCAGGTGGCGAAAAGAAGGCACTCGAGAGTGCTTGTTCTTAACCAGAGCCTTCCTAGGGGGTCCACCCGTGCCCTGGGGTACCTCCGACACGAAAGGCGTCGATGGTGTCGAGCGAATGGCGCCAGCGTCGAGAGAACCGGCATCGGCGCCAAGAGGATCGGCGTCGACGTCGAGGAAATCGGCGTCGACGTCAGATGCAGCGCCTCCAGAATCGGCGGCGTCGACACAGCCCTCGAGGCCGGAGCCCCGAGCGTGTCCCTCGACGACCTGAGCGTCGACGGCATCGACGACTTCCTCGGAGCCAGAGCCTCGAGAAAGCCCGTCGACGCCCTCAACGACACAGACGTCGATGCCTTCTTTGAAGACCTCACAGGTGCACACGGTCTCGAACGCGTCGAGGACCGGGACCTGGAACGGGTACGTCGAGAACGAGTCCCCTTGTCCGAACGGGACCTCTCCCGTGACTCGTGCCGACCACTCTTGCGAGCGGTGTCTCTCGACCTCACACGACCGACCCCACTCGGGGGCGCGGACGGCTGAGTACCCTGCGACTCAAGAATCGCCAACATCTTCTTCCCGAAGGAAGCCCATTCCTCCGGCGTCGCACGGCTGGAGGGGTAAGCGACGTGCCGGGCAGAGCCCTCCGAAGAGGACCTGGAAGACGACCGGTGTCGGCGCTTCCGAGAATGCCTCGAAGAGGCTGAGGAGTGGCGAGACCAACTCCTAGAAGGAGACCCACGAGACTTCCGACGATGACACGGAGAGTCACCCCTCGAATCATCCGTCGAAAGCCCCGCAGACTTTGACTTCCGGGGCTTGGACACCCGACCTACCGACAACTTCTTCTTACGTTCGCGTAAGGCTTTGGACGTGAGCGACTGGCAGTCGATACAGTCATCCGTGTCGTGGGCCTCCCCGAGGCACCAGAGGCAGGCGTCGTGCGAGTCCGTCACCGACATCTTGGACCCACACTCCCCGCACTTCTTGAAACCCGGACGCGGGGTCGAAGACGAAGTAGACATCTTCAGAAGGAATTTCACAAACGAACAGGTTTGAAGAACCGAGAAGAACAGAACTCCAAAGAGTCGAGGCGTTTGAACCGAGAAACACGAAGCAACACGTTCGCGGAAAAAACGGAACTGAGGCTATGGACGTCGTGCGTCCTACTTATCACATCGGATGACGTCGGAGGAGGTCCTCGACGACGGCGCATCGACGTCATCGACGCAGGACGCAGACGCCGAAAAAGTTTCCGAAGCAGCACAGCTGTGGTGATTACATGTCATAGATATGGAATACGTCGGAGGACCCAATCCCCTCGAAATGAAGACTATTCCAGCAAGGGCCAGCAGAACATGCTGGTAGTGGTGAGTACAACCTAGCAGGACTCAACAACTGATAGTATCTGCCTGCGAGGACCTGGAGGCTACATTGGACGAGCAATAAAGCATTGTCTTGTTCTGCCACAATCAGCATGGACAGTCTACAAATGTACCTACTATTTGTCCGTTGAAGGTACTGATGCCGCTCTGGAGGTGTACACGGAAAGGGAGGTTGCAGGCACCCTTTAACCTTCTCACAACTTTGTTGTTCTAAACCCAAGTAGTAATATGCAAATTAAAGAACCTGGATGCAATCTTTGCTTCTGGGTCCATCTATTGCCTCCTCACATAAAAACAATTGTTAAGGGTTCAAATGCCCAATATGTTCGGAAATGATCTTCCACTCTTAAGCAAAGAGTCAAGGATTACTGCAAAATAAGCTTAAGGGGTCTCCCAAGCAATCATCAAAACATTAAAACAAAACCAAGACCAGGAGGCCAGCCTGTCATAAAACGAAAAAACCAAGAGCATGCTTAGCGGGCCTAAAATAATTTTAAAAAAATAAAAACGCAGGTGACAGTAGTGTTTAAGATGAAGTCCTCTTTATTGCACAGACAACCTGGGCCCACTCCTATTCACTTCTAAACTACCGGTAACCTCAGATTAAGCATTACAATATCAATCAAATTTGAAATTCAATTGGCAACAGAACACACAGTACCATACTCTGGAACGCTCTCAATCATAGAGAGCTGAGGGAACCCACAGGACATACTGATCCAGTGTCACCGGAAAGGATTGCCCACTTTCTCAAACCTTCCAAACAGTTTTATATCAATTTCCTCATCTACTGGCACAATCTGACAGTAAAAACTGCATGAAGAGTCTGCTAAGATGACATGTTTAATATTAAACAAGATAAATACATGTGTGAGAGGTTGGAGACCCTAGTCACTGAAACATTGAGCTGAAAAACCCTTAAAAGCAAAAATCCAAACCACAGTCGCATCATCCTGATGGCGAGTTGAGAGGCACCCACTTTCATGCCAGTCTCCCACAGCTGGTGTGATGCACGGTCTAAAAGAATCGATGCAATACCATGGGAGCTGCATTAACTGATTCAATTATAAACATGATACAAATGTATGGCAGCAGGTACCATACCACTCCACACTAAATTCACTCCATAGAGTGCCTTCTACCAAACACTAACACATATTAGCACCCTGGGCGGGGGGAGCCAGCCAATCAGGTGGCTCGGAACACAGGCTGACACTACCAGTGAAAGCCTGCGTTCTATGCCGCCTGATTGGCCGGCTCCCCCGTCCACCATCTTCCCCCCACCCGACCCCACTTTTTAAAAGAAATTTGTTTAAAACCTCTCCCCCAAATTTCACTTACCCGTTGACTGTGGCGGCAGAACTCGCCGCCACAGCTGCTCCTGTCCTAGCTCTGGACGCCTGGGAAATGGAAGAGAGGCTCCATGTGGAGCCCTGCCTTCCTTTTCCATGGCGGCCATGTTGGTACAGTATTTTCTCTGTGAACGGGACGCCGCGAGGCGTCCCATGCATGGAAAGAAAATACTTTACCTTTGTTTTATTTTTTAAAACCCTTAGCACCCGCGTAGCATGCTACACAGGCACCAACATCATTAGGGGACCTTTGATTTGCTCAGCCCCTTAACCTGGGTGGCGGGTGTTACCCACAGGTTACCCACCTCAGGGCATACCGCCACTTTCATGTCATACAGATGATGATGTTCTTAGGAGAGGACTATGATGCTATAAGCAAATAATGCAGTTTATGAATTCCAAATGTCATAAGTGGTTCACAGCATTTTTTTAAATCTCATCAAAAACATCCCTCTTTTTATAGCACATACTGAGAAAATAAAATTAGAATTATATGACCATTTTCTCTCTTTTTTTAAATACAAATTCTTCCCCTACTTAACTTTTGCATGTAAATCACAGATTTAATTTTATGAAATAGCTCACCAGTTGTCCAATGCGGTCCAAGTTATCCAGAAAGTATTTCACAGACTCCCCCTGCAGAAAGAAATAAAACGTTTTAATCAAATGTGATCAGCCTCTCTTGAGAGGACATCTCCCACAGAACACTACAAAGGACAACACTCCACAGGTGCACATCCTTGCCAGTTCACACTAACTGCTCTTTACTACTGCCTACAGTGCAACTGCATAGAGCACCATGCAGTTTAAATACAAAATGTAGTCCGCAGGGGACATAATCTCTAGCTCTACTGGGAGTGGCTGAAGCATTACCAAGTATTAGCTGCAGTGGTAGACTTGTGAATACAAAAGACAATAGCAATGGAAGTAAGCCAGCATTGTACGGGCATTACTTGCAGAACTTTCTCTGCTGGCCTAAGAGTACGTGTCCGGGGCCTCACAACACCACCTTCTAGCGCCTTTGGAAATCATTGCAGAAAATGGCACCACACGACTATTGTATGAATGTCACCCAAGGAGCAGTCAGTAAGCATTGTAGCAAGCACCTGGGCGCATGGTCATAATTACTGCTTAATTGAAACATAATATACCGTCATGACTGGGACCAAACTATTTCAGCAACCAACCACTGAATCCTGCAACTTTTCATGCAGCTTAAGGAAAAAATGAACATTATTGTTTCTTATATATTGCTTCATGAACTGGACCTAGAGAGAACTGTTTCACAATAAACAAGTTGTGACTGAAGACGCATGCAAGGCAAAACTGAGGGAACTCTCAGAAATTCCAGATTTCTATGGTGGGTGAGATCTTTGGGTGTATAAAAACAACTTCAATACAATTTCACAACACAAAACAGGCACAGAGTATGAGGAATACTGTTCAGCTCATGATCAAATTGCTCTATGTATGACAATAGTAAGCTCGCAAAGCAAACGCACTGGTGCGGAAGAGACTAGAAGTTTCTATCAGCTGAAAGATTTTGCTTCTTACAGGCAACTGCAATTCTCTGGCTTTGCCATCGTTCACAGATGCACATGCTTTAAATAAATCAGTTCTCAGCCTGGGAATGGTCAGTAAAAAAGGGATTTTGACTTGGAACCTAATTTGGCCCTTTTCATCTGGACCAATTAGAGGGAGCGTCTTAAAGGATAGTTCCGGGACTTTTTTTTTATTGTCCCTACGGGTCGGCCATGTGTTTGTAAGCATAAATCGGTAGATCGTAGGAAACTTTCCTATGGACCTTACCCGACTTTTCGCCCATTATCGCACTCGAAATCAGCCTCCATTTTGTGATAATCCTATCATTCCGCTGCATCGACCTGGCTCACCTGCCTTTGCGGCACTAAATCAAATCCCCCGCCCCTGAGCCTGACATCAGCAGACGCGTACTGCCCATTTCAAGCACGTCTCGTGTCAACAATCGCTGCGCCTCAGCTATTGACGTGTTGCCATGGAAATGGCAGGACGCCTCTTTCCCCAATAAGTATAAACAGACCGTTTCACAACACACAGCAGCAGATTTTCGATTCCATTCCTCTCTCTGTGTTACTTTGAGTATTCTGTGACTCGTTTCAGTGCTCTGGTCAGCTACCTTCGCCGCTTGTAGCCCGTGTGAACACCTGTACCATCTCTGTAAATTATTTTACTATCTTTACCGCACAATGGCCACAATAATGCCGTATATGTACGAGCCCGAGTACACCGAGGAAGAACTACTGGAAAGTCAAGCACGCGAAAACGATGGGGATTCGGACGGCAGTTGGGAGGACCAGTCAACGGATGAAGAGCCTGGACTATGTCGCATGGACGGCGTCTCCACCTGGTGCACGTGCAATCGGTGCGAGCTAATGCCAACTGAGGAGGAGAACTGCTGCTGCCGTGAAAATTCCGGGTGCTTGGCCTACATTTCGGAAAGCGAGCAAAGTCTGCAGGAAGGCGAGCAAAGTCCGCAATGCATCACCGAGCTGCCAGAGTTCAGGGAAGCCTGCCTCTCACGGACCGTGTTGAGGATGATGATGGTGCTTATGCACGAACTTCGCGGCACTGTTCGTCCGCGTAATCCGAGTAACGAGTAAGTATACTCTGTTTGTGATGTCAGTAATGCCACCACTATTTCATGGTCGTCTCCCACATATAAAATTACATTTACATATCATTCGAACGCATGTAAATTTGTTCCATATAGTGCATTTTCTAGATATAATTTTTTTCTAAGAAAAATGACATGTGTTACCTGAATCGACATTGATAAGAAAGTTTGGTCAGTTTAATACAGTTTGCATCTTTTTTTTTCACAGGTGGTACAGGCTGGTGGCCTATCGTTGCTTCACTTGGTGGCTTCACGGGAGGCTCGGACACCGCGTTCGGAGAGTAATACCTGCCTGTGCGGTACTTGCCATTAGACAACATTTCCCCAGTGACAGTGGACAATACCGCGGATTTTCCCTCGATGTGCTGCAACCTCAACTTTACAATGTGTAATGTTTATTATTTATGTTTAATTAAAATCTAAAATAAAGCCCAACATATATTTTAACAATGGTTGTTTTGATTTTTTAAATGAATCTAGTGTATATTCTCCTGGGAGGGTGAGGTATTTATAAACTCACCCCCCTGCATTCCATGTAGTAGATCCTGCAGCCATCCTCTTACATTCAGTTAGATGGCCTCTCCTTGGTGAGGCCCTGCGGCAAACGGGTCTTGTCTGCACGACCACCGCCCCGATCCACCCCCCGCCCTATCAAAGGCAGTTCGCACCGGGGTACTTGTGCTGGCAAGTGGAGCTGTCAGGGAGCGATAAAGGCCAAGAGGT
Source organism: Ambystoma mexicanum (assembly GCF_040938575.1). NCBI lineage: Eukaryota > Metazoa > Chordata > Amphibia > Caudata > Ambystomatidae > Ambystoma > Ambystoma mexicanum. Next base: position 479,246,550 of record NC_090924.1, on the reverse strand, counting down.
GCCAAAGACCATGTACACTTCAAAGTGGTCTATAGAGCATGGGTTGTTGTTCCCATGTCTACCTCCAGACCCCGTGTCTCCTGCCAAGCATCCCCCCTCACGCTGGACGGCCCCCTGCAATCCACATAAGTGTGTCTCCATTCACGAGTCTTCCTGTGTCTTGTCTGCACGACCACCGCCCCGATCCACCCCCCGCCCTATCAAAGGCAGTTCGCACCGGGGTACTTGTGCTGGCAAGTGGAGCTGTCAGGGAGCGATAAAGGCCAAGAGGTGCCAAAGACCATGTACACTTCAAAGTGGTCTATAGAGCATGGGTTGTTGTTCCCATGTCTACCTCCAGACCCCGTGTCTCCTGCCAAGCATCCCCCCTCACGCTGGACGGCCCCCTGCAATCCACATAAGTGTGTCTCCATTCACGAGTCTTCCTGTGTCTTGTCTGCACGACCACCGCCCCGATCCACCCCCCGCCCTATCAAAGGCAGTTCGCACCGGGGTACTTGTGCTGGCAAGTGGAGCTGTCAGGGAGCGATAAAGGCCAAGAGGTGCCAAAGACCATGTACACTTCAAAGTGGTCTATAGAGCATGGGTTGTTGTTCCCATGTCTACCTCCAGACCCCGTGTCTCCTGCCAAGCATCCCCGCTCACGCTGGACGGCCCCCTGCAGACCGGATAATGCCACGACATATACACGTCATTCATTCACAAACACACCCCTGTTTCGAATTCTTTATAACCCACTTCATATTTCTAATGAGAACTTCTTTGCGCTTTGCTAGTCAACCCGTGAAGGTGCTGGTTATCTGCTCTTCGTCTCTGTGAACTTCCGTGACCACTTTGAGCAAACTCGTCAGTTTGCAACCTGTGAACTGCTCCCTGTTCTACGACAAGAAACTACTCTGATCCCTGCATCTAACTGTTTGTTCGTCAAGGTAAGTCCATGTACCATAATCATTTTGCGTCCAATTTTTTAATTTATATCTATTTGCTAGTAGTCATCAAATTGCATCCATGTTTTCTTTTCGTTCACGACAGTACATGCAAGGAACTAGTCACATGTTCTGAGTTTAGTCAAATTACTTTTTCTATTTTTTGAAAGTTATTGAAATACTTATCCGCATGTGAATAACATGTATAGTTCCAAGAACCAAAACGGACCTTGCATTGAACCTTTTATGTGTCATTTAATGTTTTAACACATTGGTATTCATAGAGAATTGTTGATCTTTACTTTTCAGAACTTTCCATAATGCCTGCCTGTTCCATTGGCGGTTGCCCTTCGAAGACCCATAACAAATCTGAAGGTACTATAATGCATGTTTTCCCTAAGACAATAGATCAGATAAGAGAATGGGTCCGATATTGCGGATATCCAGCCTCTGAGATAGAAAGTAGAGTCCTAGAAGTCTTTGCGGACAAGAGGGGTGATCGATACCGCATCTGCAGCAGGCACTTTAGCCCAGACATGTACTCCACATCATTGCTAATAAGGACGAAAACACCGCGAGCGAGGCGAAAATTGCTCTCAACCGCTATTCCCACTCTATTCGTCCACATCCCTCCACTGGTGAGTCAAGTTTACGTATTTATCTCTCGGCATTGCGGTAGTGTGTAGCATTAGCTAACAATAATTTCCCCATTTATGTATCCACTCAATATGAAGGCTGAAGATTCTCCATCCGTGTCGTTATTGCAGTCATCAGCCACTTCAAGCGCCTATCGGGTAATCTTACTTAGCTATTCTGACACTGACTTGTTTTAGGCATGTAAATCAATAGTTTTAATTGATCGTGTAATTATTTTACCTAATGGTACACCACAGTACTCGTCCTCTAGTCTTTGTTTTCAGTTATAATTATTGTTATCCAAAATAATGCAAGTACTGTCTTTCAGGGAGATGCTGAGGAGTCCAACGCATTGACGACAACCGTAGATGTCACTCAGATGCTCGAGGTACGTTTCCGGACAGTTCCATCGATGGAGATCATCAGATCTTGCATTCTTGTAGCGTGATTGTTACACACAATGTTTCTTTCGTTTTTAGCCATTGGTATGTCCTTCTGTCGTCGCCCTCCTATGTGTCTTCTTTTTTCAATATTGTGTTAATTACTAATGAAAGTCCTATGTTTCAGGGAGTCGATGGAGCATTAGTCCAAGAGGAAGGGGGAGCATGCAGTTACGGGTCGGCGCAACAGCTTGCAGAAGTGTGCACCGCAGTTACAGCGTCCCTTGATGTTCTTATGCATTTCGAGGTATGGATACTGACAGATCAATCATGCGAGATCAAATGACGTGATTACATCCGCTATACTTCCTTCTTTATTAACGCAAGTACTATGTTTCAGGGAGCTGACGGAGCTTCTTCAACAAGAACATCACCCCTAGTAGTTGATGCAGATCTCTGGGTGGTGACACTTCCAACGATGGAGCAAATCGAATCATATTTAGATATCCATTATTTATTTTAGACAACTGATCATTTGTGCAGGTCTATTTAGATGAGCCGTTGACGCCTGCAGAAAGTTTATGTTCTTTTAAACAAAATACAAAACCATACTAATGCAATTACTGTGTTTCAGGGAGTTGCTGAAGCCTCATCTTCAATAATATCATCAATGGAAGTCTATGCGGAGCCCGAGGTATGGATCTTGACAGTTCAATCTAACTAGATCAACAATGCGTGAACTATTGTCGTTTGAATGTTCTACACAATGCGTTCATTCGTGTTTTGCTATTGAGATGTACGTATGGGTATTGGTCCCCAAGTACATTTTGTGTTTTCAATATTATTATACATACTAATGAAAGTTCTATGTTTCAGCGAGTCGATGGAGCCTCAGTGAGTGATGGATGTGCTTATCATGAAAGTATAGTCGTTGCAGCGCGAGAGGAAGTGGAGACATGCACACACGAGTCGGAGCAACAGCGTCCAGATGTTGAAGTTCGAGGAAAGAAAGTTTCAAAGAAAAGAAAGCAAAAGAAGGTTAGTGTCCTGTTCACTATATTATGTTGTCTTTCACTGTCAATAGTTCAATACTGTAAGTTGTGTTTAAACTGAACATCCCTTTTCTAATCTGTCCTCTAGTTGCGAGTGGGTGTAAGAACTAGATCTACACAGACAGTGAAGCGAACGAGAGATGTTGCTTGTCAAACCTTTTGGCAGGGACTTGAGACTGGAGATGCATCGTGCCAATGGGAAGAATATGAAGTGATTGACAACGGAGCTATACCACCACCAGCCATTGATAGTGAATGTCCTCCTGGTAGTTTGGATGCAGTCGTAGATCAATTCACAGAATCCACACCCGCAAAAAATAAGAGCACGCGAAAGTTGAAGACATTGTTTTTTTCTCCCATCTCCGGACAAGGAACAGATGTTGCAATGGAAGAGAATGAAGTGGACGACAATGAAACACCATCAATATCACTCAGCATAGCGGAAGACGATATCAGAGATTGTACCTTTCATGCGAGTGACATGTCCTCAACGTTACAGGCCGAACCAGCTGGGATGCAGAGTGACAGTATAAGGAAAGAGGCCAAATTCATTGTATTCGATAGCTGTTTGATGGATATTATTATGATGATGAAATGTGGGCATTGGGTTGGTGGGGAAGTATGTGGGGAGCCATTGATTAATGTGACTCGTGCAATTCGAGGCACTAACCTTAAAATACATGCCACCTGTACACAATATCATCCGTTCGCATGGTCTGCACAACCCATGCTGGGGCAACTGCCAGCAGGCAATCTACTTTGTGCAGCGGCCGCACTTTTTAGTGGTTCAAGTTTTAAAAAGTTACAGTATTTCTTTCAGTTTGTGGGAATCCATTTCATTGCGAAAAGTCAGTTCTACAAATACCAAACCGATTATCTATTTCCAGCCATCAGCGAAGCTTGGAGAATGGAAAAAATGTCAATGGAAAGTACATTCGCGGGCAAACGCTTCAGGCTAGCCGGTGATGGACAATGCGACAGTCCAGGATTTTCAGCCAAGTACTGCACCTACCACTTTCAGGACATGGAAAGTAAGAAAATTGTGAGTTCGGTGGTCGTGCAGGTGTCACAAAGTACATCCTCAGTGGCCATGGAGAAATTTGGCTTTGTAGCATCATTGCAAGAACTACAATCGCGGGGAATGGTGATCGACCTGATAGCCACGGACAGACACGTTTCAATTGCCAAGACAATGAGAGAACAGTACAAAAATATAAATCACCAATTTGACGTTTGGCATCTTGCAAAATCAATCAATAAAAAATTGTCGGCTGCAGGAAAAAAAAAAGATATGCAAGGTATTTCACAGTGGTCCAAGTCAATCAGCAACCATCTTTGGTGGAGCTCAAAAACATGTGAAGGGTCGTTGGAAATTCTACTGGAAAAATGGCGGTCAGTAATGTTGCACTGTAGCAACGTACATCGATGGTCGACAAATGAGCATTTCCACAAATGTGAACATGGCCATTTGTCCACAGAGGAGGCACGGAAGAAGAAGTGGTTGATTCCTTCATCACCCACTCACAAGGCCATTGAAAAGATTGTATTTGATAAAACTATAACAAAAGCTTTGAGGGGACTCACGGAATTCTGCCACACAGGAGATTTGGAGGTGTTCCACAATATGTGCCTCAAGTACAGGCCCAAAAGATTGCATTTTGGCATGGAAGGCATGATAAATCGGACTCTTCTAGCGGTCTTGGCACATAACCATAATGTTGGCCGTCAACAAAGTAGGACGACCGGAACTTTAGGGACGCTTCGCTACAATAAGGCCTTCACTAAAAGAAGTAAACAATGGGTGATCAAACCAGTGTTTGAGGATATGCAATATGAGTTTATTGAGAGACTTATCGTAGATGTCCTCGATAGGCACATACATGGAGTGGTGAACGAACCTATGCAGGGGACAACTGCATTGCCACCCAACATTGCCTCTGTTCCATGTCCACCTAAAGCAGAGCTCATTGAGAAATACACATCACGGTTTAAATGATTGTAATTCGATTGTCTGTTCTCTCGAGTCTCCTCATGTTGCAGGCCCATTGCAATTAAACCAAACAGTAATATAAATCATTTTTACAAAAATTATAGAATGTTTCCGTATTACAAACACATGGCCGACCCATAGGGACAATAAAAAAAAAGGCACGCAGACAAGATGCCCTTACACTAACTGGAGCTAACTAGAAATGTGTGCTCGCTCAAAGTGAAGGTCAGCTGCTTTGATGTTTTGCTCGGGTGGCGGAACGGCCCACGACCCAATATAAGGTTCTATTGTGATTTGACCTTGACAGGCCGGGACCATCCTGAAAGACTAAGAAAAGATAATGAATAAAATTTCAGAAACGAAACGATGAGCCACGTTCATTAGAAGAAGTAACGTCGGCAAAGAAGGAGTGGTGTTTCGGGTCTGCCCTACACAGAGACACAATGGAAAATGCAAATATAATGTAAGTAACTTTTGATGAGTTTATACCGCAATTTCATTACTATACAGTGGCTTTAAAGACGGGTTCAGTTGTACTTGTTCGTTCTATGTGGCATAGTGTTTTCTACCGCGCACTATCTGGAGGAGAAACATCTGCTTTTACTGAAGCACCTCAAAACCTTCCTCTTTGCTTCTGCTTTCTCTCTCCCTCTCCCCTGCTACAACTGGTCCACTGTCTGCGACCTCGGTCCTGGGCCCTTCCACTCTCCACCTGCACTGCCTCCCTGTCAACCCCTGCACTGGGGGACTGTCTCAGTATCCTACAGCCCCCCCTTCCCAGCACTTGTTCTGCACTTACCTTGCACTTGCCACCAGCTGGCCCTATTTATTTATTATTTTATGCTACTTACCTTGTACTCCACTCCCCCCCCCTCCATGCCTCGCCACGCCTTTAAACACTTGTGTACACCCAGTAGCGCTGTCCTCGCTATGAAATGAATAATTTTAATAAGGATCTGATGGTGAGACTAATTTCATTTTTTATGTTTTTAGGTACATCATTCACTACTGTCTGTGTCACGAGTACCAGACACCGGCGGACGGCTTCTACAGCCGCCAGTTGCTTCTCCGCGTGAACAACGTTACCACCCTGACCATTTTATGGGACGATCGCCAAGTACAAGTATGCCCTTACGCGGTACTAACGGTTAGATGCAACATACCTACCGTTGTGGTGGCCTAGTGCCTCGTTGTTGGAACAGCCATGCGATTATCAGTGCGACAGAAGAGCTTATTTTTATCGTAAACCAACACCCTGTGTACTGCACACGAACATCGCTTCCCTCAAGACGAACTAATTTGGATCGAGAGCAAAGAAAAATGCAAATCGCTGAATATTCTCTAAACATTTGATGTCCAATAAACGTACTTTGCCAAATGTACAATCTTGCCGTTTGCTTTTAAACCACGGTTTCACATTCCGAATTGTGGTGCTGTATTGTGAGATGCTCTAAGACCCTGTGTACAGCAAAGGACCATCGCGTTCCTCAATACGAACTTTTTGGAACATGAGCAAATAAAAATGCAAATCGCTGAATATTCTCTAAACATTTGATGTCAAATAAATGTACTTTACCACATTTACAATCTTGCGGTTTGATTTCAAAGTACAGTTTCATATTCCGAATTGTGGTGCGCTGTATTGTGAGCTGATCTGTGTTGATTTCCGGGGTCTGTGTGGAGTCGCGTAGAAGACGCCTGGGCGCGTTTGCCTACGCAGCTCAGTCACGTCACGGATAGAGGCGGGGAATATGAATGTTTTGATAAAGTCTGTTTCAGGGGCGGGGGATTTGATTTAGTGCCGCAAAGGCAGGTGAGCCAGGTCGATGCGGCGGAATGATAGGATTATCACAAAATGGAGGCTGATTTCGAGTGCGATAATGGGCGAAAAGTCGGGTAAGGTCCATAGGAAAGTTTCCTACGATCTACCGATTTATGCTTACAAACACATGGCCGACCCGTAGGGACAATAAAAAAAAAGTCCCGGAACTATCCTTTAAGCACCACAAAGGGCACCCATTTGCAGACTTATTACAAAGCAGGTGAAGTGCAAGACGGTATGTAAAAACTGCACAACTTCGCAGGGGAGGCAGGAGGGTAAGTAATTACATCTTGAACATTGGATCTTTCGTACATTAATCTGCTTTGAAAATAATGCAAAGTGGTACACACCAAGGGATAGGCAGGCGAGGCTGATCACACATTATTGGAAGTGGTGTTAAAGGACTGCTTGTTCGTACAGAGTTTCTGCTCCTGAATCCACACCAATGCAACAATGCTTCTTCAATGTGAAGGCATGCAGGGTTCAGGGTAATGCCGGGCAGAACCCCCTTGTCCCCCCCACAGAATGCTGTGGTTGCAGCCCTACACCATGTGGAATAAGCAATTATCTACCTATAGGAATCTCCAACTCATTCCATAATTTCGTGTATGTGAATTCGATTTGGGGGTTGTTTTACTGCGACTGAAAAGTTTGCGACGGAAATGACTGCATGAGAAATGTACGTAATACAAAATAGTTTGTACATTTCCCATTCGGTCATCCACTCTAAAACAACCCCAAATCTATGGAAACCCTAACCCCCGACCACGCCCCACCCACCCCCCTACTTACCTTTCCTTCCGACGGGCTATGGGCCTCATTACACGGTAGGCGGTATGGATTTAACGTTACCGGTAATGGAATACCGGCAACGTTAAATCCCCATGCGAATTTCGACCCGGCTCACCGCTATTAGCGGCACCGCTAAGTACGGTGCCACTAATAGCGGGCAGTCGCGTGCGCGCGACCCACCATCCCGTAAATTTCGCCATGCCGCTATTAGCACAGCATCACAAGGCGAGCGGACATGCAAATAGCGGCATGGTAAAGCCCCCAAAACCCCTTACTGCCATGGCGCAAATACCGGCATCGCGAACCACACGTTGAGAGAACTGAGCAGTGTTCCCACCTGCCACAGGAGGACACAATCAGCACAGGTGGAGGCAATGGAGACAGTGGCAGCTGAAAAGGAGCACACCACACCAAGATGGTTCCAATACTAGCAGCATTACATGGGCTTGAGGACATGATTGCAGTGCAGCTGCAACAACAACAGGCAGCCCAAAGGAGACGCAGGGGGGCGGAGGAGGAGGGCAAGACAGGCACAGCAAGCACCACCACGGCACCTAATCATACCACAGAGGCACCCACCAATCCCCAGGATCAGAGCCAGTCCATTTAACCTAACCCCTGAGCAGATACACACCCTGTACCGTCTGGACCGGGATACCATCACCAGCATCGTGGACATGATACATGATATTGTGAGCCTCATAGACATCAGAACTTCCATCCCCCCCTCTACTCAAGGCGGTGACTATGCTCCACTTCCTGGCCACAGGCACCTACCAGCATACAGTGGGCCAGATGCATGGCATCTCCCAACCAGTATTTTCACGCACGCTGAATCAGGTACTCGATGCCCTCCTGAAGCATGCACCTGAACACATACATGCCACGGACTGTCCAGGAGATTGTAAACACCAAAGTTGGCTTCTATTCACTGGCAGGCATCCCAAGTTGGATTGGGGCCATCGACTGTACACATGTGGAATTGGTGGTCCCACATCGCAATGAAGTGGTCTACCGAAACAGGAAGCAATTCCACTCCATCAATGTCCAAATGGTATGTGATGCCAACAAGATAATCACACATTGCTGTGCCCGATTTCCCGGATCAACCCATGATTCCATGGTCCTGCGGAACTCAACTATCCCACGCTACATGGAGCGACAACCGCACAACGTTCGTGGCTACTTGGTGAGTAGCAGGGCAAGCACATGGCAGTGTGTTTGGGGGGGGGGGGGAGAGATGCATGCTCCAACTGGGTGTGATGGGGGGGAGAGACATGCTCCAACTGGGTGTGATGGGGGGGAAGAGACATGCTCCGACTGGGTGTAGCTTGTCTGTCTGCAAAATGCACATACAGATGTACGCCAATGTCCATCTGGGAAGGCCGCAACGTACTTAAGTTTAACTGACATGCAAGTATGAGCCACACAACACAGATGACATTTCAGGTCTAGTAACATCAAACACCCATCCACATACACATTGCACAACATTCCACGCCACAAAATACACAGATTTCAAACGTGCCATCCGGAATCAGTCCAGCACAACATCTATAATGCAATGTGCCCTATGATGCATGCGAAGGGATGAACCCTAACCATAGACCTAGCATTTCACCACACACCTTTACCATCACTGAAGTGATGCCTCACTGCATGGCAACATCTATGTTGGAACGGCAGTACAACAGCAGTGAGGAACCAAATCTGCCGGGGCCCAGGGACACCTACGACCTCGCCTCACCCAGGACATGTCAATTACTGTTGAAGGCATCAATGGGGCATGTCTACTTGCAGGGTCGAGCTCACACTTGCACATTGCTGTCACACAGACTATCTGCATGTATGCTGTTGACTGTGTACTTGAATCACAATGCAATGTCAATTTGTGTGATATGAACAGGCCGCTCTTGAGGTGAACAGTAACAGGACCCCATTCGTTCCCCCACACAGGTGATGCAGGTTATCCCCTGAAGAGCTGGCTCCTCACACCTGTACGGAACCCACAGAACAGGCACGAAGAGGAATACAATCGAGCACATACCCGTACCCGCATCGTGATCGAGCAGACTTTTGGCCTTTTGAAGTCACGGTTTAGGTGCATTAGCAGGTCTGGTGGCGCTCTCCTGTATGGCCATGAGAAGGTGGCCAAGATCACCATGGCATGTGTCATGCTGCACAATATGTGTATCAGACGGAATGTGCCACTGCCCCCCGACGTTGAAATAGAAGCACCTGATGAGGATGATGATGGTGATGAGGACGGAGGTGAAGGGGGTGCAGGTCTTGCAAGAGGTGATGGGCAGGAGGGACGTGCTGTGAGACAGCATCTGATCAACCAGATATTCTGAGGAACATGTTTTGGTACTGTCACATGGATATGTGTAGTAATGCACTGGTGTATGTTTAGAGGCACGCAATGGACCCTGTCGCCAATAAAGTACCCATACACAATGAAGATGTCCAAGCCTGTGTTTTGATCAGACACCAGTGTATTAAGTAACAGAAAGATGAAAAAGTGCATGTCCCCAAACATCCCACCACCCTGCCACCCACCCCCCACAACAGACCCATAACACCCTTCCACCCCCCACAACAGACCCATAACACCCGTAATTTGAGATTTTTACCGCACAACGTGTAATGAGGCCCTATGTCCCTGCAACGCTGGTGCCCCTTCACTTGCGTGTTTGGGAACGAGCGCCGGAGGGTCCTTTTCCTTCATGTCAGCTGCGGCCGTGTCCCCCACAACCTCCGCTCACTACACCCCTGCAGCCTTTTTTTTTCTTTTGGGTCGGGTCAGCTGCAGGGGTGTCCTCCACCACCCCCGCTCAGAGTGAGTGGGGTGTTGGAGGACACCACTGCAGCCTTTTTGTCTTCTTTTTTTGGTTTGGGACAGCTACAGGGGCATCTCCCGCAACTGCCGCTCACATAGTGAGCGGGGTGTTGCGGGGTACACCAATGCAGCCTATTCTTTTTTTTTTTAAACTAATGACCTACACCACTGAAGAGATACTACAAAAGTCCTATGAACATTTAGTCAGTAGAACATTTAGTAGTATCTATTTTAGGTAATTTTTTAGGTGGTGTAGGTCATTTGGATTCAGTCATTTTGACGGAATCTGTGAATTCAACATAAGATCCACTGCTGTGAAATTCCCTCCACTTTCGTTGGGGGTGCGAGTGGTAGTGTGCCGAAGGGGTGTAACCTAGCATCTGGGCTGGATTGCACCATTTGGTTTGGGACCAAGCACGATTTGCAAAGGTCTGACCCCCTTCTGTAATGGCACAGCAGACTGAAAAATGATGGTACGGCGGGCTGCCCAGAGCAACTAAAGGGTTAATATTAATTAATAGATTTCCAGACATCAACCTTCGTTTTTACTTACAAATGTACACTATATTTAAGTACATTACACATATAAGAGTACTCGCCTGTAATCACCGAGACACAGAATTGTCATATTTTGTAGCAAAGCAAATGGCCCAAAATAAAGTGAATTTTAAAAGGCCATCATGCAAGAGCAAGAGAGGAACTCGTTACCAAGTAGGTCATTTGTGTGGGAATTCAAGCCTCTTGCTCACTGTTAAGAAAAAGGGTGCCATTTAAATACAAACACTGCACACAAACTGATGCACCCAATAACATTGTAAATATGGTGAAAGTTACTTTTGGATTGCCAGCCCAGGACTTTACATGTAAAGCCAAGGATACATAATACATATTTTCATTCAACTATTGTGTGACAATTCAAACGGACAAGGCTGAGACCCAAACAAGAGTAATGCTACATCTAAAAGATAGACCCACATCTTTTGGATGTATTCACTTTCCCCTAGCAATTCAGCAGGCTCAGGATGTTGGTGGAAGAATCGGATACAGAAAAGTCTGGGATATTGTCAAGTGAAACGTTCTTGCATTCTCTATATACTTAGGATAGCAAATTCTATTCTATATGCCATGTATAGAAGAAAGTGCATCTGCAGTTTAAATGTGATTTCCATCTAAGGAGTATCTTTATCATGCATTGTTTTTAGTACAAAACGAAATTGTAAAACAATGCAAGCCTAATGCAGCATTATGTGAAACATCACTGCACGTACAATTCCAGTGAAAAGATTTGCATAGGTTCTACTTTAATCAAAAGGATCTGAAATGTGAAATGAAACCTTATTTAAACTTGTATTTCTACTTTGCAATGTACTTTGGGAGGGGAGCTAGAAATTGTCGAAATGGGGAAATGAAACCTTCCCCCGGTCACTTGTCCGGACTAACGCACAAAGGGTTTCTGTGGTCGAGTTTGGGCCAGTTCTGAGGATTACATCTATAATGGCCATGCCAAAGATTACACTAACGGATACAAGCCCTCAGCTTCAAAAGCCTTTCCATCATTGGTCAAAGTCCAGGGTATCATAAAAACTCAATTTTCCCAGGCTAAGGGAAGGTCACTGAACTATGCATAGCAAACAGACATCTGCTCTGAACACAGTTAAAGGGAAGGTTATGGAATTTATGTCCAGCAAAAAGTGCCTAATCGGGATACACATAGATGGTATACAAAAGGGATTATTCAGGTGATGCACGCTCACTGCCACTTGTACAAAAACGTCTGCAACTTAACACTTTAAAACTGGATTCATTTTTATGAAGAAATCTCACATTAAATGTGTAATCACTAAATTGATCACTGTGTTGCGATGGAAGTTCTAATTAGCACGATAATTTGAAAGTTTGTAGCTAAAAGCACTATCAGAATACAATTTCAAATATATAACTTGTCACATTAAATGGGCAAGTGCGCCAAATCTCATCGTAGTACAGTCATTTAAAGTCTCTAAATATGTGCAAGTATAAAAACGAAATTTCCTTTTCTGCAAGAGTTGTTTTGCCTCCCACCCACCCTTGCTCATCACAGGACTGAGCACCACACCTCTGTCACAAGGCAGAGGTGGGGTGAGAAATCACAAAATTGCATTCACATGGGACAGAGAGAATGATGGAATAGTGGGTGAAGATTAAGAAGTGGAACAAACTTGAGATTGGAGAGCAGAGTTTGAAGGACTGCTCCCAGGCACATTGTTCCATTGAGGGAAAGACGAGCATATTTTGAAAGTTGGGTTCCAGATAAGCCACCTGAAGAGAGGGTTTTCTAAAAAGCAATGATTTTACGCTGAGTTCCCTTGCTGGCTCGCCAAAATCAGAAGCCACATTCCGAAGGTAAATGAAAACCCCAATCAACCCCAAATTGTCTAGATAGATTGACCAGGTTAACATCTTGGATGAACAAGGAAAGGGATCTGTGGGGAATGCACAGGTGCTCATTTCTCAGTGCCAAGTGTTCCCCATATACATTGAATACAAAGCGAGATGTCGGTCTTTAAAGCCTAATCTACTTTGATTTGAGAAACACAATTTCAAACTGACAGCATTTCAGTGCCACTTCAATATGGAAATGCCTTTGTAAAATTAAATACCATTTCAAATAGAATTATTGACTTAAGCCGGTCCAGAGTCATTTTGGGTCATGATCATTTTCCAGACGATCATTGCCTAGGGTGATATTGCACAGTTATGTAAGTTCTATGTGATAGTTTCGCTTTTTGTAGCCGATTTATGGTGGCCTACAAAAAGTGAAAACCCCCAGTGCCTCACTGCGCCCCCACCTGCAACCTCCTCCACTCTCCGCCAAGAGGATGTGTTCAAAAATGGGGGTGTTTCACCCCCTGAACTAGGCCCTCAGCACCCCCGACCCCTCCACAGACCCCGAATATTAATAAAAACACACACACACTTACCCGGCCGCTTCGGGGTCCTGACATGCCTGTCGGCCCTTGTGCGCACTCTTGCAGGGGCTGACAGTTCGATTTAGAAAGACCGCTCTGTTTGGTCACAGAGCGGTCTTTCTAAATCTTTTTTTTTTTATTCAGTTTTTTCTAAAAAGGTCCATTGAATGAATACCACTATTTAACCTGGTGAAGCTGTAGATCAGATGTTGGTGCAACAAGGAGTATACAAAATGTATTTGATTTATTAAGAATTGTGTGAAGTGCACCCCTGCAGTCACCTAATCGTTCAATAAACAGGCAGACATGTGTAATGCAAAAGGGAATGGGGTTTCTTTCAACACTGTACATGTAACAGGAGAATAGTAGATCTTCAGCCCAAACATACATGCAGGCTGCATTGAAACTGTGCAGATATACATATATTTAAAGTTGAACAAGCAAGCAGTTTAAAACCATATCAGAGGGTGCAAAATGTGCACTTGCCGCTAGCTAGTGATAATTGACCCTTGGCGAGTAACAAATGGTGTGATATTTGTATGTATAAAATTGGGGTGGCAAGTGCCTTTATGGCTGGCTAGTAATTTGCTGCTTGACATTTGTTCACCCGGCAAACATGCAAATTTAAATCTGCAAACTTAGTTGTATTCCAAATCACTCTTGCTCGCTCTATCTCACACACACACGCACACACACTGCAAATCACACACTTACGTATAGTAGAAGTCACATGTATGATTTGTGAAAGCTGTACCCATGTCGTGAGGATACAATATGTATGTGGGTTCAGAGCACGGTAGGTAAATCAGCGCAATTTCCAATTTAAATCTGCTGTAGGAAAAGTAAGCTGGCCATTCTCTACAGTTAAGTGGCCTATACTTAGTAAGTACATTTCACTAGCTCACATCTGCACATGGGAGTTGGTTGACAGTACATGCATACAATATACATTGCCAAATAATTGTCCCCAATATCATTTCTCTGGATACTGGAGATACAGGTTTTAAACACACTTGCCTTATCTTGAACTGATACCACTGAGTTAAAGTAAGTTGTCTAGAGAAGCCAATGCAGGTAAGAAATGTTTAGAATGTCTAGTACCTTTTTAAGATACAATAGATTTATGAGAAGGCTGTTTGAAGTAAGAATGAATGCTGGTATGGACCAAGAGAGATTTTTGGAGGAGGCAATTTGGTTCCTGATTATTAGTTTTCCTACACCTTTGTGTTACTCTCCGTGGTGTTAAGCTGGAGACCCACTTGGTTGAAATTACATTATTCTGTTACATACATTTCGATTTTTGAGTACCACAATGTCAGTTCCTTGCCCAGAATTGTGGGGTGGGGTCGTATTAAGGAGGATGTTAGATTCGCATGCGATGCCAGCACGAGCCTAGAACTCAAAAGAATGTATATATTTCTACACGCTAGAATGTTAGTATGGTTACCAATTAATCTGAGTAAAATGTCGTGTAACTATCAAAGTCCCTTGACATCATTTGTACATAAAGGACATAAGGGACCCCATTTACATGTACTAAACCTGCATGATTTCTATAACAATACTTGTGGAGACGATACTTTTTAGAACAATACGTTTTGTCCCGGAAACAAAAAAATGTTATTATCTTCTTTATCATATTCACCCCCACATTAATTTGTGTTGTCACAGATTTCAATGTAAACTTGTCTGTTGCTTATAAAGGGTTTCCAAATGTATATGCTCCCCAGACAAATTATTTTCAAAATAGAGGCACTCGTGTTTAAATAGAGTAGATCTAAAAGGATTTACTATTTGTTGGACACCTACTTTCAAATGGGAATGAACACAACACTACATACAGATGACCTTTCTTTCAAATTGGCCCCTGCCAGCACATTAATGTTGTGTTTGTAAGGTGGTGTGATGTTGGCTTGATCAGTTGCTAGTGCAAAGTTTTAATAATAATTAGTAGTTACTGATCGTGCAACTAGCTTTGGGAAGCAAAAGAGCGCTTTACATGCCATAGGAGGGGGTGACACTGAGGGAATCGGAGATACAAGGGAGGGGGAGCTAACAAGGGAGTGGGAGCTAACAGTGGACGGTGGGCAATTTTGGCAGCAAAGGGGGTGCGCAGTGGGAAGCAGATCACCCAGTCTCAGGTTAGGGGGGGGAATGTAGAGGATGTGCAAACCCAGGTGTTGGGGAGGAGCTCTGCCTTAAACCAGAGTTTTGAGCTCCTTCCTGAAATGTAGAAGCGAAGGGATTAATCTGGTGTTGGCAGCATAGAAAGAGAAGGCCTGTCTTCTGGTCCTTTCCTTCCTGCAGGGCTGTCAGTTTAAGTCTGCACATGTCCTTACTTCGGGTGGAGTGTAGGTCACTGGAGATGCCGAGTTGCTCAGTGAGGCAGCTTGAGAACTTCAGGGCAACAGCCTTATAAATGATGCAGCAGGATTTTAATGTGCTTGCAGCAGGAGCCACTGTAGTTCGATGAGGCTCCAAAAGTGTGTTTCCTACTGATGGAGGCTGTGCCAGGTGACTAATCTGCGGGCTCTGATTTTCTACCTTGGCATAAGCTATAGCATTGCAAATCATATCCTAAAAAAGGCATAACAATGTATGGCTAAGCATATTTGTGCCTGACAAGCATTAAAAACACCATTAAAAAGGCATAAAAAGGCACATCACAACAAAGCCTTTCCCTCACACTGGCCTCTTCAGATACCTCAAATGATTACTTTATCACTTTGATGCCGTTAAACCTTTAAATGGATACATTGTATGCAGCGTGCAACACAGATCTCAGAATGGTAGGTTAGGAGAGGTCCCATCAGTGGACTCCACTCATCACCCTAAGTGCAGTGCAAGTGGTACTGGAAGAAACTAACTTTCTGGTTCAGAGACATTGCTTTTTTGGATCTAAATACCATGGGCCCTTTTATAGTAACCTCAATGAGGCAGGAGCCAGAATCCCTGGTTGTGTCTCCCAGGTGCCTAAACTAGGCCTCAAACCCCTCTCACCGGGCACAAAGCCACAGACGGAAAAGGACCATTATGCTACATCTTGTGTGGAGGTAACTACATAATAACCAGAACGTTGCTGAAAGCAAGTAAGACGTTGTTTACTCAGAGGCTGATGAGCACAGGAGCAGGAAATTAAAACTATGAAGTAAGGATTCCCCAAAGCGTCCCATGATGCAGGATGCAACCTTTACCCTAACGATGAAATAGCATCTGGTGTCATCTGACCCCCCTACTACATCCCATTGTCTCACACCCACATAACTCCCACCCCATTCTCTTGTAATCACTTTTCCTGATTCCTAATCCCACTGCATTGTTCTCTTCATCATTTCCAGGTCCATGGCCCATAGAAGAACAAGTTACTTTCTTACCTGGTAACGTTCTTTCGATGGGATGGTCCAACGACATATTCCATATCTATGACATGTAATCACCACAGCTGTGCTGCTTCGGAAACTTTTTTCGGTGTCTGCGTCCTGCGTCGATGACGTCGATGCGCCGTCATCAAGGACCTCCTCCGACGTCCAACGTCATCCGATGTGATAAGTAGGACGCACGACACCTGTAGCCTCAGTTGTAGTTTTTTCCCCCAGAACGTGTGACATTAGTCAACTGCCAGTCAGACACCAAGCCTTGCGGAACGTAAGCTGCAATCGCAAAAGAAATTCTGCAGCGGGGAAGGCAGGGAGGGAGCGATATGGAATACATCGTCGGACCATCCCATCGAAAGAACGTTACCAGGTAAGAAAGTAACTTGTTCTTCGAGGGGATTGGGTCCTCCGACGTATTCCATATCTATGACAGACTCCCAAAGCAGTACCAGAGCATGGAGGAGGGAAAGAATTTAGAATCAAAATTTAGAATTGCCAATCAAATAGCAGAGCAAAGGACCGCCTTGCCAAAGGCCAGATCCTGTCCTCGGATGGAATCGAGGGAATAGTGACGTACAAATGTATGTACTGAAGCCCAGGTGGCTGCATCACAGATGTTGCGAATAGGAACACCCCTCTGCAGGGCAGTAGATGCAGCCATACCCCTGGTAGAACGGGCCCGCAAGCCAGCCGGATGGTCCTTACCCGTCAAGCGGTAACACTCCGAGATGGCCAAAATATTCCAGGGAGACAAAGTCTGTTTCGTCACAGCTTGTCCCAAACGCTTTCCAGCGTAACCAATAAAGAGTTGATTGTCCACTCTGACCCAGGACATGCGTGAAACATAAAAGCTTAAAGCTCTCCTAGGATCAAGCCTATGGAGCCTCTCCTCTTCCTTACCAGGATGCGGAGGAGGATAGAATGCTGGAAGAACAACCTTCTGGGCCAAATGAAATTCCGTCACTACCTTCGGAAGAAAAGAAGGATGAACTCTAAGGACAACCCAGTCCTTGTGAAATACAGTGAAGGGAGGCTTAACTGAAAGTGCCTGTAACTCACTCACTCTGCGAGCGGAAGTAACCGCAACTAAAAACACAGTTTTCAGAGTTAACAGCCTCAAAGGGCAAGAATGTAAAGGCTCAAAAGGAGCACCCATAAGAAACTTAAGAACAAGGTTTAAATCCCAACCAGGCACCAGGAAAGGTGACGGAGGGAACACATTAGTGAGCCCTTTCAGAAACTGTGAAATTAAAGGGATTTTAAAGTAGGAACACTCTTCAGACGAGCGCTTAAAGATGGACAGCGCCGCCAGGTAACCTTTAATGGTACCCACTTGCAAGCCCCTGTGGGCCAAAGAAAGTAAAAAGGACCGAACCATGGGGATGTCACATGCGAAAGGATCCACATTCTGAACTCTGCACCAGTCGCAGAACGTACGCCAACAGCAACGGTACAGAGACTTTGTTGCTGGCCTTTGGGCCGAGAGCAACACCTCCATCACGTCTTCAGGGAGGTCCCAATCCTTATACCTCAACCTTTCAGAAGCCAAGCGTGAAGGTTGAGGGATCTGACCTCTGGATGGAGAACCTGACCCCCCCTCCCGTGAGAGCAGATCGTCTCGGTAGGGAAGACGACGTGGAGGGCAGATGGAAAAGTCGAGAAGGTCCAGGTACCACGTCCTCCGAGCCCACACTGGAGCAATGAGGATCATCCGGGAACCGAACTTCCGTAACCTCCGCAGCACTTGCGGGATGACGGGGACTGGAGGAAACGCGTACAGCAGCGGGAATGACCACTCCACCACAAACGTGTCTCCTAAGGCTCCTTTTGGAGGAAATTCCCACGAGCAGAACCTCTCGCACTTCTGGTTGACACTGGAGGCGAAGAGATCCACTTGAGGGGTCCCCCAAAGGGCGAAGATCTCCAGGAGAATCTCCTGAGCCAACTCCCACTCATGAGAGATCGTGCTCTGCCTGCTCAGAGCGTCCACCGTCACGTTTTCTTCTCCGGCCAGATGAACTGCCGAGATCGAAACTTCCTGCTGGATGGCCCAGAACTCGAGCTGCATCGCCTCCCTGCACAGAGGAAGTGACCCTGCCCCCCCCCCTTTTTGTTGAGGTAGTGCATGGCCACTGTGTTGTCCGTCAGGATCAGGACATACTTTCCTCGCACAGTCGGCAGAAAAGCCTTCAGGGCTAACCTGACGGCCCACAGCTCCAACAGATTGATATGGAGACTGGACTCCGACGGAGACCAACGACCGTAGACTGTCAGCCCGTTGGCATGAGCTCCCCATCCCCTGAGGGATGCATCCGTCACGAATGTCACCTCCGGCCAAGGAAGCCAAAATGGAGCCCCCTTCATCAAGTTGCCTTCGATGGCCCACCGCAGAAGGTCCCGGGCGACCGAGGGCGGCACCTGGACCGGGTCCGACATCCTGCCGGAGGACTGCGACCATTGCATCTTGAGTGCCCACTGCAAAGATCTCATCCGCAGGCGAGCCTCTAGCACCAGAAGAATGCAGGATGCCATGAGGCTGAGCAACCTCAAGAACTCGAACGCTGGGAGTGTCTGGGCATGCTGAAACTTGTGCACCATCTGCTGAATGTGAAGAGCCCTCACCTGGGGAGGAAAACACTGCCCCAGGGAAGTGTCGAGCACTGCTCCGATGTACTGGAGCCGCTGTGTTGGCGTCAAATGGGACTTTTTTAAATTGAGGGAGAAGCCCAGCCTGTGAAAGGAGTGGCAGGTGACGGACAGATGATCCAGGACTTGCTCGGGAGAGCTCCCCCTGATCAACCAATCGTCCAGGTAGGGGTAGAATCCCCCTTGCCAGAGATGCGCTGCCACCACCACCATGAGCTTGGTGAAAACCCTCGGGGCGGAAGTCAATCCGAACGGCAGGACCCGAAACTGAAAGTGCGAGTCGCCAACCGCGAACCTCAGGTACTTCTTGTGCTTGGGATGGATCGGCACATGGAAGTAAGCATCCTTGAGGTCGAGACACACCAACCAGTCCTGAAGCTGAAGGGCCTGGAGGACTTGAGAGAGAGTAACCATCTTGAACTTGTCCTTCCTTAGGAGTTTGTTCAAACCGCGCAAGTCCATGATGGGTCTCAATCACCTGTCTTTCTTCGAAATAAAAAAATAAGGGGAATACCATCCCTTGTTCCTCTCCGCTACAGGCACCAGTTCTATGGCGTCTTTCTCCAGCAGGGCTTGAATTTCTTGCGCAAGGAGCGGATCCAGACTCTGCAAAGAGAGGTTCCCCGGTGGATTGTCGCGAGGCCTGTGCCGAAAGGGAAGACAGTAGCCGTGGGTTATGATCTCCAGAACCCACACATCTGAAGTAATGGCAGGCCACTCTACAAGATGCTGTGCCAGCCTTCCCCCAACCGGCGAACCATGGGACATGGCCTCATGACTGAGTGGTAGCGGCTGCGGCGTTACCTGAGGGCAAAGAGGCAACTGCCCGAGCGGCCTTGGCACCACGGGTACCCTGTCGTCCACCTCTGGTACCCCTGCGTTGGCCTCTTTGACTGCCAGCTCCTCTCGCTTTACTGAAGCGAAAGGAACCACCCCTCCATTGCTGTCCCCTAGGACGAAAAAGCGGAGGTTGGCGAACTGCAGCGCCCAACGACTTCGCTGCAGCTTTTGAGGTCTGCAACCTCTCAAGGCTCTCGTCAGCCTTGCTGCCAAAAAGGTGTTTACCATCAAAGGGCATGTTGAGGAGCCGGGACTGCACATCAGGAGCATCAGGAGCAAACCCTGACTTCCGCAACCACGCAAACCTGCGTATCACGGTGCTCGCCGCCATGGACCTGCTGACGCATTCAGCCAAGTCCAAACCAGACTGAACGGACTCACACATGGCATCCTTACCATCCTGGACCATAGCAAGGAAACCATCCCGTTCGTCCCCTTCGGGAATATGTTCAGCCGCTAACGCAACACAGTTCCACAGAGTGTGTGTGAAACAAGACAAGGCACAAATTGAGTTGGCCGCCTGAAGCGCCATACCACCAGAAGAAAACACTTTCTTCGCCCAGCCATCAAAACGTTTGTCGTCCCTATCAGGAGGGATGGTAGGTACGACGCCTGCTTTGCCGGGGCCGTGGCCGCCTGACCCACCAAACTCTCCGGAGTGAGGTGCCTGGTCAAGTAGCAGGGGTCGCTACTGGCTGGACGGTATTTTCGCGACAAGGACCTGCCCACTGCCGGGAGACTCTCCGGAGCAGTCCAAGCCGCCGACACCCTTCTCTGTAAAGCCATATGGAATGGCAGTACCAGGTCACTTGGGGGACCAACATCAAGGATGTCCGTGAGATCATCCTGCACAAACTCCCCTGGGGGAGCAGACCATCCCAAGTACTCGGAAACCCTAGCCATAAGGCGTCGGTACGAGGAATCGGCATGAGAGCCAGGCTCAGGCCTACAAAACTCCACCTCCGGAGAGGTGTCCAGTCCACTGACATCATGCAGTGACTGCCTCAAATCGTCAAACTGACTATGGCCCGAGACAATTTCATCTGGAACCTGACTAGGAACCAGGCCATCAGAATCCTCATCCACCTCCGAAATATATTCCAGGTGGCGAAAAGAAGGCACCCGAGAGTGCTTGCTCTTAACCAGAGCCTTCCTAGGGGGTTCCCCCGTGTCACAGGGTACCTCCGACACCCCGGCCTCGAAAGGCGTCGAGTGAATCGGCGTCGAGAGAACAGGCATCGGCGCCGAGAGGTTCGGCATCGAGTAAATCGGTGTCGACGTCAGATGCAGCGCTGCCAGAATCGACGGTGTCGACACAGTCCTCGAAGCCGGAGCTCCGAGCGTGTGCTTCGACGACCTGAGCGTCGACGGCTTCGACGACTTCCTCGGAGCCGGAGCCTCGAGAAAGCTTGTTGACGCCCTCAACGCCTCAGACGTCGATGTCTTCCTAGTAGACATCACAGGTGCACACGGTCTCGAACGCGTCGAGGACCGGGACCTGGAACTGGTATGTCCCCTTGTCCGAACGGGACCTCTCCCGTGACTCGTGCCGACCACTCTTGCGAGCGGCGTCTCTCGACCTCTCACGACTGACCCCACTCGGGGGCGCAGACGGCTTAGTACGCTGCGACTCGAGTATCGCCAGCATTTTCTTCCCAAAGGAAGCCCATTCCTCTGGCGTCGCACGGCTGGTGGGGTAAGCAACATGCCGGGCAGAGTCCGGAAGACGACCGCTGTCGGCGCTTCCGAGAATGCCTCGAAGAGGCTGAGGAGTGGCGAGACCGACTCCTAGAAGAAGACCCATGAGACTTCCGACGATAACGCGGAGAGTCTCCTCTCGAATCATCCGTCGAAAGCCCCGCAGACTTCGACTTCCGGGGCTTGGACACCCGACCTACCGACAACTTCTTACGTTCACGTAAGGCTTTGGACGTGAGCGACTGGCAGTCGATACAGTCATCCGTGTCGTGGGCCTCCCTGAGGCACCAGAGGCAGGCGTCGTGCGAGTCCGTCACCGACATCTTGGACCCACACTCCCCGCCCTTCTTGAAGCTCGGACGCGGGGTCGAAGACGAAGTAGAAGACATCTTCACACAAAGTATTTTCTCACAAAAACGAACAGGTTCGAAGAACCGAGAAGAACAGAACTCCAAAGAGTCGAGGTGTTAACCGAGATTCACAAAGCAACACGTTCACGGAAAAAACGGAACTGAGGCTACGGGTGTTGTGCGTCCTACTTATCACATCGGATGACGTCGGAGGCGGTCCTCGACGGCGCATCGACGTCATCGACACAGGACGCAGAAAAAAGTTTCCAAAGCAGCACAGCTGTGGTGATTACATGTCATAGATATGGAATACGTCGGAGGACCCAATCCCCTCGAAATAGTCTGCTTCTTCTGTCTGTGCCTCCCTTTTTCTCTCCCTCCCTTTGGCTAAGTGTTCCCCCTGCTACTATATAGATGCAAACACCGAGGCATGTTGGACGCTGCACGGAGACTGCCAACATGGGGCCAGGCACTGGCATTTGGAGGAGGCGGTGGAGGAAATCACAACGAGAAGTACTTTCGAAATGCAGCTGTGATCAAGGACTAGGCCAGTTACGCTCTACACTCTTGGAAATGTCAACACTTATTGCTACACCACATATTACCCCAATGTACCACTGTCCACTCAACTCGCCCCTAGAAATTGCCATAAAGTAGGTTGGTTCTTGCATTGCTTTGTTGAAGCTTTTTTTTTATCAACTTGAATTTTGAATGCATACTTTTTGTCCACCAAGAAAAAGCATTGTAGTGTTAACCGAGACAACTCCTGAAGCAGCTTTGATATCTTGGAAGGAAAATGCAAGCTAACGTAGTTACAAGCAGAAGGGTGAGTGGTTGGAAAATGAAGGCATCCAAACCTCCTAAAGTAACCAGTTGTTGGTAGAGGAGCCTTCAAATGTGCATGCTCTTCATTCCTGCTATTCTACTTTCACTTATGGAGTAAACATTTGGTTCCAAGTGCACATCTTGCACGAAGGAGAGTGACAAAGTCTAGGGTCCTAATATTGTAGTTTATCACTAGGTGAAGAGGGAAACTCTGAGGCAAGGAGATAGGCTTTTAGGTTGGTTTCGAACAAATCAGTCTGGACTCTTTCTCAGAAGTCCAGGGGAAGAGAATTCCATGCAAGTGAAGCAAGAACAGAGAAATAGTGGAAGAAAGATGAAGCACAGCGGGGTGGGTGGGGGCAAGGTCCCACAAGGGTAGTCAAGGAGGCAGAGCAGAGATTATGAGAAGGCTTGTAGAGTTGGATAGAGGATGATAGATATGGTGGTGCCTTAAAGTGGATAGATTTGTGAACCAGGAGAAGAAAATGAATTCTCGCCCTGTTTTGCATAGTCAGCCATTCCGCCTGGTGATGGTACGGGAAAGTAGGTGTGAAGTGAGGGAGTTGAA
This sequence comes from Ambystoma mexicanum, assembly GCF_040938575.1. Lineage (NCBI taxonomy): Eukaryota > Metazoa > Chordata > Amphibia > Caudata > Ambystomatidae > Ambystoma > Ambystoma mexicanum. Next base: position 479,222,864 of record NC_090924.1, on the reverse strand, counting down.
AAAGTCCTGGTAGTTAAGTGAATGATGTTGTTGAGAGGACAAAATGCGGACACACTAGTTCAGTCTAGAGAAGACAAGAGTGGTTAAGCGATGCTTGGTGGTGTTCAAAGGTAGGAGGTGCTTGATTTTCCTAAAAGTTATTAGGTTGAGGCGAGCTGCTGTAGCAGTTTCGTAGATTAAAGTGGAGATAGTGCAAGACAGTTCCTAGATGATGTGGAGGTATCTAGCTGAAGAACGGTAGGGGAGGGTGGCAGGTGGGCCCTGGATAGGCAGGGAAAGAGATGAGAGAGAGTATTTGGGCAGGGAAAAAGATCATCTTTGTTTTGAGAGTTCAGAGCTATCCAATATTTAATGGCAGAGAGACTGTTAGATCAGTGGAGAGTTCAGGGAAAGAAGATTTGGGTGTCATCTGGAAGAGTTGCTACAAGAACCCGAAGGAGGAGATTATTGCCCCAAGAGCCGAGGTGTACAGTTTATAGAGGAGGCGAGTCTTCCTTAGGCCACAGGTCGGGGCTAAGTGCCAGCTATTAAAACAGTCTCTGGAGACATGGTGGACTGTAGTCAGACGAGGAATTTGCCCAAAAAGCACATTAGACTAGTAAAACAATTCTCCTTTGCAGGAAAGTAAAAGTTTGTCATCAACCATTCATTGTCCATGAACGCCCTCAATCCTTTAACAAAGACAGCTAAAACGTGACCCAACTTACTCTACTGTTCCATCATGCTTAATGCAAAATTATCTTTGCATTCAATTAGAAGGCCTCCTTTGGTCTATGTTTCAAACCTTGCTTAGCTTTCTTAATACTGGTATAACCCATATGAATATTGTTGGTCATCCAAGTCAAGTGATTTAACAATATCATATGTTCTTAAGTTCAGCATGACTTGGGTTACTTAGAAAGCTACTGTAACCTTAAGTGCTCCGGGACAACATGTAGATCCCACTATTGTATTTCTTATGTACGTCACATGATCTTTGGCTGTAAGGTCAAGGTTAACTAGGACTAATCCTCCTTCAGTACTTATTCACCATAAGCTCCCATGAAAGTGTTATACATTTCCACCACTCTAGACCCCAAGTTGGCCCCTTTACATTCGGTAGATCATTTGGGCCCAGTTTGTTAAAAAACTTTGGGTGCTTCCCAATCATCAACAATCCCCGCCCTCACCCATTCAGTGCTTCCCAAATGAACAGATCATATACCATTTCAGAAAATATTCTGTTTCCGTTATCACCATATTAAAGTCACATAAAGCCTCTGTGTTCAGATTTTTTTAAATTATACCTCCCTTAGCAAATTTAATGTGCGTGATATATGAAGGCATGATGGCCGTTACTTTTGGTATCTCAGATAATGAAAAAAATGAAAACTTGCTTTTTTTAAAAGACTACAATTACTGGGCTGGGACTTTGTAAAAGGAAAGATAACTTCCACCCCCAATACTTATTTCCTGTGACCTTTCAGGATCCTGAAAAGAAAATCTGCTTCTTCCCTTTATCATCTCTCCTGGTGTGAGTCGAAGGATTCGTCTGCACAGTTTTCCCTGGAAGCTCTGTGAGGGGTACTGGGCCAACACTTGTCATTTTGATTCCCGTTACTTCAAAAAGCCAAAGCTTCTACATTCACGTTTGTTCTGTGTTTAAAAGGTTTCACAATTGTTCACTTCCAAGATTTCGAGGCAAGAGTGAATAGTAGCAACTGAATCCTGCCTCTTATGGGCCATCTTGGCCTTAAGGTATTTCCTAATACCTTGTGTTACGATGTACACGTATTGCCTCTTCTGCACTTTTTGTCATGATACTGCATCAATAATATCAGATGAGCCCTTTTCATTCACCACCATGGTATCATTTTCCGTTTTCCTATGTCTTGAAGAGCACTTTTCTTCTATATTGTGTGCTTTATATTTTGACTATTGCGCTTCCTCTGAATTGCATTAGGTACATCTGAATCCGTGATGCGTCCAAGCTTAGACTGGCAACTCGATTACTTCGAAGACAGTAGCTCCGAGAACACGTCAGCAGTACAGCTGGGTGCCAGCAGATGTAGTCGCCACGGAATAAGTCCTTGCTGTATGCGACATAGTGGAGAGGGGATACGCACTGGATAAAGGGTGCAGGCTAAATGGAGAAAAACAGGGAACTAGAATGAGGATCCGTGTGATTAGAGCAGGGAAATGAAAGATGCATCACTCACTTCTGTGTTTGTAGCTCCCACGTGAAGTGCCCTTTGTCCATTCTTATTTCTAACTGTACTGAAAACATTAGATTGCTTCACTTGATAAAGACGCTGACGTCTGTGAGTCTTCAAATATGAAGGGTGAACTCCGTTATGCTTCTATTTTCACAACCAGGATAACACTGTATTGAAGTGCTTCGTACCATGGACCTCTCTAAAAGGAGGCAGCCTAAAACTACTATGAGGCTGCCTGGTGAATTCCTCGGGGCTGAATTAGCCGGCAGTGAATTCAACACAATTAGCTACAACGAATTGTACACAATTCTTTTCAAAGTCAGATGCTCAGGCAGAAGAAAAATGCTCCAATAGGCTGTGAGGAACTGCACATGCAGTCACTGTATGCTTCAAGTTAAGTCTGTTATTTCTGAAGGGCGTGGCTATCATGAAGGTGTGAAAGCAGAGACAACTGGAATTCATGGCAGCCCTGCGGGACGAATCCGCTCTCTCTATGCACTGCAGAACAAATCGCTCATACTTCTGTCCAAGGTTCAGACCCTGCAAGTGGGTGGGTAAAGGAACAGGTCGTCTAGGACAGAGTTGAAGACCTCGACAATATCTAGGGCATCCTTTGTCCACTAATCACACGGGAACAAGCTAGAGTAAGTATGTTGTACTAAATGCCAAGTAGTCAAGCTACAACTGGTCTATAATGGGGCAAAGGGAAGCACTAGAGGACCACTTGTCGGATATATTCACTTGTCTGATATATTCACGTGGTGGTGGGAGGGGAAGGCCATTCCTAGGGCCAGAGAATGTCAGAGAAAATGCGTCAGCAGCCCTGGATATGATCAGTTCGTAACGAGATCGTCAGAGGGGGCTACCTCATTCTAGGTACTGTCCACTAGTCTCCAATTAAACTAATGGCGATCACAGAGGCAGAGATGGGGGCCTTCCCAGCACATAAATCTGCCTAGGATTCCTTGACCCAGCCAAGGTGGGGGGGAAAAGGCCATATACAGCAGGATTGAAACCCTGGCTACGAGGACAACGGTTGCACTGAAGAAATGTGATGTGGGCCAAGGGAAGTGACACACAGAGGGTTCAGGGGCCAACCAGGCAGCCAACACTGTAGGAAATATGATCATTTCCAAACTGGTTATTAATTCACATAATGAGTCACTCGTATAAATCCTGCTTCCTAAAGCAGTAAAGCAGTTTACATCCCGTGAGTCAGAATTCTGCCTGCTGCCTACCAGTCAGGTCCCGAGTGGGGCACTGATCCCATTCCCAAGGAGCTACGTTACTCAGATTCCACTCTTGGAAGTTGGGACAGGAGCGATTGATGTAGGCAAAAATAACCAGAGGCAAAGTCAAATAGAGATTTTTCATTTGCTAAAGTGGTTATTTCGCAACCTTAGGATGTTTTACCAGACATTGAATTGCATTTGCTGTTCCCACTGTCCTCCTGCATGAATGAGATTAACTGTTGATGAACATGGTTTAAGTTATTCACGAGATTCACAACAGAACCGCACTGCTTTGAACCAAGTCAGATTCCAGTACATTACGGCTGCAGCGCAAATTAACAAAAATTCACAAATTAGTCCAACATGGATCCTCACATTGTGCTCACCGACATAGAAGACCTGCTCTTCAAAATAATCTTTACAGTCAATTTGGGGTTTGTTTGATGATGGCCTCAAATTAAAATAGTATAAGGAACAAGTTACTTACATGTAACTGTTGTTCTCCAGCATGGGTCTGGCATGGATTCACATGCTCATGAATATTCCCCGTCGTCAGGCCGGGAATCCTCAGTAAAGAAAAAATCAGTATCAGTTTCGTTTCTGATCTGTCTTTCTTAGTAGTAACCAATCACTGATCTCTGGGTCATACTGCCCCCAGCCAATGACTGCCCTCTACCTAAGCCCCTCTTCCTGGCAGCCATCCTCAGATTTGGTAGCACGTGAAGTGGCAGTATGACCAAGTGAAGAGCCGCAGAGGGGAAGGAGGGAGGGTTCGCATGTGAATCCATGCCAGACCCCTGCTGGAGAACAACAGTTACAGGTAAGTAACTTGTTCCTTCTCGAGCATAGGGTCTGGCATGGATTCACATGCTCATGAATATAAGAATACATAGCAGTATACACATGCACAACCACGGGAGGTGCAACAGGCTCAACATTAAGCAATACAACATCTCAACATTAAGCATCTCTTACCTCCTCACCAGGCTCACCTTAAGCGAACAGGTTGCGCAGCGCTCTTGGCTGACCCGGGACTCCTCGCTGGAGTCCCGATCGACGCAGTAGAATCTTGTGAAGGTGTGCGTCGACCTCCACGTCGCAGCCCTGCAGATGTCCAGCAGGGGCACACCAGACAGGAACCCCATGGTAGCAGCGATCGCTCTGGTCGAATGGGCTCTCGGACGGCCGGGCAGCGGTTGGTTTGCCAACCGGTGACAGTGCATGATGCAGCCGGAGAGCCATCTGTAAATGGAAGCCTTCGAGAGAGCCTTCCCCTGATTCACAGGTCCAAAGTTCACAAACAGCTGTGATGTGTTCCGAAAACTCTTTGCGCGGTCCACATAGAACTTCAGCGCTCTAGCCACACCCAGCGAGTGCAAAGACCTCTCGGCCGGCGACAAAGGCGACGGGAAGAAAACTGGCAACACCAAGGGCTCGTTGAGATGGAAGTCCGACGGCACCTTGGGCATAAAAGAGGGGTGCGTCCTCAGCACCACCCTTGTGTCGTGAAAAGTCAAGTATGGAGGCTTGCAAGATAGGGCCTGGATCTCGCCCACTCGTCGTGCGGAGGTGATGGCCACAAGAAATGCTGTCTTCCAAGACAGGAACTTCAACGGCTCCGAATGCATAGGCTCGAAGGGGGCACCCATGAGCCTGGTCAGCACCACGTTGAGCTCCCACACCGGGGCAGAGGCCCGCACCGGCAGGAACGATCGGAATAGTCCCTTCATGAATTCCTTCACCAGACGATGAGACCACAAGGATGCCCGTCCTGTAGTTCTGTTGTATCGGGAAATGGCAGCCAGATGTATCTTGGAGGCGTGAGCCAGTCCAGCTTTGGCCAGCGACAGTAGGTACGGCAATACTTGAGGGGCTGTAATCCGCAGAGGGTTAATCTTCTGTGCACGGCACCAGACAGAGAACCTCTTCCACTAATGTCCATAGCATTTGAGAGTTGAGGGCGCCATGGCCTTTGCAAGAACCTCTCTGCAGTCAGCCGGGATATCGTACCCTCCAAACTCTAGTGCTGCAGGAGCCAAGCCTGCAAGTTCAGGGACTCTGGGTCGTGATGAAGAATGGCGCCTCCTTCTCTGGAGACAAGGTCCGCGTCCGTCACCAGCTTGATAGGTGGGGACGCTGACAAGTCCAGAAGGTCCAGGAACCAGAACGGTCTCGGCCACGCCGGTGCGACAAGGATCATCCTGCACCTGGACCTCTTGAGCTGGTTGATGAGACGGAGCAGCAACGGCAACGGAGGCAACGCGTACAGGAACAGGCCGTCCCAAGGGAACGAGAAAGCATCGCCCATGCTCCTCGGTTGTGCGAACCTGCTGGCAAACCTCAGGCACTTGGAGTTCGACGCCGTCGCGAACAGGTCGATCTGGGGTTTGCCCCACGGTTGAAAGACCCGATCCACCTGGTCCTGGCTTAGTTCACACTCGTGGCACAAGTGCAACTCCGTGCTGAGTGAGTCGGCGATGGTGTTATTTATTCCTGCCAGGTGGAAGGGAACCAGAAACATCCCCTGGGCGACGGCCCAGTGCCACAGATCCTGGGCCTCCTTGGATAGGGCTGGGGATCTGGTGCCTCCCTGCTTCCGGATGTAGAACATCGTGGTGGTGTCGTCGGTGAAGATCCTCACCACCTTGTCCTTGAGGGGCGGAAGGAACGATTTGAGCGCCCAGAACACGGCTGGTAGCTCCAGGATGTTGATGTGAAGAGACTTCTCCTCCGGGAGCCAAAGGCCTCTTGCGTGGAGATCTACGGTGTGGGCCCCCCATCCCTCCAGGGAGGCGTCCGTCGTTTCTGTCTCCTGATACGCCGGGGCCTGAAAGTCCATGCCTGCCGCGAGGTGCGCACGGGTACCCCACCATAGAATCGCCCGATGGAACTCCCCGTCGAGCGGGATCCTGTCTTCGAAGCTGCCCGCCGCTTGAATCCAGCGGGTGTCAAGGAACTCTTCCGAAGCGGACACATCCGAAGTCTGCAAAGGGGCACAAGGTAGATGCACAAGGACATCATCCCGAGGAGGGACTTGATGGACCTCACTCTGGCCACATCTGTGGCCAACAGGCGCTGCACCTTGCCCAAAATGGGTTCGTCCTTTCTTCCGACGGAGATGCCAATCTTTTCACTGTATCGAGCTTCGCGCCCAGAAACAGTGCCACCTGCGACGGTACCAGATGGGATTTGGGGTAGTTGAAGGAGAATCCCAGCTCCGTGAGCAGGCGGACGGTCCTCGCTGTGTGTTCAACGGCGAGTTCTCTTGACCTTGCACGGATTAGCCAGTCGTCCAGGTAGGGGTAGACGTGGATCCCTTGCAGGCGCAGCCGCGCCGCTACAGGTGCGAGGCATTTGGTGAACACCCTGGGTGCCGACTTTAATCCGAACGGCAGGGCTCTGAATTGGTAGTGACGCCCCTGGACTACGAATCTGAGGAACTTTGTGTCCTTTTAGAATGGGGATGTGGAAGTAAGCATCCTCCAGGTTCAGGGACGATAGGAAGTCTCCTTCCTCCAGCTATCCCAGCACGTGCTGGAGGGTGACCATCCTGAATTTCTGTGCCTTGATGTACTTGTTCAGCCGACGCAGGTCCAGGATAGGGCGCTAACCGCCTGTCTTCTTTCTGACGAGGAAGTATCTTGAGTATACTTCGGAGCCCCAGAGCCTCTTGGGGACGAGCTTGATGGCACCATTCTTGAGCATCGCCCTGACCTCCAACAGCAGTTGAGGGACGTGATTCTCCTTCCTGACCATGGGAGGAATGCGAGGACACTTCTTTTGAAATTCCAGCGAGTGTCCGTGGGCCAGGGTGTCCAGCACCCAACAGTCGGTGGAGATGGACTCCCACACGCTGATGAACTTCGTCAGCCGGCCTCCCACCGGGGCGCTTCGGTGGGGGCCCGATGCTACGGCCGGTTCAGTCCTTCTTGGAAGAGGCCCTGCCGCCTTGGCCTCCTTGCCGACGGCGGCAAGACCCTCCTTGCTTGCTGCGGCCTCTGTAGGCCTCCTGGGACGAGGAGCGGGCCGCCTGGTGGTTAGAGGAGCCGCCGCTGGATCCCTTGGAGGCTCCCTGTCTGCCTCCAGAGCTCCGAAAGGGCCGCCGTTGCTGAAGGGCTCGAGCTGTTTCTGTGTCTGTGTTGATGGTCTGGAGGGACTCATCCACTGTCTTTCCAAACAGGTTGTTGCCGTCGAACGGCATGTCCAACACTCTGGTCTGGACGTCCTGGCGAAAGTCTGTTGCCTTGAGCCATCCTCATCGTCGGAGGCAAACCCTGTTGCCCAGTTGTCGAAATCTGGTATCGGCAATGTCCGTTGCCACCGTTATGGCGTGATCCAACGCCACCTCTTCTTCCTGCAGAATCTGTAGGGCCTCCGCCCTGTTCTGGATCCTCTGTCAGGGTCCGTGGTAACCTTGTCCTTATCTCAGTACATAAGGATTGGATCACCAACAAAATGGCCGCCGAGCTATCCTGGGGCTCGGGTAAAGGCCGTCACAGACAGGATGGCTGCACCACTGGGCCCTCGTCGTCGCCATCTTCGATCACATCAGCGGGAACCTCCCCCTGGGATCGAACCTTCTCGAACCTTTCGTTGAGGCCTATGAACCGCTCGTTGAGGCCTTTCACGGTTGCCCCTGAGATTCAGCCCCGGATTCAGCCCCTCTCGTTGAGGCTGAATCCGAGTCCGTAATGGCCACCGCCCCCCCCCCCTCGTTTTCCGCAGGGGTCTTCACGGGGGTCTTAACGATGGTCTGGAAAGAGGATTCCCTCCGCGGCAGCAGGGAAACTCTGGGCCCCGAGGCCGACTCCACTGGCATAGCCTCTCCTGGCTTTGCCAGGGCCGCTGCGACAACCTCGATAGAGGCCTTTGCCAAGTGGATCAAGGCCCTCACCATCTTAGGTGCATCCTGGGCCTTCGCTTTGGGGGAGGGTCATCGCCTCGCTCCCCCTCGGCTCCCTTTGAGATCGACCGGGGCCTCTCCAGAAGCTTACCCGGGTTCTCGGACTTCCTCTTCCCCGAACCAGAGTGCTGGCTCGTGGTTGATCGTGCCGGGGAAGTCGCGCCCTGCCTGGCAGCTGAAGAGCCCGACCTTTCGGCGCTCCCGGTGCCCGCGGACTCACGGTGCTTGGCCTTCTGTTGGGCCCCCGTCGCCGGGGCGCCCTCACAGGATTTAGAAGACCGCTCAGACTTTTTCTTTGCCTTCTCACCTGCTGTGCCCTTCTACAGCCAGGCGGCGAGGCGGGAACGACGATCTTGCTTTGTCCGTTCCGACAGGTTCTTGCAGAACGCACAGTCCTTTTCCACGTGCGTCTTGTCCTCATGAAGGCAGTAGAGACATCTCGAATGCTCGTCCTCCTTGAAAACATTTTGCAATCCTCATCCTGGGCAGCTCCTGAACAGCTTGGATCCGGGCGTCGAGCTACCCTTGTTCATTGAGGTAGGCCACAGATCTTTCCGGAATCTTCCAAGAAGCGTAACTCGATGAAACCTTCACCCTTGAGGGGCGTAGAAGATTCCGAAACGGAAGTAGAAACAGTGGAGCTTGAGGCTCGATTAACCGAAAAAAAGAAAAAAATTCTCCTGAAAAAGTGCGAAACGCAGTAAAAGCTCGAGAGCTAAAACACGAGGACTCCCAACACCTGAACGTGCGGTAAAAATCTGAGGATGGCTGCCAGAGGAGGGGCTTAGGTAGAGGGCAGTCATTGGCTGGGGGCAGTATGACCTAGAGATCAGTGATTGGTTACTACTAAGAAAGAGATCAGAAACAAAACCGATACTGATTTTTTCTTTACCGAGGATTCCCGGCCTGACGACGGGGAATATTCATGAGCATGTGAATCCATGATCCATGCCAGACCCCATGCTGGAGAAAAGGACTGTGTATTGCATTAAGAGTCCTTTCTTTGACGTGTTCTGTAGGTAACTTGGATACGCACATGCCATTTGTGATGGCATATGTAGGTAATGATCAGTGGTTGGAGGTTGCAGAGTAAAGGTTTGTTTAGTAACTAAAAATGGAAAATGTGTGGGGTTTCGTTAATTTGCACTGCAACCACTAATTCTTTGGGGTTTCTTAAATACATATGCTATTGCATTACAGTGCCTATGGCACATGGCTTGTGGCCAGGTCCTTCAGGCACCTAGTCCAGCAGCCTCTGTCATCCATGCCCCAGGCCCACCTAGCAACCTGCTGGGTCAATTGGACTAGGGCTTGCCCAAGCTTCCCCCAAGAGCACCAAAACGGGCAGAGTTTGAGGCACTGAATTGGGCATAACTTGTTGCCATTTTGCCCGAGGTGTGGCCATTGGCACATATCCACTGGCGAGGCAATGGAACCCATGTTCAACTATTGGTCCATCCTTACAGGAAACATGGGATCCATTCAAGAACTGAAATACAGTCTTAATCGATTACCATCGGTAACTATTGACCACAGTTTCTTTGCTTAACTGAGACCTGGATTATCCCTACAAACACTACCACACCTGCATCTTAATGTTCTCGTTCCAACTTTAATGACATTCCATGCCTTACTGGTAAAGGTGGTTGTACTGGTATTCCATTTCATTCCTCTTTCTGAGCTTCACCTCCTGGTTCTTCTCCTTTACATTATTTTCTTCTTTAGAATATCAATACTTAAACAGTTTTTTAAACAGGATCCTATTGCTTTTCCGATCACTTCTGCCCGTTTGGGACGCCTACCTCTTTACTTGTTCGTCACGATTGTCCATTTCTCCTCTTTAGCAATTTCAATCTTTTTCATTCAACTATACATGCACCTTCCCCTATCCTTTTATTGCTCCAGTCTTTATCAATATTCCTCATCAGCTTCCCACTACTATGGCTCTTCCCTTTACATTTTTTATTCTCTCCCTTCAACTCGCCCAGTCACTGCTATCCTAATGCATTTCTCTTACCAGCTTCTCCTTTCCTTTGCATTTTATCCTTCTCCAAACTCTCTCAGACTACTTTTACTCTATGTAACCTTAGGACCTTTGATATTCCTCAGTTACTTTCCTCCCCTTCCTCCACTGAATTCTTCCTCCTCTCTGCACACTGCTCTATCCTTTCTTAATTTCAGACCTCCACTACTCTGCCTAATCCTTCGCCCCTCTTGTAAACTTCCCAACCCCTGTTTACCTCTGAAGTTCTCTTGCTACAATCCTCTCTCCGCTCAACACAGCTGCAAGAAATCTTGCTCTCTGGTTCACCTTGACTCACTTTCTACTTCTCCTCTTCTAGCTGCCATTATTACTCTCACCTTAATCTTTCTCCTCCCCATCCTTGTCAGCTTTTCTATCTATTTAACCTCATTCTATCGCCTCCCTCACCACACCTCTTTATCCATCATCTTTCCTTTAGACTTGGCTAACTATTTCTCAACCAAGGCCTCTCGACTACACTCCTCCCTCTCTATTTCACATAGGGCATGCTCTCTTCCCCCCATTTCATTCTTTCTTCTCACCCCTTACTGAATCGGACAGCTCTCTTCCTATCCTGTGCACATCCCACTGTATCACCCCTTGCTCCCTACCCTCATTCCCTAAGTTTTGCCCACCTACTTTGACCTCTTCACTATTCCGCCGTTATTCCTCCGATTTCAAGCACAGTACTATCACCCCATAAAAAAAATCCATCTCATTATCCCTGCATTGGTGCTCGTTATCTTCTCACCCCCGACCGCCACCATATCGTTTTAAAATCCTTGAACGTGGAGTCACTGTCAATTAACTGTCGTGAAATCCACTCTTTGCCGCTTTCGATTTTTACCCGTTACATTCAACTCAGACTAGGTCACAAATTCCTTACCGTCATGCCCGACACACTAAGCTAGACCAATCAGCCACATTTGATACAGTTTATGATACTCTTGGGACTCTTCTGCTTCTCTGGCTCAGTTTTGCAATTGTTTCAACCCCACATATCACACTGCACCCTTCCCTCTTCCCTACAGTTCTTTCTACGTCGTCCTCTACCCACAAATTTGGATCATTGATCCTTCACTTTCTTTCCCTCTTCACATCTTTAACATTGCCCATTTTTGCTATTTCCAGCTACCATTCACAAAGCCAGCTCCTTTCTTTTCATGCCAGCAAACTTATCTATTCCTGCACCAATTACTGCTCAGAAATCTTGGTTTGCCTACCAACTCACCCCTCAACATTCCATAGTTAATTCTTCCATTCTTATGCGCTACAAGCTTTCCCCTCACATCACTTTCTTCTCTTCTTTCCATTTCTTGCCTAGACATATTTAGGTTCCCTTGTCACAATCCATATCCCTTCTTTTTATTTGTGACCGCAAATTAAGTTCCTCCTTACTGTCCCTCAAGCCTCCCCTCCGATCAATCTCATGCATGCTCTCCATTTGTACTAGTACCTAAACACTGGAATGCCTTGCCTCTTCCTGCAACATCTTGCTCTATAATTTCTCTATTCCGTTCGACTCAAAACTCACCACTTGCACTCCATTATCGTCATTTCTTCTGCTTGTTACAGTACAACAAATAAAAAAGGGAATTGTATTTTTATTATGACTGTAAACCGCTCTATACAATCAATACATACAAATACTTCAATTAAGATTGACTCAGTTCCACAAATTGCTTTAAAGCTGGAAAGAGACTGAAGAAGGCAGCCTTTCCCAAATATTTTATTGACTAAAAACTACCTTCTCCAAAATCTATGCAGGAAGTGAGATACAAGAGACAGTAGAGAATGGCAACATAAAGGCCTTCCTTTTAAAGGTTTATTGGAGCTGGAACCTCTCCTGTAAAAAGATCTTCTAGTGATAATCTGTGAGCTAGGGTACAATTCCAAAGGTCTAGTTGGAGAACCTCAAAGAAGAAGGATCCAAGCTGCAGGGGATCCCATTTATGTCAGTGGCGAGCGAAACTTAGCTTTGCAGACAGAGCTAGACCTCTCCATACAGAGAGCTGACGAGGGGTTGAATTCCAAACTCAATCGCTCGATTAATCCTGGACTGGATGCACTCAACATTATTTTCAAAAAGCAATGAAATTCACAGCAGTGCTCAGTTAAAAGCAACTGTGATGGTCACACAATCCAGATGAAGCAAATAAGGGGTCATACTGATGAGCTCTGCAGAATGGTTTAATGAGGTGTACATTCTGAAAGGCAACAAGATAAATGTTCAGCCTCAAGGCATCACTAATTTAGTGCTAGTGGCAAATGCAGGATGTTTTAAAATCATTTGTGGGAATTTTCCACCCACCCTAAATCAGGCGCGCACAATTGATTTATTTAATCAAATTTCTTTAATGAACCTGGGACACAGTTTGAAAATATTGATTTCCTACAACCTCCCTCCACATTCGGGACAAGAAACACACATGGTTGCACAGAAGTTATATTACGTTATCAATAACCAAAACAGAAGAATCAATTTTAATATTAGCCAAATATACATCTATGAACTTCAAATGTTAAATTGCACTACAATGAAGAATGACCAATACACTTTGCATCACATTTACTTGAATAGACTTTTGTAAACACAAACCACCATAGGTTTATTTTGTTTACCCTGGGCACACATGCACCATAGATTGAAAAATGGACAATGGTCCATAATAAGGCTTTGATTTGTTATTCAATCAGAACATCCCTGTCCATCTAATTCTCACCCCTTCCCCTTTATTGAAACTAGATGTTTCCCACCATTACTCAATAGGCACGTCTTTTCCAAGCAGTGTTCTAGAAAAACTCAATTGAAATATCGGCTACTTGACATTCCTACATGTAAATAGCTTGTAAAAAGGAAAATATATTGTGGCAAATCTGGAAACTTTGTCCCTTCTTCCCTAGGGGAGCCACCCCCTTGGAGGCTAGGGAAGTGAGACTGATAAGGAAATTCCACCCTAGGGTTTTGAGAAAGCGGGACCACACTAGGAGTGACTCCCCTTTAGAGGACAAGGACTCCCATATCCACAGGGAACTGCCTACAGACAAAGTATTATCTTCTTACATGAGAGTAACTAATATGGACAAAACTACTTGTTAGGCTTCAAAGAATGTTGAACTTTCCATGTGTTTAACGTCCTATAACAAATTGTGTGCCCCTTTTGTTAAGGTAACGAGAATAAAAAGCAAATGACACAGGAGGAGAGAGCACACGCAGAAGCAAGACGCCGACGAGGAGCAGACCTGCGCTGAACCTGCAAGGGTGCAGAGGAAAGCGAATATTGGGGGAATGCGAACGTCCGAGAAAGACGCCGCCATGCACTCAGAGAGGAGGGCAGACCGGTGAAGTAACGGCGGTCCCTGCTGAAACGTACCCAGAGGCCCGACCACTCCAACGTGGTGGGCCAGGTGCCCTGAAGCAACAGCCAAAACCAGTGGCAAAGAACAAAGTGACTCCTTTACTCAAGAGAAAGTGGAGGGGTGTGCCACACTGAACTGTGTAACAGAGCAAAGTAAGAGCTAAACTTACGATGAGAAAGCAAAGTGGAATAAAAACACCAAGACAAGCGGAAAGCAGCAACCACTCATACCAAAGCAAGACTAATCGAAAGCCGTGGACTATATCACTGCTGCTAAAGAGTCCCATGCTACGTGAAGCAGACCCTATACACCTAAAGGTACAAGGCTGGCCCTTATCCAAGAGACTTACAAAAGGGAGAGAACAAGTGGGGAGAAAGGAAAGACTATCCCTACTACGAAGCCAAGGGATCCAATATATCCCAATAAGGAACACATTTGTGGGAAGCACAGAGGCACCCAATCTCTGAAGATTGTAAAGAGACAACCAGATAAGTGTTGGAGAGGGATCAGGGACCCAGCACTCCAGCTGAAGACACTTGGACATTTTCAGGAAGACTTTTTCTGTTGTGTGGAGTTGTCAAGACCTTTTGTGAATTGTGGATTGATTGACAAGAACGGTTTCTTTAGGAAGAACTGTTAGGGCATTGAACACAAATTAGACCCAAGGGGAGGCCCCTGGAATACCTACCCAAAGAGACTTCCTCAGAAAACCAACAGTGCAGGGCACTAACTATTTTTTATAAGCTTTTCTCTAAGTGGTACGACCATTTAGCGGATAGGCTTGGAAGAGGACTTTTTTCATTTGGCCTATTAATGAGCACCTTAGATTAGTTCGTCAGACAGGGAATCTCCCTCTAGCAATGGGGCCAGTGAGGTGTTTTTCTTTTAATTTAAATAAAATCACTTGAAACACATGTCCTCTGATTCAAGTCCTCCTTCTGGCTTACCACAGTATGTTCAACGTGTAGGTTTCCCAGAATTTCCTGCAGCATTGTTTCTATTGATTAAAAATGAAAAAGTGTACTATAGCATTAAAAATGAAAAAGTGTACATTTCCCATTTTCATTGGACAACTTAAATGCAAGAAAATGGGTAGCAGCTTATAACCCTTTCCCCTTTTATTGAATGGTCAGCACCAGTAACAGATCTCTGCTTGGTGGTTGACCAGGGAATTACTTCAATTACATTGGTATTTCCTTTTGACTCCCAAAATACTTCATTTGTGCGAGACCTCTTAACACAAAGAAGGGCTGAGGGGATCTTGTGTACATACACCACATAGTACCTACTCTTTCAAATATTTAATTCCAGAAACCCATACACTCCTAATGTTCAATCACAGCATATACCCCCACCCCCCG
This sequence comes from Ambystoma mexicanum, assembly GCF_040938575.1. Taxonomy (NCBI): domain Eukaryota; kingdom Metazoa; phylum Chordata; class Amphibia; order Caudata; family Ambystomatidae; genus Ambystoma; species Ambystoma mexicanum. Next base: position 479,207,790 of record NC_090924.1, on the reverse strand, counting down.
TATACCCCTCAGTACTTACAAATAAAAGGTGTCAGGATTTAATGTATTCCCCTCAATTATATTTACACTGGCATTCTACATACATAGGAATTTCTTTTGGGTCTCTCTGACAAGTGGACACCCTCGTACGGACTGGTTTAACTCTCCCCCCAATGGAACAGGTGGGCATCAGTCAGCAAAGCACTGTTGGCTTCCCTCCATAGGCTGGCTTTCATCTTTATATATTGGAGCCAGTCTGCTGTCTTTTCCACTGAAGGAGGCCCGGGTCTTTAACTCCAGGCATCCCTCGTTTTCAATGCTCTGCTAGTGGGCCATAAAATGGGCCCAAAAAGATCACCTATTCCATTCTACTTTCTGTTATCAAGCCTCCTTCTCCTCCATCACCAAGTGAGTGTGTGTCTGTAGACACTATGGGTTTGAACTTGTATATAGCAGAAGCCACACCTCTTAAATGTGTATATCAAATACTCGAATCTGATTGGTCAATGCATGTGATTGCACAATGTTCAAAAAGTGACATCACACTAAACCAACCCCTTCATGATCATTGGACATATTCATGAGGGAAGTATGATGGGAGCAATTTCAAAACCCAGTTTCCTCTTACATTTGATGTGGTTATCTTGGAGATTTTGACATTGAACATTTATAACTTAATAAAACCGCATATTCCACACATGTAATCATGTTGCTAATTGGTTCATCAGATTGCTCACTTTGATGAATTAAATAATGAAATGTTCATCTTGGTACGACATACAGGGAATGAGTTACAGATTTTTACTCACCAATACTTTAATTAAAAAAATATTTTTCCATCTCAGAGTAACAGGTTCTTCGGCACGGACGTTAGAATGCACAGATCACCAACGTACACTTTCTGTGGGAAACTTTCCATATTTGCATAAATTACAAAACTACACATTTAAAAAATAAATGTTTTGTATTCAGCGGATTCAAGCTGAACAATTAAAAAAAAATATGTCTCTAGGCCCTTACGTTCAGAATTTGCAATCAAAAAAGTGAATCACAACACACAATTCAAATGGCTTTCCCCCCCTCTTCCACTTTACACAATATTACACGGCAGTCACTAGTTAATCAGACCAGAAACAGAACATCTGGTGCCCCATACACTTAGTCCAGGGATGAGGCATTTAGGACTGCTGTGAATGCTTGATCACCATGGAAAATGTTCTTTCAATTTAGGCTGGCAAGTTTATTTTATTGATGTCAGTCCCGCCTGCTTGAGAGATTCCAGCCAATTCGTATCACTTCATGCAGACCTTTCAGTCTTCACACATCAGGCATTTCCTTCTAGAGGGGTTAGCAGGAGTCGGGATCCGATTACAGGAAAGAAAACCGCTGAAGAGAGCCTATTTCTTGTATATTTAAAATATTTAGCACATATCCTGTGGAAGTTAGAAGTTAGAAAATAATACCATTCATTTTGTTCTTTACTGTGAATCAACGCCAAACAGTCATCAACTTTTATTGTTCAGCTTCAAGGGCCATCACTTTAATTTCCTTCTCTGTAAGCAAGTCACCCCCCCAGTCCTGCCGTTGTCTTGCTGGGGCAGTGGATTGAAATACCATACAATTTCTAGGCCCAAAACCGGTGCTTGATTCACAAAACATTATCACCTAAACCAGAACATTATACTTTTCTTTGTCATCAAATTCTTTCCAAGACTTTACATTTGTGATAATTCTGTAGGTTTCTTTAAAGAACGCTGATTTTCAGTCCTGGAAAAGAACAATGAAGGGTCCAAATAGTTGTTTTCCTTTCCAGTGGCATGCTTTGCTTTTGATCTCAGATTGGACAGTTCTCCCTTTTAATAAAAGTGTGTGGATTCTTCAACTTAATTCAACAATTCCTTTTTGTGGCTTGTTATACCATGTTGAAAATATACTTTTACCTTGCACATATCATTTTGCAGATGCTGTGCATAGGCTGCAGTTCACATTGTTTTTAAACTGTTGCTTTTCTTTCTTTGCAAACTTTTCTTCAGTATACATTTTCCTACACAGTATCATGGCTGACTCGTCCACATCCTGCTGAGGCCTACCCCAGCAACACCTTCTTACACATGTCCCAATGAAAGTCAGTTCTGTGATGAATCTGGGGAATGTGTCCCTTCTCCCCAAGGGGGCAGCCTCCCCCTTTGAGGCTAGGGAGGTGAGCTCGCTCCACAAAAACCTCCCAAGACCTCTGGGTAACTGGGCAAGTGGGATCTCATTGGGAGAGACTCCCCTTTGGGGGCAAACCATCCCGTTGTGCTGAGGACTCCCTAAACCATTCCCTGTGATAGCATACATGGGACGAGCCAATGTGCCAAATGGAACCACCTTTAGAAGATTGGGTGAAGACGAACAAAGTATGGAGTTATTCGCAAGAGAAATAATCTGTCACGTTATTAAAAAACATTCAATGGATTGCGACGAGGGGATGAAAATAGTGGCCATGCACAACCAGGAGGAACAAGAGAGGCACGTACACCAGCAGGAGAGGCATGCTGGAAATGCATCATCTGACTGAGGTGGAGCCAAGCTGAGTCGTGGAGCCCACAAAGTTCAGAACTGTTTGGCCCTAGAGAGAGAGAGACGCTGAAGCACCAGCATATGCGGGCGTAGAGAAGCAGACCGGTAGATCACCACGATTCCAGTGGTGGCGTGACAACTGACCCTTGGTTGTGGATAGGCTACCCCATCAACAGCACCAACACCACCCAGCTGAGAGCTCAGCAACCTATCGCAAGCAATAAAGGGACAACGAGCGGAGCAAGAGAAGCACACCAGCGAGAACGAACCGGCAAAGAAGTGGAAAGAAGGAAATGGTCCCGAGCTCCGGAAACTGTCCCTGCCAGGACAGAGGTAACAGGGACAACCGGGAGGCTACAGGGGATTAGTTATACTTCAAAAAGCCTCATCCCAGTGAAATTAACAAACGTTTGAATATAAGATGTAAAGAAACTTGTCCCAGTGAAACTAATGAAGCTCAAAAATAAAGAATTGAAGAACTTCAACGATAATAGTTGAGAAAGAGAATCCAGAGTAGTCCTGAATAAGGAGGACATTAAAACTGGGATAGCGTTACCATGGGAAGAGAGGATGAAACCCAGTTATGCAAGAAAGTCAGAGTATAGCCTATGTGAGAGAAAATACTACGAAGTAAAGGTAAGAGGACTAGGAGATAAGAAACAGAAAAGGCACATCACCTAGGAGAGAATATTTTACCAACATAAAGAAGGCCAAACAGCCTGGAGCCAAGAACAGACCAAAGCTCAAGAAAGGACCTGCAGAGGACAGTGCATCAAGATAAAGGAAGAACCCAATATATTGTGAGAGCATTACAAGACTTGGTATGGGAGGTGACTAGAGACCATTTAAAGATTGGCTATTGAGAAGAACTCTGAAAGTTAAAGACCATTACACCATCAGGAGAAGGGAGTCATTCTCCTGACTTTAGTTCATTAGAATAGTGGTAGGATCAGTTGGGGTTAGAATTTGTATGGCAGACTTATTTTTGACTTTTCCCAATGACCACCTTAATTATTCATATAGGTATCGAATACCTAGTGTTACTGACAGATAGGCCATATTCCTATTATTTAACAAATATACAATGGAAATGTCATCGCAGTGTCTGCATCCTCCCTCTGATCTGCCACTGTTCTTGGGAATACCTTGGTCAATGGCCTAATGAATGGGCAGTTTAAAAAGTAAAGTTCTAGTAGGAACACGTCTCTTGATGTTGACAGATGTTTGCAATGGCCAATTGCAGGTGGACCTCTGGAGTACAGGAAGGCAACAATGTACCAATATCCCAATTGAGGGTTGCACTGCAGTAATGGTATTGAACTCTGGACTCTAGGAGCCATGAGCAGATTCAAACTCAACGCTCACCTTGAAAAGTTACCAGTGAAGGCTATTACACCAAAAATAAATGCAACTTAAAAACATTAGTTTGCACACATATTGGTGCCATTTGTTATTCTAAGGGAAGGTGGGGGCACGTTTAAACAAATGAAAGCATAATGTATTTGTTTTTGTAAAATGTGTTCAGTTCTTTTTAGGGGGGGATATCGTGCAGTTCATCCTTTTACTAACTCAATTCTATCTCTTGATGCCATATGTAAAGCAAACGCTTTGCTATCTGGCAACTTCTGGGAATCAAATATGCCAGATAAAATATTCTGGATAAAACGAAATGAGTGTATTCTGAATGACAAAGCTCAGAAATACAGCAGAATATACTTATAACAAAGCATACAGACTCCTTACTCAATTACCTGCATACTACCAATCCGGATAGGGATTTTAACTTGAATGTTTAAACCTTGACATCTGGCATTTTATCATCCAGAAAACTACCATCAATGGTCACAACAGGTGACAGTGAATAGAGCATTCCAGCTAACAGTGCCCGAAAAAAATCCTTTTGCTGCCTATTTCTACAGATCATCTGTTGCGCGCTCTATATAGAAAGTCTACGTTTATCTTTTCATTTAGCAGGCACTTTATTCTCAATATCTTTCGAAATCTAAAACCAACCTCAATTTGTCAAAATATAGTGTTTGGTAGCTTATGGTAATGTTGTGGAGTATTCAGATGAGTGGCAAAAGTTTTCATATACAGCATTGCCTGTCTGATCGGGAAGAACAGTTTTATACGTAGCTTTATAAACCCATAATGCACAGATAAGGATGCTTAAATGGCACTCTTCAATTTGCCAAAGTACATTTTCCATCTGTCAAAATGCATGTTTTAGAGATAATTAGCATACCCACAATGCACGATGCAGTGGCTACAACTGGAGGTGAACTTTCAGGGATGGCTACTTGGTGGCTTGTTAGCTGAAAAGGCTGAACCTGCTCACGTTCAGGTAAAAGGGTTTGTCATGAAGGCAAAAGGTTGGTGTACAACTCATGTGGAAGTTACCAGGAGCAACTTTCGTCTCCCTGTGCCAAACGGTATCTTTCAAATGTGCATTTGTGTCATGTATTTGAGAATGTCAAAGCAAAACTAGAACACATCTACTACATATTTAAACAAAATGTATCCTACATAATGGGCAAAAGGTCACTGAACATCTCATGTGAAGTTAGAATTGTGGTGCTCTGGGTACTCGCTACTGGCTCCTCAGCAGTAGCGCCTACCTACTGGATGACGCCAGACACCCAGGAGCTGGTTTTAGCTCCTGCTCATAAAAACTACACTGCGAACCTATACAATTGCTGAATGGAGTGAGGCAGAAGGAACTGAACATTGAGTTGGTATTAGTTTAATTTTTGTGGTGGGAGCTAATGCAGCTATATTGATCGCCCACCTCCATTCTATATATACAGCATACAATTATTTACTTGCCAAGAGTCAAATATCACTTGACAATGGCGAGGGCAAATGACCATGATCTATATATTTAAAACAATTAAGGTTACTACATACAAATATTGGAAATCGAAATGAAGATTTAGAGGAGCTTCTCACAAGAAAACGAGTATAAAAGAATACCAACAAAAAATAAAATTCTACTTTGAAACCTCCAAGGACATTACCTTAACTCAACATACATTTGATTTATATAGCGTTGATGTTTTGAAGTGTGTTTGTTGGCTTATTTTAGAATTGAATTTTGTGCATGCATACATCTTTTGTATGGTTATGTTTAAGAGCCATTATACTGTAATATCGGTCATAGGTTTTATTTTTGTAAATGTACACACATTTCAGATGGTGTATAATTTGAGTTTTGTATTATTTCAGTGAGGGTTGTAATATTCAACATTGCCACGATAGTTAACTAAAGGAGTGGTAGTAGTGTAGAAAAACTGTTTATGTAAATGTTGCATGATTGTTTGCATTGGAGATACGGAGCATAAATAACAAACATTTAATACATTTTCCCCTTCCATTTTTTAATTTTCTCGTTTGTGTTTGCACTTTTACATCATTGGTAGTTTTAAAGTAGAATTGCATTTTTTGGGTGGTATCCTCCTGTTATACTTGTGAAGGTTCTGACTGTTGCTATTTCCAAAGTTTGGCAGTAGTAACCTTAACTATTTAACCTTTTGTTTGCATATAAATATGCACACACACACACACACTGTTCAGTTATATACTTTTCTTATGTACAGTAACACATTACCCACACAGGCAGAAATAGAAGAAGGCAGTCTTATCTTTTAACTTCTTGCGTGCAATAACCCTTTATTGCTTTGTTTTTTTCCAAAAGGAAAAATGTTCTTACTACCTCTGTTGTCTTGGCAGTATTGTCTTCGTGCTGATTGCACACAAGTTGAGACATGACCCTGTCACTTTTTGTCCCAGCTACTAGGGAGTACCTAGGGTTGCATAGCTTCTCATACCGGTTGAGCATCTATGGATTTTAGATTTTGCGCTTTAGCCATAAAGTCCATTTAACAAACTATTGTTCTCTGCATTTGCATGGTTTTGTTCAAGTGTATGATTAACTAAAATGCCCCTTCAACTAAAGCTTATTGACTAAATTTCAAAGTTTTACATAACTGAAGGACCCATGAGGGTTTTGCACAGAGGGTCACTTGTTAAAAAGCCATCTTTCTACAAACATTACTTAACCACAGCATCCCCTTAAAGTTTTCTACTCGGAATTTCCACAATTTATTAAAGCATAAGCTAAAGCACAACCTCCATTTATCAGATTTTCCATTGCATTTCAAAGATTTGCATAACATCCCGACACAGCATGCAGCTCATTAAATGCCCTCTTTTCCATATGTAACTTACCCCTAACAAAACTGTGACAAGGACAGGGATGCAAAGGTAATGATGTGCTCTGATGAAGAGGAGAGGTACCAGAGCAAGGTTAATGAGGAACTGTGAAGAGTCAGAGGCATGTCAAGGTAAGGATAATTAAGTACTGTGATGAGGATCGAATAAATGACAATTTTATGTGTTTAGATTGATGTACAGGTTCTCCTGTGGTGGCATGACTAATTTCATGCCCCCGATTTACAAACCCACCCCACGATTCCAGGCAATAGAGAGTGTATTTCTCAAAACTCTAAATTTATTTAAAGAACTAAACACAATCTAAAGCAAAGTGGTCTAGCTGTATACCAAGGAAATCCCTAAATGTTATGTACTCAGACAATTTGTTAACTAATGTTTTACCTGCCTACATAAATCACGCTGCTGCAATTCACATGAGCATTCACTTCCATAATACATGGGTTTCTGATTCTGTCAATCCTAGTGGGTCTAGCTGTGTCATAAGAGGATTGTGGCACTCAAGAGCCAGAATGGCTACAAGATGAGGAGGCAGAGAGATTTAGGTTTTCAGTGTATTGGTTTATTTCAAACCTTACACATCGTACATAGAAAATTCAACACACGTTTTACAAAACACACAGAAAGGTAGTACTATCGAGTTTAAAATCCACATTTCTTAATTCCATGTCAAAACTTCAATACGAAGTTCAATGAATATGGTGAATCCTTCCATTAAAAATATATGTTATTAAAATGTATCCATCACTATAAACTTAATTACAAAGGTGACTACTTTAATTAATGGCAGAGTTGGCCGACTGGAGAGAATGCGTTCCCAAAACACCAATGTGTTAAGGAAACGCTCCTCACAGACATTTTCTATAAATAATTGCATTCTCAATTCCTGACATATTCTATAAATAATTGTATTCTCAATTCCTGTAAGTGACAGCAAGCAATAAAATGATGTTTTAAGGACTCATCTGCCAGTTAGCAGTATCTTCATTACGGGCTAGCAACTTGCCATCTAACATGCAGCATCTCCAGAGTATGTATTAGATTTAGTCTTATTCTCAAACGTTTTCATGAATCTTCCATCCGCACATTGTGTTAAATACTTGGGGAGAACGTGTCTCTTTCTGCTCTATACTAAAGTCACCCAGGTTCTCTTTTCACATGTTTTCATCCAGTCATTTTCTAGTAGTTTCCTCTTTAGTAAAACAAGTGGCTTCCTCTTTCAGTTAATTTTCCTCAAGAATACTTATACAATTATCCACAAAATATGTACTGTTCCTCAGCCCTAGCTTCAATAGGCAGGTACCAATATAGTAGGGAGTACAGGGATTTTGGGTTAGCCATTCTCAGCCTCATATACACTTTAAGCATGTTCAATTTTCTCAAGACAGCAAGGTAAGACCCAACTCGTACCACAGCTTGGAAATTGGTACACAATTGGGGAGTTTGAGGACCTTCCTCCATATAAAGCCGTCTAATTTAGAGAAATCAGTATTCAACCATGGTCATTATTTCACAACCATACAAAGGGGCAGGCACTGCCTTTTGTTAGAGATCTCACTGTAAATCAGCAATATCTTTTAAAAAATCCAAGACATTTGAACCCTCAACTGTATTGCTTTCTCTTGTATGGAGTTTACCCATGTCGCTTTAAGTGAAGATCTAGCAAGAGTAAAGACTACATATTTCATTGTTCACAATCAAAAGGTTTCCCTTCATCACGCTAAGTGAAATTTGGGCGTTTGCTCCTAGATTTCCCCCCCCCCCCCCGAAACACAGAATGGTGGTTTTGGTTGGGTTTACTTTCAGACCGTTCAGTGCCATGTTCTCTGTCAGCTTTGATTGTTGAGATTATAAACCCAGTTGTGTTCTATCTAGCAACACAATATCATCGGCATAGCTCAAACAGACATCCTTCACTGTCTACTTTTGGCACGATAAAGGATGCTGGTGCCACAAAATCCCAAGTCCGATAAGCAGAGGTTAAATAGGCAGCACACACCCCTACCTTAAACCTCTCGCAGTCGAATCGACTGTGCCACATGGCCCTGTGCATCTAGTCGGACTTGGACAGCTGTGTTTTTGAGAATGTGGACTAAAATATCTGAGCGATCTTCCAGAAACATCCACCTACTGAGTTTCTGCCACAGAATATTCCTGTCCACAAGGTTGAAGGCCAGGCTAAGATCCACCATTGCAATGTAAAGGGGTTCAGCGTCCTTTCGCCTGGCTTTCTTTATTAAGGTGTTTATGACAAGTCGGTTGGCGTCACTGCCAGTCCTCCTTCTGAAACCGGTCTGGAATGTCCACAGGATATTGGGCCATTCCATCCATCTCTCTATTTCCTGTAGTACACAAACAGAGAAGCTTTTACTCTCAACGTCGAGTAACGCGCAATGGGGCGATGGGCTTGATGGAATCAACCTGCCCCTTTTTATAAATCCGACTATCAGACAAATTCCATAGGAGTGTTTTGGTTGACAATGTTTTTAAAGAGCAAACACATCAACGCCCAGGTCCAGGCATCTGCCTCGAGTACCATATTGCTCAGCGGATAAATCTCTCGACAGCCACAACAGTTTCTAGGAGGGAGTAGGGTTAACATTCTTGCAGGCACTGACAAGTGCACAGTGGATTTACAGGGATTCCAACCAAGGCAGAGTGAACATAAGACTCCTTCACAGAATTCACTTAGAAAGATCCCCAAAAGATCTAGATTTGCAGGGGCAACCGAGGATCAGTCTGCCATTTTCTGAGCTAGTCTTGGCAAGCAGAATGCAATCTGACAATTTTTTCTCTCACCCAAAGCCTTTTGCCACCATCATGCTTTTTCTTCACTAGCGCGTGCACCCAGGTCCCTCAGTTATTGAAGTCGGTCTCTTCACATGTTAAAGAGCTTGCTGTAGACCTTTATCATGAGGTCACGGAAGAGCTACTACGGTATTCCCCGAGATCCGTTCTCCACAGTTGTCCCCCTTTAACGGGTGGCCACCCATGGCAGCCAGCGTCGCTCTCACACCAGTTCCTGTCCTCACCAAAGGGACTTCAGGGAGTATGGATTTACTACTTACATCACTAATTTAGCAAATTGTTGGAAATAAGACAAAAAAAGGAAGTTGCTGCCAAGAACATAGGAAGTGGTTTGGCCCCTAACTTTTCTAACCACAAATATGAAAATTAAAATACAATGAAGACTGAAGGGTGCATATTCAAAAGGTGTGCCTAACTAGGAGATAAGCCACTGAAAGGGTGCGACAAACACCCTGAGAATTCTGAAGACTTTAAAAAAAACAGTGAGCACAGAACATGGTAGGTGGACACTGGGAAGAGCTGCAGAGAATTGGACCTTGTTCATGAAGGACTGGAACCAATTTATTTTTGAGGCAGTCCTGACTTCAGGGAAATGAGACTCCCTGGGAAACAAATTAGAGTTTATGCAGGCGCCATGCAATGAAAAATTAATTCAAGGTGAACATGACAACTCCCCAAATATAATTAGATAACTCTTAGAATTATTGCCCTGATTAGGAGTTAGGGTGTTCATCGTCACTAGTGGGCACCCTTTCCAAATAGAAGAAACCTAATATTTTGGGTGAAATGCAACAGCGCTTCCCATTGTACTGAAAGCTTAGTGAGATTTGATTGTATACAGAAAACATGCCATCGCTGCACTGAGAAACCTGAAGGTGTCTCACTTATTAGTCCCCAGGGATCTGTGATCCAGGTGGCTAGGACACGGCCATCGCTATTGGATCCAGTTCCTGGGTGTATACTAGTGAGGGAGGATCACCTGGATGGGGGGTCCTTGGGGAGTGGAAGCGGGACACCGACGGGCGAGACGCGGTATCCCCCTTCTTGTTATACCTTTTCCTCATCCTACCCCGTAGGATGCTCTAACACTCTGCCTCCCCAAACCCCTTTTCCAACACAAACACTTTCACACACTGCGAAAGACGGACAAACAAAAAAGCCATTTACTTGACATGCCCCAACGCCAGGGTCAGGCAATTGACCAGAATCACACACAACCCCCCAACAGCCCTTTCCCGACCCCACCCACAGGGATAAAAGGTGGAGCATGAAAGCACAATACAAGCAAGGCAAACCGCACGAGGAGAGGGCTAACTCAGCACAGCAGCTCAAGAGGAGAAAGCCGGTACAAATCGAGAGGATACCAAGGAGAGAAGTGACCTTGCCCTTTTCGACAGAGGCCAGTGCAACCCCCAGAGAAGGAATCGTAAGGCTGCGAACAAAAGCCAGCATGTGCTGCAGCAGATTTCAACGGTACACGGGTGCCTCCTCCGCTGACGACCAAGCCGGGAGAGGCGCTTGGCCCCATTGCAACGGCCTTGACTCCACAGACGAGCAAAGCCAAGCAGTTCATCACAGCCGGTGAGTCGAGGGGAGAACCAATAGAAAACCGAACCGTGCTTAACAAAAGAGGCAAGCAGCTGATGAAATAAAGTACAAAGAACTATTGATACACAAGGGGAAAGCCAGCAATGCAGAATCTAGCACCCCATGGGTGTTCATTCGTGAAACTCTGGGCGATTACCCTGTTAAACTACCGTAACCGGAAAGCCTTGGGAGAAAGCCAAGGGGGTTGGGGGGAGGGTCAAAGTGGTCATACATGGGTCTAATAAAATCCTCTGTATAGTTGAAAGCCTTTGATCGACAGAAGAATGTGAAATTAAGGGAAGAGAATCCTGCATCATAAGTTGCCAAGAGTGAACCCGACTGAGGGATGTCGATAAAAAGGGGGCCAAGTTTGAAGTCCTGATTAACAGTGTATTGACAAGCATGAACTTGGCAGAGGGATGTCCGTGAGCCGTTTAAAAAGCCATTAACATTTTGAGTGTTACAGAAGAAGATTGTGCTGAAAGCCATAGTAAACACGGCAGAGGGAGGCCATTAATCGAAGAGGGCCCGAGACCGAAAGAGTGGGAACTAAGGGGTGAAGAACCATCACCCAAAAGCAAAGAGACAATCCGAGAAGAACTTTGCAACCAGTGTTGGCTTTTTGTAAAACATTTTGGAACTAATCAGACCCTCAGAAGCAAGAAGCTTAATTACCTAAGGGCCTGATACTGATTGAAAACTTCTTGTGGATCTGAGCCCAAACAAGGTGGATTCAAGGGTGAAAAGGTATCACCCAACGTGCAAGCTGAAAGGAACTTTTATTTGTTATTTTGTTGAAGACATCAGGTCCTGTGAGGCAAAAGACTTCTTTTTGGTAGAAAAGAGACAATCACCGAAGGCCCTGATACCCTGAGAACAGAACTGTTAGCTTGTGCTGGGAAATCTTGAGCGTGTGCTGTGCTGTGCTGCAGAGTTCCACCTTGGCCCGTTCTCAAAACGTGGGGAAGTGAGCCCCGACTACCACATCTTGACTTATTATTTGTGAACACTTTTCTTTCCGGTAAACCCTATCCCACACTCTGTATCTAGATTGGCAATAGGCATTTCTTAGTATAGGCCCTTTTATTTGACAAGACACCACTAGGACTGCCTTATTGTTTGAGGGTTGTAGCTTGCTCCCATCTTAGATTTAGGCTTAGATTATGTGTTTTTCCAACCCACTTATACAGTTCAATAAACACCCTTGATCTATGATCACTTTTGTCTGTCTTTACTGTAGCCACCATGAGTTCCTTACAGCACAGAGTGAAGAGTCAACCAAGTATTACTTATGGAAAGGGAATAGGATATTTTGGTCTGCTAGGGAGAGCTACATACGGATTCAACTGTATTCGAGAATGAGGGGAGAATTATATTTACAAAAGTACATTCTCGGTTGTAAGCTCGCTGTAAAATGGGGAACATTTCCCTGCGTTGACATTAACAAATTAGTGATATTTCCAAAATACCTTAAGCACTATTGCAGATATAATCAACATTAAACCACAGTTCGAAGCACGACCGTACCGTGGGTTGATGAGGATACGTTAGATAATACATGATCTGCGAAGGCCATAGTTAAAATTAATTCGAAATTGAAAGCAAGGCCTTATTTTGAAACTTCATAGGGGGGACGCCTTTGTGAAGTGGAACAGCAGGAGGGCTTATATTTGATAAATACAAAAAAATCTGCCAAGTTTGCGGAGGGGGGTGGGTAGTGCTGAACTTTTGTGCATTGAATTGAAAACCTTGCTTTCCTAAATCTGAAGCTCGTGTTGTATAAAACAGTTTAACGAAATGCATCTAAAAAAGATGTGTGCTTTTAAATAAGTAATATTGTGCAGATGAATACTTGCTTCCTTGAGCTTAACTGTAGCAAGTGAGAAAACAAACATTATCAAACAGTTCCTGGTTAATAAATGGCTCTCAAGTGCCACAGAAAGCAAATTTCCAAGAAAAATTCGGAAAACGTGTAACCGCTTTATCAAAGTGGTACAGTGAACTTGAATTCGGCTATGCTGGCTTAAGCAGCAGGCATTGTGACGAACAGTGCAGTAATTATGTCAATTTCGTATTACAGTAGTGAGGTCACGACTAACCTGCAATAAGAAAATGATTTACAGGGTTTTAAGTGGAACTGCGATGTGCCATCTTACACATAACACCGACAACACCAAATTGTCATCACGAGGCAGGTTAATGTTTTCCATTTATTAGCCATAAAAAGATTGGTGAACACAGAATCATTCATACCAGGGTTTACAGCTGTAAATTTACACATAACTGCAGCAGGTAATGTACCCACAAAAACCTTTATAACCTGAAGTTCGTAATTCATGCAGTTTTATTTTGTAGGCGCACACCTTTTAGACCTTCCACAAAAGAAGGCATCCCTTTGAAGCTCCGACCTCCACTTAAAACTTAAATATATAGGTTTAACCAACCAGGATGGGAACCAGTCAAGCTTTTAGCCCTTGTAATATGGTGTCTGATTTGTTTCCCTTACTACTCCTATGCACTACCCCCCCTCTGCCCTAGCGCGCCCAAAGTATGCTGTATTCATAAAATACAGTACAAAACGTAAAATAAATGTAAAGTATTTATAGTTTCTTGTAGCATGTAAGATGCTACCTTACGATTGCTTCCACGAGCTATACTGAACTTCTTTTGATGGTGTATAGAAGCCAGTCCATGTTATCTAGTATCAAATCATAGGTTACATTAACTGCAGGAGTAGGTGGAGCCTACAATGATTCCTTATGGGAATTCAGGACAAACATTTTTTTTTTTAATTAAGAAATTGTTTTAGTTGACAAACAACTTTTTCAATTATAGATACATTATTGTTCTTTATCACATCGATATAACTAGATATCTATGTAAAACATCTCATTTAGCATGCATTCTGCAGTCAAAATATTAAAGAAAATATACGCTATAGTAGATGAATAAAAGACAATAAATCCGTAAATCCATTAAAACTTAAAAATTGACTAACAAAGAAACAGTGCGTTTAGGTGATGACTTAATTATCAACAGGTTGGAGATTTAGTTTGGCAATAAAATTCACCATCAATTATTAATCTGGTATTAGAGGCATTAAAAATTTCGATCCACATCTGTTCTTTCGATAAAATAATTCTGTGCTTGAAGTACCTAAAAAAATGATTTTCTCTTAGTTTAGATAGAGTCTCACATTCAGTTATTAAATGAACCATAGTCTTGGGTTGAGGGTCCAATTTACAATATCGACATAAGGCAGATACAGTGGATCCTAGCGTAGGATGCAATTTTTGAATTGGTTGATAGAAGTTTGAGTCTAAAGCGAAGAAATATGTCAGCATAAGATCTATCCGGAAAAGCTTGAATCTAAGTTGGGACTTCATTTAAAAGCTTCTCAGGAAATGCTCCTAGTTTAAACGCTTGATAGTTCAGACATCTTTCCCTTGTGTCAATCCAATCTTTTCTATATAATTGCAGCTTAGCTTTGTCAGGAAACTCTAAAAGTAGGTCTACGGATATAGAGGCATCCAGAAAGGTATTTAAGCACTGGTTTTTCCACTTTGTTAAGGAATTTAGAGATGTATTTGTTAGAAATTTTTTTACTACTGGAAATACATTTTTGGTTGCGTCTGTGGAGATTATAGGTCATAGTTTTGAATCCTTTTGGTCGAATGCCAAAAGGATCGAGTCAATAGGGCCGAAAAAAAAGGGCCGAAAGGAACAAGTTACTTACCTGTAACTGTTGTTCTCCAGCATGGGTCTGGCATGGATTCACATGCTCATGAATATTCCCCGTCGTCAGGCTGGGAATCCTCAGTAAAGAAAAAATCAGTATCAGTTTTGTTTCTGATCTGTCTTTCTTAGTAGTAACCAATCCCTGATCTCTGGGTCATACAGCCCCCAGCCAATGACTGCCCTCTCCCTAAGCCCCGTGTCTGGCAGCCATCCTCAGATTTGGTAGCACGCCAAGTGGCAGTATGACCAAGTGAAGAGCCGCAGAGGGGTAGGTGGGAGGGTTTGCATGTGAATCCATGCCAGACCCATGCTGGAGAACAACAGTTACAGGTAAGTAACTTGTTCCTTCTCCAACATGGGGTCTGGCATGGATTCACATGCTCATGAATGAAGAATACATAACAGTATACACATGCACAACCACGCGAGGTGGCAAAGGCTCAACATTAAGCATTACATCCAAAACTCAACATTAAGCAATTCTTAACTCCTCACCAGGCTCACCTTAGGCGAACAGGTTGCGCAGCGCTCTTGGCCGAACCTGGACTCCTCCCTGGAGTCCCGATCGACGCAGTAGAATCTTGTGAAGGTGTGTGTCGACCTCCACGTAGCAGCCCTGCAGATGTCCAGCAGGGGCACACCAGACAGGAACGCCGTGGTAGCAGCGATCGCTCTGGTCGAATGGGCTCACAGACGGCCAGGCAGCGGTCGGTTTGCCAACCGGTGACAGTGCATGATGCAGCCGTAGAGCCATCTGGAAATGGAAGTCTTCGAGAGAGCCTTCCGTTGAATCACAGACCCAAAGTTCACAAACAGTTGCGACGTCTTCTGAAAACTCTTCGTGCGGTCCACGTAGAACTTCAGCGCTCTAGCTACATCCAGCGAGTGCAAAGTCCTCTCGGCCGGCGACGGGAAGAAAACTGGTAACATCAAGGACTCGTTGAGGTGGAAGTCCGACGGCACCTTGGGCATAAAGGAGGGGTGCGTCCTCAGCACCACCCTTGTGTCATGAAAAGTCAAGTATGGAGGCTTGCAAGATAGGGCCTGGATCTCTCCCACTCGTTGTGCGGAGGTGATGGCCACGAGGAAAGCTGTCTTCCATGACAGGAACTTCAAAGGCGCCGAATGCATAGGCTCGAATGGGGCCCCCCCCCCCCATGAGCCTGGTCAGCACCACATTAAACTCCCACGCTGGGGCAGGAGTCTTCACCGGCGGGAATGATCGGAATAGCCCCTTCATGAATTCCTTCACCAGGCGATGAGACCACAAAGACGCCCGTCCCGTAGTCCTGGCATATCGGGAGATGGCAGCCAGATGTATTTTGATGGAGGCGTGAGCCAGTCCAGCTTTGGCCAGCGACAGTAGGTACGGCAGCACTTGAGGGGCCGTAATCCGCAGAGGGTTAATCATCTGTGCACGGCACCAGAAAGAAAACCTTTTCCATTTATGACCGTAACACTTGAGAGTCGAGGACGCCCTGGCTTTTGAAAGAACCTCTCTGCAATCAGCCGGTATATCGTACCCTCCAAACTCTAGTGCCACAGGAGCCAGGCCTGAAAGTTCAGCGACTGTGGGTCGTGATGGAGAATGGCGCCTCCTTCCCTGGAGAGAAGATCCGCGTCCGCCGGCAGCTTGACTGGTGGGGACGTTGACAAGTCCAGAAGGTCCGGGAACCAGATCTGCCTCGGCCACGCCGGTGCAACGAGGATCAACCTGCACCTGGACCTCTTGAGCTGGTTGATGAGGCGGAACGGCAACGGAAGGAACGCGTATAGAAACAGGCCGTCCCAGGGGAACGAGAAAGCATCGCCCATGCTCTTCGGGTGTGGGAACCTGCTGGCGAACCTCTGGCACTTGGAGTTTGGAGCCGTCGATCTGGGGTTTGCCCCATCGTTGGAAGAGCCGATCCACTTGATCCTGTCGCAGTTCCCCACTCGTGGCATGAGCGCAGCTCCCTGCTGAGTGAGTCGGCAATGGTGTTTTTTTTTCCTGCCAAGTGGAAGGGAACCAGAAACATCCCCTGGGCGACAGCCCAGTGCCACAGATCCTGGGCCTCCTTGGATAGGGCTGGGGATCTGATGCCCCCCTGCTTCCGTATGTAGAACATCGTGGTGGTGTTGTCGGCGAAGATCCTCACCACTTTGTCCTTGAGGCACGGAAGGAACGACTTGAGCACCCAGAACACTGCTCGGAGCTCCAGGATGTTGATGTGGAGAGACCTCTCCTCTGGGAGCCAAAGGCCACTTGCGTGGAGATCTCCGGTGTGGGCCCCCCAACCCTCCAGAGAGGCGTCTGTCGTCACCGTCTCCTGAAACGCCGGGGTTTGAAAGTCTGTGCCTGTATTGAGGTGAGCCCGGGTGCCCCCCAATGGATCGCCCGACGGAACTCCTCGTCGAGAGGGATCCTGTCCTCGAAGCAGCCCGTCGCCTGAAACCAGCGGGCGTCAAGGAACTCCTGTAGCGGACGCATCCGAAGTCTGCAAAGGGGTACAAGGTAGATGCATGAGGACATCATCCCGAGAAGGGACTTGATGGACCTCACCCTGGCCACGTCCGTGGCTAACAGGCGCCGCACCTTGCCCAGGATGGTCTTGGTCCTCTCCTCTGAAGGGGAGGCCAATTGCCCCACTGTATCGAGCTTCGCTCCCAGAAACAGTGCTACTTGCGATGGAACCAGGTGGGATTTGGGGTAGTTGATGGCGAACCCCAGCTCTGTGAGTAACCGGACGGTCCTCGCCGTATGTTCGACGCCGAGTTCCCTTGTCCTTGCCCGGATTAGCCAGTCGTCCAGGTAGGGGTAGACGTGGATCCCCTGCAGGGGCAGCCGCGCCGCTACTGGTGCCAGGCACTTGGTGAAAACCCTGGGTGCCGACTTTAATCCGAACGGTAGGGCTCTGAATTGGTAGTGGCGTCCCTGAACCACGAACCTGAGGAACTTCCTGTGCCTTTTTAGAATGGGGATGTGGAAGTAAGCATCCTCCAGGTCCAACAACGATAGGAAGTCGCCTTCCTCCAGCTGTCCCAGCACGTGCTGGAGGGTGACCATCCTGAATTTCTGCGCCTTGATGTACTTGTTTAAGCGACGCAGGTCCAGGATGGGGCGCCAACCACCTGTCTTCTTTCTGACGAGGAAGTACCTTGAGTACACTCCGGAGCCCCGGAGCCTCCTGGGGACGAGCTCGATGGCACTCTTGAGCATTGCCTTTACCTCCAACAGCAGTTGAGGGATGTGATTCTCCTTCCTGGCCATGGGAGGAATGCGAGGGCACTTCTTTTGGAATTCCAGCGAGTGCCCGTTGGCCAGGGTGTCCAACACCCAACGATCGGTGGAGATGGACTCCCACACGCTGACAAACTTCGTCAGCCGGCCTCCCACCGGGGTGCTTCGGTGGGGGCCCGACAACCCGGCAGGGTCAGTCTTGCTTGGAGGCGGCCTTGCCGCCTTGGCCTCCTTGGTGACGACGGCGGGATCCCCCTTGCTTGCCACGACCTCTGTAGACCTCCTGGGAAGAGGAACGGGCCGCCTGGCGGTAAGTGGAGGAGCCACCGCTTGATCCTTTGGAGGCACCCTGTCTGCCTCCAGAGCTCTGAAAGGGCCTTCGCTGTTGAAGCACCCCAAGGGCCCGGGCCGTCTCCGAGTCAGTCTTGATGGCCTGTAGAGACTCGTCCACCGCCTTACCAAAAAGGTTGTTGCCATTGAACGCCATGTCCAACACTCTGGTCTGGATGTCCTGGCGAAAGTCTGTCGCCTTGAGCATCATCGTCGTCGGAGGCAAACTCAGTTGCCCAGTTGGCGAAATCCGGTATCGGCAATGTCCGTTACCACCGTTATGGCGTGATCCGACGCCACCTTGCCTTCCTGCAGAATTTCTAGGGCCTTTGCCCTTTTGTCATCAGGCAGGAAGTCTAGCAGGGGAGCCTGTCGTAGCGGGCCACGATCGCTAAGGCATTGGCCGCCTTAATCGTTGTCGCCGCCAACGAGATGACTCGTCAACCAATAGAGTCCAACTTCTTGCCCTCGCTGTCCAGTGGGGAAGTGGAAGTTGAAGCCACTGTGCCCGCTGCCTTCTTCTTAGCCGCTGCCGAGACGACAAGTCCGGCGTGGGCTGGGCCCTGAGGCACAGGGGGGCGGCATTGGGGACTCAGTATTTCTTCTCATACCTGTCCCTCTTGATGGGTGTCGTGGAAGGGTTCTTGAGGACAGCAAGTCCCTCGTCCCAGATGTCGTCGAGTAAAGGCACTGCGAGAACCGTCTTCCTCTTGGCCTCGTCGTTGGTACAGAAACCCCTCCTTTTTCTGTTCTTCAGGGCAGAGCTGGAAGAGCTCGGATGCCCTGGTTATCATGGCGTGGAAAGAGCCAACCTCGTCGGCTGGAGATGCCCGCGGGAGGGGGGCGGTGACGACGGGATGTCTGCTGTGTCATCGCCGCAGTCATCGTCCGTCGCCGTCACTGTATCCGTCGCCGTATCCTCTCTAGGGTCCGGCGAGGGGGATGAGGGGTCCACCGGTCTCGCAGGTACGAAGGGCGGAGCGGGGTGGACTCTCCTCCGCTTGTTCGGAGGGCTTCCCGACGGGCCTGGTTCTGGCTCCTCCGTAAGGGTGCGTGGTAATCTCGTCCTTATCTCGGTACATAAGGATTGGATTGCCAACAAAATGGCCGCCGAGCTATCCTGGGGCTCGGGCAATGGCTGCGACGGACGGGATGGCCGCTCCACTGGGCCCTGTTCGTCAGCAGGGACCGTCCCCTGGGATCGAACCTTCTCGAACCTCTCGTTGAGGCCTATAGACCTTTCATTGAGGCCCTTCTCGGTTTCCACCAGTTCCTCCTCAGAGGCTGATTCCGAGTCTGTAATGGCCACCGCCACCCCCCTCTTTCAGCCGGGGGCTTCACGGGGGTCTTAGCGATGGGCTGGAAAGAGGATTCCCTCCGCGGTGGCAGGGATACTATGGGCCCAGAGGCCGTTTCCACTGGCGTAGTCTCAGCCGGCTCCGCCAGGATCACAGGTAGAGGCCTTAGCCGGGTGGATCAAAGCCCTCACCACCTTAGGTGTGTCCTGGGCCTTCGCCTTGGGGGGAGGGTCAGCGCCTCGCTCCCCCTTCGAGATCGACCGTGTCTGCTCCAGCGACCTACCCGGGTTCTCGGACTTCCTCTTCCCCAAACCAGAGCGCTGGCTCGTGGTCGAGCGTGCCGGGGAAGTAGCGCCCTGCTTGGCAACCGAAGAGCCCGACCTTTCGGTGCTCCCGGTGCCCACGGACTCGCAGTGCTTGGCCTTCTGTTGGGCCACCGTCGCCGGGGCGCCCTCACAGGACTTAGAAGCCCGCTCAGACTTCTTCTTCGCCTTCTCACCTGCTGTGCCCTTCTCCAGCCAGGTGGCGAGGCGGGAACGACGATCTTCTTTGGTCCGTTCCGAAAGGTTCTTGCAGAACGCACAGTCTTTCTCCACATGCCTCTTGTCCTCATGAAGGCAGTAGAGACATCTCGAATGCTCGTCCTCCTTGATAACGTTATATAATCCGAATCCAGGGCAGTTCTTTAACAGCTTGGATCCGGGCGTCGAGCTTCCCTTGTCCTGGGCCATGTCCGTTGAGGTAGGCCGCAGATCTTCCGGAATCCTCCAAGAAGTGTAAACCCGATGAAACCTTCACCCTTGAGGGGCGTAGAAGAATTCCGAAACGGGTCCCCGTTAACAGAAGTGGAAACGGTGGAGCTTGAGGCTCGATTAAACCGAAAAAATGAGAAAATCTCCTGAAAAAGCATGAAAACGCAGTAAAAAAAAAATAAAAAACTTGAGAGCTAAACACGAGGCCTCCCAACACTTGAGCGTGCGGTAAAAATCTGAGGATGGCTGCCAGAGGCGGGGCTTAGGGAGAGGGCAGTCATTGGCTGGGGGCAGTATGACCCAGAGATCAGCGATTGGTTACTACTAAGAAAGACAGATCAGAAACGAAACCGATACTGATTTTTTCTTTACAGAGGATTCCCAGCCTGACGATGGGGAATATTCATGAGCATGTGAATCCATGCCAGACCCCATGCTAGAGAATTCTTTTTTGGGGGGGGAGGGGGGGAGGGGGGAGTTCCCCCGCCAAACCCCCGTTTTTCTTGTTAAAAACACCTTTTTTATGTATACCAAAGCAAAAAAAAAATATATACATGTAAAACATTTTTTTCAACCCTTTTGTTTTCGGGCCTATTGAGTCGATCCTTTTGGCATTCAACCAAAAGGATTCAAAACTTTAACTGGACACCGTCTGTGTGGCAAGGAACACTTTTCTATAAAGTGCCAACATTGACCATTTAACAGCAATTTGTAGTGAAATAAGACCCAGTTCGTGTCGAATGAGAGCTACTGGGATACTCTGAGGGACCGGTAATATTGTTTTCCAAAAGATTCCCTCCAGAATATCCAATCTTACCTCCTTCTTCATTAGCTTTGTTTGCCCATCGTAGGTTATGATAGGAATGGCCTTTTGTAAATAAAACATACGGACTGGCATTAAGGAGAATCTTCCATATTTGCGGTGGATAGCTTTAGCTTGGTTAGCTAGCATTCTCATTCTTTTTTTTTTTTGATCAAACACTTTTATTGGTTTTATTACATCATACAAGAAAAAACAGTGACCCTGAAGGGTCCGACCATCAATAATAACATAAACAGTAAAGAGTGTATGGTCCGTTTTACAACATCTTGAGGACACATTGTCAGCGTTATGCACATTCTTGCTATGCCATCACATGCTGGCCGTCGGCCTAGTTCCTACAAAAGAATTTCATACTGCATTCTCCCACTTTTCCCAGATTTTCCCCGCTTTCCTAGGACATCCCCTGGCCGCATATACCCTTCGCTCCATCGCAATGCATGCTTCCACATCATCCAACCACTGTGCGTGCACAGGGGTAACGCTCGAGCCCCACAGCCTGGCAATGTTGCGCTTAATCAGTGCCGTGGAGGTTGCAAATAATAGCCTATCGGAGCGAGACATTTCACCCTCTTCCTCCACTCCCAACAACATCAGCTTTGGATCTCTGAGCACAGTTCGACCCAAAACCTTACTGAGTGTGTCACAACAGTGCTGCCAGTATGTCGTGATGTGTGGGCAATCCCATATGATGTGAAAGAAGGTGCCCTCGTTTTGAAGGCATCGCAAGCAGTTTGGGTCTGTGGTCTTGCCCCATCTGTACAACGCTACCCGCGGGTAATATATTCTATGCAGGATTTTGAGTTGTACCAGGCGTAGCCTGGCCGAGATGGCCGTATCTCTTGGGTACATTAGGATCGTTATCCAATCTTCGGGCAATATCGCTCCCACATCCCTCTCCCACTTAGATTTTAGGCTTGAAAGCTCCGGCGAGCATTCTCATTCTTAACGTTAGCTCTTCTTCATATGGTTTCTCTTGTGGATGAACATTCATGTTAACTCCTAGGTACTTATAGGAGTTAATTTGAGCAAGGTTTTTGTTAGCTAATTTCCAGTTGAATCTGAATTTAGTCTTTTTGTTGCCAGGATTAAATAGCAAAATGTTGGACTTTTTGGTGTTTATACTTAGATTGTTGTCTTCAGCAAATGTTGTCAATGTTGTTAGTTTTCTAGAAAAACCAATTGGTGTCCTATTGAAAAGGACCAAATCATCTGCATATATCAGGTATGGAAGGTGTTGGTTTCCGACCGGTGGTGAAAAGGAGCAGATGTTAGACAGAGCCTTATAGAAGTCGGCAATATGTTAAAAGACATTTGTACCGCGCCCTATCACCACCGAAGTGGTCCCCTGGCGCTCTGGTGGTTCTGAAAGAGGAGGGGAGGTTGAGTTAGTGGGAGGAAGCAGGAAAAGTGCCAGCCAGCAGTGATGTGCTGTTGGTGGCCTCAGCCCGGTGGGTCCGTTGGCTGGACCTAGGGTGTTTGCGGCCGGTAGTCGTCGTGTACTGTTGTGCAAGACTATGTGTGTTATTGTTTTGTTGTTGCGATGTAGTGAAGTTTGTGCGGTTTGTTGTACTGTAGGTTTTGATTGTGTTTGGTTTGGAGTTTGAGAGGTGTATGCAGGGTTTATAGTGGTAATGTCGAAAAAAAAAATATCGAACTACAAAAATGTCAACAAAAAAAAATGTCGAAAATCGGAATATCGAAAACATACATATAATTAAAAGAGTCAATTTTTCGAAAGAAAATGTCGAAAAAAGGTCAATTAACAATATCAATAACCCGGAATAAAGAAACAAGAAGAGTATCATTTACTAGGGGGGGTGTTCCCCCTCAACCCCCCCCGCACCCGACACCCTGCGACACACCCCTGCCCCCCCCCACCCCGACCACCCTAAATAAAAACAGAAATTTGTTAAAGAAACATTTGTTAGATTTTATTCATTTTACTTACCTTACATAATGCTAAATTCGAAATAATACAGAAATAATTCGACATTGTTTTTCGACATTTTTTCGACTTTCTACATTATTGTATTCTAAATTATGACTGACCACCGTATGCAGAAAGGGAAATTGTTAGTATGGTTGGTTAGTTTGCGTCTCTTTCCTGAATTGAGTTTCTCTCTTCCCTGGGCCCAATCAAATAAATCCAACTTTTGCACAGCTCCTGCAGCGGTGCCATTACATAGTTAAAAGCCTTGCACATGCAGGGCACAGTGACAGCACACACTTTACAAGGGCTCAGTGGCACTTGCACCTGCCCTTTACCCCCTCCCACCCAATGGTAGTGGCACTCTTGTTAACTAAAAGGATGGAAGGGGAGATCTCCTTGCCCCCTCTTGTGATTGGCCTACAGCCAGAAAAGTAAGACAAGGATTTGTTCCCAAAAAAGTGATTACTGGTATGAATCCTCCTCGTTTTCTTACTACTGGCCATCACAACAGTGGCTACTGGGGCAAGTCGTTCTCCCTACCGTTATTTTAGTTAACAAATGACATGTACCTCCTCCCTCACGAGTCCAGTCTTTCATTATTTACATTATTTTCAGTTGAAAGGGAGCACAAGCCTCAGGGGGGTGGGATTCCCAGCACAATGTTGCCAGTCAGCAGTCTTATCACACAGCTATATAGCCCTCTATATTACTTTCATTATGGGACTTTAAATGTACACTTGAAGCACTCTCCTTAAAAGCTGCATTTGCTGGAGCCCTCCGGCTGTCACGTCCCGCGTGGCAGAAGTGTTACCATTAATCACCTTGCTGTCTTTTTAACACCTATTCCTCCATAGCAGCCACCTACTGACAAAGAAGGATTTATAGCATTTACTGTTTTAAATGATGATGATGATCCCCTGCTGGCCGTCTCGTGAATTATCAGCGGCTATAACCACTCGCTGTATTTCTTCTGAAGTACATTATCATTTTGCATATTCACACTACCCAATCATGTTGCAACATCCAAAACTGTTGGATTTGCCACCTTTACACCCGTAGATCATTATTTTAGATTTTTATGCAGTTGCCAGTCTCATCATGCAGTGCTTTTTGTTCAGAAATGGGGGCAAGTGACATGTGTGGCTAGTAGTTGCCAACTTTAAATTTTGCACCCTGGAGTTACTTTTAATGGCCCACTAGTAGCTAGCAACTTGAAATCTGAACCCCCAATTTCATAATCCATCTTTGAAAGGACCAGGGATTTCGGTGCGTTTGGAACTTTACACTTTATAACCACAGCGGTAATCAGCAGAAAGAAGTTAAAGTCTGAGCCAAAAAGGGAATAACTACTGCCGTTGCTACGTTCCATGCTTCATTCAGTAGTCCTAGGCAACACATTGGCTACCCTTTCCTTCTTTCATTGCCTTCAGGCTCAACTTGGTGTAACTTCTGTATCACTCTCCGGCCACCCCATCTGCCCCCCCCCCCCGCCCACCCCACACCGCAAATAAGATTCTGCCAGGATCTCCAAACTAAGCTATTCCTCTTGCCTAGTGGACAACACCTGCTCCTCTCCATCACCTCCATTCACTCCCAACTTGGCCTTTGGAATGCACAACACCCCTGCAACGAATCTCCCACAATCACGGACCAAGCTCTAAACAGTTTGGCCAGCTCTCTCCTGTATGTGCCAATATATAAAGCAATCATAATCATACAGCAAAGTGAGCTCTGAAGGCTAACTACAGTGTATGGTATTGTAGTAGATCTGTAGATGTACAGGCTGGATGGACCCATTGATAACTACTTTCTGTAAACATCTACTTAGCTTTGTGTACTCATTATGTAAGAGGAAAGAAAGTAAGACTGAGCAGAGTGGATGGCGTAGCAGGCAGAGAACCAGACAAACTAGGCGGAATATTGTAGTGTGCGGCCATCTCACTTTCAAGGTAACTGGTACAAAGCAACAGGGTGATAAGAATGTCAAGGAGTTTGGGATGAGCACAGGTTGCACAGATGGCCACAAAACTAGGTTTGCCAGCAAGAGCATTTGGCTTAGTGACATACACATTTTCAAGAGTGCTGACTCGTCAATATGATACACCAACCCCCAAAAAATGAAATAACACTGAGATTTAGCTACAGTAACCTAACTTTACTTTAAAGCATGTAGACAATGCAAATTAACAAGGGGGTCCTGGGAGTCCCTCTGCCAGACATAAGTCCTGGTTACGAGAGACTTACCCAGAGTATTTAGCTCACTATCTTTCACAGAGAAGAAATATCCCAAGCATATCAGTCTTTGTCCTGCCCTGGGGCAGTCCAGCACCGAAATGCTGGGCAATTCTCCTCTGAACAAGAGTACCAACAGCATCCCCAGACACGTGTTTCGGTCTGGTTGGACCTCATCAGTAGGGAGGAGCTGTGCCTCTCTAAGAATAGTGAGCAAGGGGTCCACGTCTGGATTCCCAAAGTTACTTAAATATGCAAATTAACAAGGGGGGTCCTGGGAGTGTCTCTGCCAGACATAAGTCCTGGTTACGAGAGACTTACCTAGAGTCTTTAGCTCACTATCTTTCACAGAGAAGAAATGTCCCATGCATTGCTTTGCAACAGCAATACTGTAATTATTCATTATGTAATAACTTAAAGTGAGAATGGAATTCTGTCCGTCTCTCTCTCTCTCTCTCTCTCTCTCTTTCTCTTTCTCTTTCTCTCTTAAGAGAGAGAAAGGGATGCAGGGCGAGCTGTGCTTTCATTGAACAGGGTAACTTAAATTGCTAGCTTTGCTACACAATTATCAATTTAATCAGCAAACTGTTATGCAGCCTTGCAGGTTATGCCTTACTCTTTCCTAGAAAGAATTAGCTCAAACTTTGGCTTTCACCATCACGTTTTTGCTGATGGGACTCATACAGTTTTCTCATCTCCCTCTTTCACCCCAGCCATCTTGAAACAGATTAACTGTCTAAGTGCAATTCGTCACTGGATGTCTGTTTTCTCATGTCGAACTCAATGAAAGTGCCCCTTCTCCAGACCTCCAATGCCATCCCTAGCTTTCACTCTCCTGTGTTACTGCAAGTCCTTTCTAATCGAAATGGACATCCCTGTTCTTCAAATAAATACAAATGTTCTGTCCCACCCTCCAGCAGAGCCCCACCCTTCAGTGGCTCGCTCACCTGCTCAACTACTTTTCACTAAATGCAAA
Organism: Ambystoma mexicanum; assembly: GCF_040938575.1. NCBI lineage: Eukaryota > Metazoa > Chordata > Amphibia > Caudata > Ambystomatidae > Ambystoma > Ambystoma mexicanum. The sequence goes on along the minus strand of NC_090924.1, from coordinate 479,181,325 downwards.
ACTCTTTCAGGTGCAAAGCTTGTGCAGCAGATACAGCGGTGAATGGGGAAACAGTTGTAATCTGTTCAACTGTAATAATGCAAACCTAATGTGGATGGGTGCAGTCCTACTTTAAAGCACCTACCGTAGCCGCCACACACAGGTTCACATAACTACCCAATCTCTTTCATCATGTATCTTCAGTGTGGGCACTTCTTGTTAGGCTAACATTTTGTATACTGGTACTTTAAATGTTCTTTTCAGAATGGGAAAATAAAGCTACAATTGAACTACTTTTGCTTAATGTAATGATTTAAACACTTGCAAGTTGATTTAAAATGTGGTTTGTGTACTTTTTAATTAATTTCTCTATAAAACAGTATTATTTTAACTCTGAAAGCCATATGTTCTCACGTTAGCCCACCCCACAGTTCACATTAGTAAATTCACTCTTGCGAAGAAGCCATGCAAGTAAGACTCTTGTACTGTGGTTTCTCCCATTCGTTCCCATTTCTTCTCTCCCAATTTAGTTCACAGCATTCACCATATTGCACAGTCCTTGCTTTGGACACTTGTGCTTGGTAGTCCCATCAGGCAATTCTTAGCTCTACACTTCCCAAGTACTTCTTAGGGACATCACACAACCATATATTTTGACTAATGTTAGTACTGCCATTATACGAAAAGGCTAGTTGGCATGAGACCAGAATTCAGTTCTGATCCAACTACCATTGCACATGGCCCCACATCTAACAATATTTTTCCAGCTAACAAAAGCCCAAATGTACCCAATTTGTTGTGTTTATCTCTTTTCTACTCCTCCTGCTCCCCTCTCTTAACTTGTGCCCTTTTTATTTTTCCCTCAATAGACTATGATCTGGTTACTGCTGGCGTCAGCTAGAAATGTGTCCCACAATTCTCCAATTTCACAAATCTCTCAAAACAAGGCTCCTGGCAACAACACATGAGCAAGGGCTAATTCCAATGGACGCACATTCTGACGCACCAACCTCAGAGTACTACGCTGTTAAAAGATTCCAGCCTAAATGCTGGCTACTGTAAGGAAGGCATGGTATCAAAGTAAAACAGACGCAAGTGATCATAGGTGTTTATTAAACTGTACAAAACGGGTGAGAAACTTTAATCTAAACAAATCTAAAATGGAAGCGAGCTACAACCAAATAATACAGCCCTAGGGAAGTCTAGTCAAATAAAAAGGGCTATACTAAGAAAAAACCTATTGCCAGTCCTTCCCTCTAAATCCAAAATAGTTGGGGATAATGGTCACAAAAAAAGAAGTGTTCTCAAAAGGGTAAGTCAGGATGTTGTAGCCGGGGTCTCCCTTCCCCATGTTTGAAGTACGAGACAAGGCAGGACTCTTGAGCACAGCACACTTCTGAGGCTTCTCTGGCCTGGGTTTACAGTTCCTTTTTCTCCTATCAGGGCCTTGTTTGCACAAGTCTATTTTATGCAAAGTCTCTTGCTTCAGAGGGTCTGATGCATCACAAACAACTAACAAAAGTTCCTTCTATTAATCTTCACGTCGGGCAATTACTCTTCACCTGAGGATCCCCCTCAGCCAGGCTCTGATCCCTTCCACAACGTCAGCCTCCCTCAGTCGAGATCACGGTTGTCACTACAATACAGTTAGTTAACTTTTCAATTCACCACGTGTCAAAATTGACTGTACAAGGGGTTTTGACTCAACCCTTGTATGACCACTTTGACATCTCTCGCTGGCCTCCCCCGAGGCCTCTTGGTTCTTGCAGTTTTCTCAGTTCAACATATCCTCCTTGTTCGGGAGCGGGGCATTAGTTAGTCTTTCTAAGGAGCGCCCACGCAGTGCCGGACCACTCTAAACAGATTACCTTGGTTGCTCACAAAATATCTTTATCCATTATCTTCTTTTCTTTACGTACATGTTGCCACTGGAACCTTGAGCTTAACACAGTCCAGTTCACTATCAGTTTCTTCCGACTCACCGGCTGTGCTGAACTAGTTGGCTTTTCTTCCACTGAAGTCAAGGACGGTACAATGGCGCCAAGCTCTTTTCCCAGCCCTGTTTATCAGTGCATGAGGGCCAGTGTAGCGTTGACATCTGCAACACCAATCGCCAGCTGCAATTCCCGATCTTACTGTTGATTTATCGACGGCTTTGCTGGTCTGTGTTGAAAAGGGCAAGGGTGATTCACTCCTTGTCGTCCTTTCGATTTCCACCGCCTTTCTCCTTCGTTTGAACTGCCGTCCTGTAATAGCTGCTTCCTCATGCTTTCTGCCTTGCTCAAAGTGTGCTCTCGTGCTCTGCCTTTTATACCTGTGGGGAAGGCAAAGGGCCATCAGGTGTGCATTGTTATCAGCAATTGCCCGACTACCTGACATGTCCCAGGCTCTGGTGTTAGTCGGTTGTCTTTCACGGTGTGAGAAAGTGTTTGTGTAGGAAGGGGGGGTGGTAGAATTTTTAAATATCCTACGTGTATGATGGGGAAAGGTGCCATAAGGAAGGGGGTACCGCGTCGCACCCGACGGTGTCCCACTTCCACTCACCAAAGTACCCCTCCCGCTCCCCATTCAGGTGATCCTCCCGCACTGGTTCACCCCCAGGAACTGGATCCAATACCGATGGCCGTGTCCTGGCCACGTGGATGACAGATCCCCAGGGACTAGCGGGTGAGACACCTTAAGGTTTCTCACTGTACAGCACTCCACTGCTCTCGGGCTAGTTCCGCGCTTAAAACAATAAAACACATGCTTTTAGAAATGCATGGCAATTTTTAAGACAATGCACTGGTGGCGTAAGACCACTACAATAATGATTGCCACGGTATAAAAGCTTAACATACATGAATATATTTGTACTGGTTAAAGCGGAGATGACTCAAGACTCGGATCAAATGATGGCTTTGCTGCTTAGCTGAAGTATGTGATCCTTGACAAACCATGTAACCTCACTTTGCTGGATCTGCCAACCTTGAGATGCAATGCAGTTTCGCGAGGGTGGGGTTAGGAGAGTGGAGGGGATGCAAGAAGCAGTCATGATGTGGGACGTGAGGCCAAGAATGCGTTTTGTGGGGGTCGAGTGGGGGGGAAGCAGGACGCCATGTAGGTTTTCGTCTTGTGTGGGTAGGCAGGAGGCCAGGTATAGGCCTTCCATTTTAGGTTTTATTTTATTGTTTAAAGCCTGGAACTTTGGCCAATTTTGGCGCTTAGAACCAAATCGGAGAACAACTGGCTCGCTCCTGCTCGGCTGTCCTCGACCCATCAATTCTGTTGCCGGCCCTCGCCATCTCTAGCTGCAAAGAGTACGAATAAAGAACAATCGGATATAATGCAAGCCCCTGAAGTGGAGAGGCGATGCACCTTATTCACAATGTGCACAGAGAACGCCTGCTTTGGTGAAGGCTTACTTCTGTCTGTGGGGCATAAAATGGTGCTGGTCACACCTTACCCATGCATGTTGGTGTAATTTTACGCTACAACATGTGACTGACAAATGACCAGTCGAATGGCTCTTTTTTAGCAGTTGCCGCGGCCCACGCCTTCTTTTTCTGTTCACATTAACTGCGACTCCTACTCATTTTTCTTCTCAGTAGACTAGAACGTTTCTTGGCTCCCGTCCACCGTCTCCAAAGCTTCGCCAGCTCTTCGTTTCTGCTTCCAAACACCAATTACAAAAATCATTCTGTTCCTTCGTCCACTCTCATCGGCTAGGCCTCCCCTCCCCCCACTTGGCCCCTGGCCGCCACACAAAGTCCCCATGGTGTGTAATCAAAACATTACCACAAATGTACAAACTGAAATGAAAATCTTTCCCTTCACACAGAAAAATCAGCTGTGGAAGTCAGCCGTGTTTGCAAACAGCGTTCCAATTATAGATTTTACGCACAAGCCATCAGTCCATGAATACCTTTAATAGCAAATGCGTGCATAGGCACGATTGAACGTGGTCACTGTTCCAAAGAAAAAATGCTTTAAACTGAGAACAACCACTGTGAAAGATGTCTAAGCAGATGCTAGGAGAGGGGTATGACGGCGAGGTGTATTTTGGCCCTTTTAATTAGTGGAAATAACAGATACATTCAACATTTCAGTCTACACCTACACTGATCCTTGCTAGAATCAAAGCATGAGCTGTGTGTATAAAGCTTTTCACAAAGAAATACATAGTCTGTGAATAAGAAAGCCTTTGCTATTCACACAGTGGCCTTGGAAGACAGCAGATTAAATGCGAGAAGGGGATGTAGAGCAAGTGTTGTACAGGCGGTTCAGAATTATGCAGATCTACTCTTGCCAAGCCTCTTAGTTGAGTGGAGAAATTACTTTATCAAGATTCCACTTGGACCTAATTGAATCCAAACTTAATTTTGTGTGAGAAAGGCTGACTTGTTGCCTATGCAAGATTTGACATAAAGGGGTTGCAACTTCTCACCATTGGCGCATTAATAAGTAATTCCCAAGTAACTCGTACACCAATGCAGGTGGGTGTGGGAATCGAACATGGAGCACTGGGCAACTAAGAACGCTGGCCAGTGAGTTTCACAGCACTGTTTTTAATCCAGTAAACATATTCGACTACTGGCACAACAGTGACTCATTTCAAATAGCAACCCTACCACTGTGCCCTAATGCCGTTGCTACTTTTACCTACCCTCCAGCTTAGCCTTCCTTGGTCTTCTCTCTTTCCCCCACGACCTAGAGTGTCTGCTCGACTCAGTAGTGCAAACCTAGGTGCATCTCCTCTTGCCTCCAATTTAAAAATTGGAAAAAAATATATATAAGAAAGTTATGGTGGGTTTAAAAAGGTTTGAAAAAAGCCCTTTCACCTGAAATGTGAAACTAGGAAAGTCCATTTGAGCCAAGTCACGCGACGCACTACACGCCACCTAACTGGAGGTGAACTTCCAGCAATGGGTACTAGGTGCTATTGTGGAGTGAGAGACTTGGCTCAAATGGATGGATGGAGATATATATATATATATATAATACATTACTCACCGTAATCGTATTTCTGATGCTTGTATCTGCTTAGATTCACATACTGTGCATAGGCCGACATCTAGTGGAAGCTGCAGAGTATTACAGTGTTTTTCGAAACTCGAAAATGGGCGTTGACACAGGGCGTGCCAGTAATACTATCCCTAGTGTGACGTCCACTGTACCCGTGATCCCTCACGCGTCTAGGACCCTCAGATTGTATTTTTTCTGACATGAGGTAGCATGAGGAGTAGCGCGAGTACAGATTGTCGAAGCAGATAGAAAGATAAGACTACAAGCATCCATGCGCCTTCTCTCAGAGGGGAGGAAGGGTGGGTCGCATGTCAATCCAAGCAGATACAAGTATCAGAAATACGATTACGGTGAGTAATGTATCCCCTTCTGAGGCTTGTGGAATCTGTTTAGATCACATGCTGTGCATAGATTAGCGAGCACTGTTAGAAGAAGGAGGTGGGATCTGAGAAGGGTAATGAGCAAATAAATGTCTGAGAACCGCTTGTCCCACTTGAGTATCTGTCTTGGAATGAGTGTCAATGCAGTAGTGCTGAGTAAAAGTGTGAATAGAGCTCCAAGTAGCTGCTTTCCAAATGGTGTCAAGGGGTACATTTGCAATGAAAGCCAGAGTGGCCCCAATACCTCTTGTAGAGTGGGCTCTTGGCGTGAAAGGCAAAGTTTTTTTCAGAAAGGGAGTAACACAGCTGGATACAATTTATAATCCACTTAGAGATGGCACCTTTAGAGACGCGATCTCCCTCTTTGCCTGTAGCTACGGAGACAAACAGTTGGTCTGTTTTTCTTAGCTGCCTGGTCTTGTCTACATAGTATAGGACCGCCCTACGCACATCTAGGGTGTGTAGTTTCACCTCAGCTGAGCTTTGGGGTTCTTGGAGAAAGCCGGAAGCTCAATGGACTGCTTTACATGGAATTTAGAAATACACTTAGGTGAAAACCTAGGGTGTGTTCGTAAAAATAGTTTATCTTTATGAACAGTAAAGAAAGGATCCTGCACTGACAGAGCCTGAATTTCACGGACCCTTCTTATCGATGTAATGACTACTAAGAAGGCAGTTTTATATGTCAGGTGTTTGAGACTGCTTTTATGCATGGTCTTGAAAGGGGGGGGGCATGAGTTTAGCTAGCACCACATTAAGGTCCCATCCTGGTGGTGGGTTAGAAATTGGAGGGTGGAGTCTCTTTACCCCTTCCATGAAGGCTTTAATCACTGGTACTTTCCACCACGATACCTTGTTATGGGAGGTGGTGTATGCTGATGGAGCTTCTGGGTGTACCTTTAGTGAATTAAATACCAACCCTGCATCCAGCAGGTGGAGCATGTAGTTGACTATAGTGGAAGGAGTGCAATCAACTGGGTTGATTTGCTTATTCTGGCACCAGATAACAAATCTTTTCCATTTGTCAAAATAACAGTGCCTCGTGTTGGGCTTCCTAGATTCCTTTAGGATGTCCATGCACCTCTGTGGTAAGTTGAAGTGTCCAAACTCTGACTTCAGGAGCCATGCTGCCAAGTTCATTGAGCTGGGTTGAAGATGAACTGTTTGACCTTGGTGCTGGGATAGTAGGTTGTACCAGCACGGGAGTCCGATTGGTTCGGACGTTGCTAGCCTGCGCAGGTGTGGGAAACACGGTTGTCTCGCCCACATGGGAGCAACTAGGATAAGCGTCATCGATTCGCTGTGCATCCACCTTCTTCATCAGAGGAGTTGGTGGAAAAGCGTAAGCAAACATCCCTGACCAGTCGTCCACAGGGCGTTCCCCTTGGAGCCTGGCTGGGGAAACCTGGATGCAAAGTCTGGGCATTGTCTGTTTTCGCTTGTGGCGAATAGGTCTATTGTGGGGAAACCCCACTGTGAGAAGATGTCTTCTACGACTTCTCTGTGTAGAGACCACTCGTGTTCTCTTGGGAGAGGATCTCTGCTCAAGGCATCTGCTAGAGAATTGAGATTCCCTGGAACATGTTGAGATGACAGGTAAATGTTCCGTCTGAGTGCCCATATCCAAATGTGTTGGGCATGCTTGGACAGATTTGGGGAACGAGTCCCTCCCTGCTTGTTTATGTAGAACATCTCTATTGTGCTGTCTGTTGAGATCTGCACTGACAGGTTTAACAGGTGGGGCTCGAACGCTCCGAATACTGCCAGAAGCTCTAGTAGGTTGATAGGATTCTTGGCCACTGTGTGAGACCAGAGACCCTGAGCTGTGTGGTGAAGGAGGTGTGCTCCCCACCCTGACAGGGATGCATCTGTAGCGACTACAGCCTGTACTTCTGGATCGTAAAAGGGTTTCCCCTTTGACAGGTTCTCTATTGTCTACCAGTGAAGACTTAGTATCAGTGTTGGCGAAACGACCACTAGATCGTCCCACTGACCACTTGCCTGAGACCACTGTTATGCCAACCATTCTTGCATGGGACGCATGCGCAGGCGCGCATGGGGGACCAGGTAAATACATGACGCCATCATGCCTAGCAAGCGCATCGCTTTGCGCACCGTTATCTGGTGACCTGACTGATAGAGGAATTTGCAGTAGTATATTCCAAATTCTTTCTTCTGATGGAAAGGCCAACCCCTCTTGAGTGTTTAGTACAGCTCCTAGGAACTGTTTGGAGGTGCTTGGCACCAGGCTTGATTTCTTCTCGTTTATGGAGAAAACCAATTCGAAGAGGAGGTCGATCGTTCTTTGAATGTTTAAACTGCAAACTGCTGGGGTCTCCCCCATGATGAGCCAGTCGTTCAGGTAAGGGTACACTGGGATTGCCTCCCTGTGTAGGTGTGCCACCACCACCGCCAGCGCCAGCACCTTGGTGAATACCCTTGGAGCCTAGGCTATACCGAAGGGCAGCACCTTGAACTGGTAGTGCTGACCGTCCACCTTGAAGCGCAAGAATGTTCTGTGCGCTGGGAACATGGAAACATGAAAATAGGCATCTTTTTTAATGTCCAATGTTGCCATGTAATCCCCCTTTTTAGGAGGGGGGGGGATTACCTCTTGGAGAGTAGTCATGTGAAACTTTTGGGGCTTGACATACTTGTTTGCAGGGCGTAAGTCTAAGAATGGGCGCATTGTTAGATCTTTTTTTGGCACAAGGAAGTAAGTTGAATAAATACCCTTGTTTACCTGTTTGCCCGGGACGAGTTCTATCGCGTCCTTTTCTAGAAGATTGACAATCTCCTCGAGGAGGATCTTCTGGTTGTCCAAGGAATGTACTTTTTGTCGTGGGGGGTGGTTTCGGGGACGCTCGAGCAGTTCTATGCAGTATCCTGCTGACACTGTGGACAGCACCCATCTGTCTGATGTGATCCCTTCCCAAGCTTGGGTGAAGTTGGTAATGCGTCCTCCTACTGGAAATGCGTGGGAAGGGACCCAGATCTCGGCGTCACCGTTTTGCGCGAGGCGTGACGTCTCTGCTGGGGCTGCCTCTTCCCTTACCACGGCCCCTCTGGTTTCCCCTGTTATAACTTTGGGTAGACTGCTGGTAATTACCCCACGATGTACCCTGCCCCTGAGAATAGTTGGAGCCTCTTAGTGAATTTTGCCCGTGTGGGCGATGAAAATTGCCATTCCCTCTTTGATTAGGGGCTTGTTGGTCAACTGTCCCAGGGATTTCAGAGTCTCATACTCGTCTTTGGCATTTTTCAATGTGTCCTCTACCGCCTTGCCAAACAGTAGATTAGGCTCCATCGGCATGTCGATTAAGGATGCTTGTGTCTCAGGTTTAAACCCTGACTGTCTTAACCAAGCGTGCCTCTTAATGACAGTGCCCTCTGCTATTAGCCTGCCGGCGTTAACCGTGGCATCAAAGGTTGCCTTAAGGATGCAACCGGACACGGCTCTCCCCCTCTGACGCAACCTGTGCCAACTGGCCCTTTTTAAAGGTTCCAGTGCGGAGTCGCAGTAACTTGCTCCCACTGGTGGCAGTTGTAACTAGCCAGCAGAGTGGTGGAGTTGGCAATCCTTGCCTGGTAGGCGGAAGTGGAGGCTACTTTGCTTCCCAACCCGTAGATCTTCTTGCTTTCTTTGTCGGGGGAAGCCTCAGACGAAGATGGGGGCATTCCCGCTCTCTTCCGGGTATTAGTTACTACCAGGGAGTCCGGTTTCAGTTGCCCCTTTATGTAAAGCGGGTCTGGTTGGGCTGCCCTGAACAATTTTTCGATTCTGGGGTTTACTGCCCTGATGAGGTTAGGATTGATAAAGGGAAGGATCAATTCTCCTCTGTATAGACTTGAGAATAGGGATGGCCTGAGCAATGGCTCTCTTTTCCCCTAATAGTTCCTCGGCAAAGTCCCTCTCCTCCTGAGCACCCTGGGTGTCTATGCGGAAGTGTTAAGCCGCTCTAGACAAAACCTCATTTAAGAGAGGTTGGTTGTCGACTGGAGAGTCAGTAACCTGAGGTTCTTTGCCTACCGGGGAGTCTACTCTGTAGACTGCTGGGTCATCTTCCTCGTCCTCTTGGTCCTCGTCATCCAATAGTAGTCCACTCCAGTTTAGTCGTCCAACGTTACAAAATCTGGATCCTCTTCTTGTAGTGGATCCTGACTATACTGAGTGTATGGCTGTACGTAGAAAAGGTCAGAAGCCTGACCTTGTGTTGGTGCCTCAACTCGAGGTTTCTTACCAGGGGGGTAATGGGTCCCTAGACCCTGAGGGAGTAGCCCTGTCAGGGGTATAGGAGAGGAAGTGATCTGGGTTTTTGGCATAGAAGTCGGCTAGGGATGACATTCTAGACATAACCCTGTCTATATCTTCACTGGACCATTCTTTGGAGCTGGGGATTACCCTTTCCTGGGAGTTTTTCCCTGCTATAACCTGACTGGACCTATGGGCTTGTGCAGGGGACTTGGTTAGCTGTTTATCAGAAGACCTAGCACTGTCGGCGCCTGGCTGCCCACAGGCTTTGGCGCCTTATAAATCTGAATAACATAACTGTCTTTATGTACCAGAGGAGTAGAAGAAGGCTGAGAGGGCTTCTTCTGCTGTTTTCCCCCCTCCATATGAGTGGAAGAGTGCTTCCCTGGTGTTTTCACCTTCAGAGGTTTTCAACGTCTGGCATCGAGATTCGGAGGTAGTGTCCCTTTCCTTAGAGTGAGGACGTCAGGGAAAGGGAACCGCCATAGAGCGGTCTGCTGATGCCGACTCCTGGAATGCGGCCTGGGGATGGAGGTCAGCTTCGTCTTCCGACGATCGTACCTCCATTACTTTGGTGAGTGAGGTACTCTTGGCAACAGTGGATGGTTGCCTGGTGTCATGCAGCGATCTTGACCGAGAACGCCCAGAGGACACCGATTCGGTGGACCGTTCTTTGCGTGCCTCTTTCCGAGAACTCGACACGCGCGTCGAGTCTCGGTTGGACTTTGAGTGTTTAGTGGAAGTGGTGTGGGTAGCGCTCTCGCCGCCGGGTGTGCTTCCCATAGCTGCCCTGCTGGACAACCTTCCGAGGTCGGGGACTTGCGCTTGGCTGTATTTCGATGCCACGTTAGCCTCGCCGTCCGATAGTATGGCATCGCTGCCATCACTGAAGGTGCCCTCCGCTTCCATGGCCTGGCGTGGTGGGCCCAACGTTTTGTCGAACGCTCCTTTAGAGTCTTAGCCTTGAACCAGCTACACGCTCTGCACTTCGCCTCTGGGTGGTCCCTCGGCAAGCAGAGGTTACAGGTGGTGTGTCTGTCAACCCAAGGGTACTTGCGGTTGCACTTGGGGCAACATTGGTAAGGGGTACCCTCCATACGCACCCTGTGGTAGTGGGCTAGTGTGTAGGAATATATATATATAAATATATGTGAGTGTAGAGTATGTACCACCCCCCACTCTCCCTACTTGTAGGGCCGAGGCCAGAGGCTTCCCTAAGCCCAAAGTCCAGCGTGCAGCTCTCGACGGTTCTCATCTTCTCCGGGCCGGCATTGAGCTTCGATATTCAGTGACTCAACGTGGGGATGGAGAAAACGGGGCAATATTATAATATTTGCAAAATTATGGCTAAAAGCCAGGGAACTCCACGGAATGCTTCCGAACAGTATGGCGGAAAAAAACAAATCTGAGGGTCCTAAATGCGTGAGGGATCATGGGTACAGTAGACGTCACACCAGGGATAACAAACTAATACTCTGCAGCTTCCACTAGATGTCGGCCTATGCACAGCATGTGATCTAAGCAGATTCTACAAGCCTCATAGAGGTATATATATATATATATATATATATATATATATATATATATATATATATATATACACACACACACACACACACACACACTTTATATACATACACCCCGACATGCTAAGAATAGAACATTTCTGATGAGAGCATTTCGATGGGGTGTGGTCCTGAATTCCACCACAAATTTGTGGTGGGATTCAGCAGTACATTTGACGAGCGAATATTGACGAGTCATTCAAGTTTCCAGGTGAGTCACATGAATATTCAGGAGAATCACTTCTAAGGAAGTTCGCATGGGACATATAACTCGCCAACTAACTTGCCCACCAAGTGCAAGATCCGAATTTTGTGGTAAACATTCCAGAACATAAAACAAACCACCTTTTAACATGAAGCTTCTTGCTGGATTCCTCACATGTTTCTGCAATACAGACAACTCCAATGTGTTGATTTTTGGAAAGACGAAGAGCTGAATCTGCCCTGTTGGGACTCAAATTTCTCTGAATAAATTATTTAACTTCCCATATTGTTACTGGCTTGCTCCCAGGAATTTAAGCAGTATTGACAAAGAAACCGTTTTGACTTTCGTATAACCATTTGTCAGCTATTGCCATCATATACTTGCATCATTTTCAAATATGGTGAGGCTATGGTGGAAATTAAAACTGCCTTCAGAGCTGCAGCATACTTTCACCTGGCTCTCCCCATGGCTTCAGGGAACATTTCATGCTGTGTGAATACTCACAACCCTCTACTTTGCAAGTGGAAGTATACACATAGCATTGAATATTTGGCATTCAATACGTTTTCCAGTTGATCTCCTCCACCCTGTTCCGTGTAAATGAAAAAAGCTGGTGGCTGCCCGATCAATCTGCTAACATTATAAAAATGCAATTTGTGTCCGGATATGGATTTATGTTTGGGTTGAAGATGTAACCGCACTTGGCGAAGGATGCAAACCATTGTGAAATCAGTGCATAATTGATGTCAAATTAGCAAACAAACCACCTACGCCTGACCAAATTCTCCAATTCTCCATTTTGAACCAATCAAAATTGCTTATTGGTCTGCAGAGTCATATGTCTTAAAAATAAGTGGTTCTTAAATGTTGCATGGCTGACATGCAATCTTCAGACCGAGAACAGTAGTGGTAATTTCACGTACGGACCAGCGTGGCATTGCGGCTTAAAAAAACGAAATATAGTATTCCCCAAGATTATGGAGGGATAAAAAGGAGGCATACTAACGGTTTCTCAGAAAGACCCTGTAGCGGAGGCTAGATCCTGGTGACAATCCTAAATGGGTTACACCGGATGCGACAGTTGACACACAAGGTATGCGCACATGTAGACATTAGCCAACAGTATAGAAGAGAAGGGGCATGAGCGACTACTCCACTGGATTTGGGGGCAAGTTAAACTCATCTTGATTTGTGAAGGCGGTGAATCAATATTGCCTGGGTTATTCCCTGTCACTAACGGACGTGCCTCCCAGAGGATGGAAGGAGATTGGAATCCCATTGCTTGCTGCCTTATCAGAGAGGTTGAATTCCTAAGGCATTAGGTACCTGCCTTCCAGAGGGCAGGTTGCACTAGCAACACCAGAATACAACACCAAACTTGAACACCGAGAATTACACATTAAGCATAGTCACACTCCAATGTTCCTTCGAAGGATCAATGAAATAAAGAATCAGCTATATGTTATGAACATACAGAGGCACAGTTAATAACAGATCCAAGGCAAGATTGTAGTAGGATACATCAGTACAAATCATTAGATACTTGGGAAAGGAAAAAGATGGACATCATGGCATCGACATCAAAAGACAGAAGAACTTTTTACATTTGTAAAGCGCCTAAATCCAGAGGTATCAAGGCGCTGTTGCAGGACCAGTTACACGTATTGTGGGGACACAAGAAAAAAAACAGTTATACGTACATGGAGCTGATATTGTTCTTGTGACAAGTCAACAGTGTTTAGGCAAACAGCCAGGTTTTGCGGAAGACCCAGTAAGAGTCCTCTGCTCTTAAGGCAGGTGGGAGAGAATTCCAGTGATTTACTGCCACTGTGGGGAAGCAAACGCCTCCTCCTCTAGCTCGTTTGTATATAGATTTGGTGCGGAGCTGAGAATGGGCTGACCTTACAGGTCTGGTAGAGTTGGCTTTGGTGATTTTTTGTGACAAGTAGATGGGTGCTGAGTGAGACAGTTGTGAAGGTTATTTCTCAGATGGGGGGCCAGTGGGCCTCCCCTCTTGAAGATGAGATATGTGCTCTTTTAGGAATGTTGAGGACAGAGCGTATACCATTGTTTTGGATCACCTGTACCTTGCTGATAATTCTGTTTTGATGTACCTGCATAGAGGGCCCTGCAGTAGTCTAGCCTTGATCCAATGATTGCTCACGCAATGGTGAAGCAACTGGCTGTCGTGAGGAATTGTCTGGCAGCATTAATCAATGTGGTTTTGTAAGCAGTCGAGGAGGCAATGAAGTTCACTTGTCTGGTAAGTGAGAGGGTGGCATCCAGGTGGACGCCCAATGTTTTCACTGAGGTGGAGACAGAAATTTGCAGGCCGTCCACATTGAAGGTGGTGTATTGGACTTTGAGCTTCTTTAGCACTGCTGGGGAGCCTACAAGCAGGAGCTCCGTTTTGGGCAGAGACGGTTTGTGGCCATCCATGCCTGGATTGTCAAGTAGGCTTTGTGGAAAAACACAAGTTGATCGAAAACGGCTTGTACCAAAAATCCTAAGCCCAAAAATACTAAACATGGGGAGGGGGATCCCCCGTTCCCCATGTTCGGTATTTTTGGTCTTTGGGGCTGTAGAGGTTTCCCTCTGCTCCTCGTCAATGGAAGCGGGAAAACAAAAATAAAAGGGGACCCAGCCGCATCAGAGGGACGGAACTGACGCTGCAGGGGTACAGGAGAAGCGGCTGCCAGCTAAAAGGTAAGTAGGGCGGAGGAGGTTTGGTCAACGGTCAAATTTCGGTTGTTTTGCAGAAATATAAACTGACTCACGGCAAAATCGACTACGGTCGATTCCGTACCGAATCTTTCTATTTCAGCAAAACAACCCAAATCCGATTCCGCGGACGGTGATGGAATCATTGTCGTAGATGCACGATTGGGGGGGATAGAGGGAGGAGGGAGGAGGATTTTGTGGGTCATCAGCATAGTTGGTAAATGATATGCTGATGGAGTCCAGAAGGTTGAAGAGGGGTTTAACGAATACATTGTATAAGGTAGGGGATACAAGATCCTTGTGGGACACAGCAAGAGATAGCAGGTTCTGCTAGCACCCCTGCACCCCCTAACACTCTCATGGCTCGGCCTTCAAGGAATGAGGTGACCGGAGGCCTTGAGGTAGTGACATAGTATTTGATGGTCAACCAGGTCAAAGGCCGCAGAGAGGTCAAGGAGGAGGAGTATGGCTGGCTTTCCCTGATCTTTGAGATCATCCATCTGTTTTTATTTTTTATTTTATTTTTTAAATCAAGCAGGGCAGATTCAGTGCCGTGTCCTGGCCGCAAGCCGGATTGGTGCATTCCTAAAATGTGATTAGTTTTCAGGAAATGCTGAATTTGGTTGTAGGCGGGCGGACCGGTGGAGGATCTTTAGGAGGAAAGGGACTGTTCTTGGACAATAGTTGTTGGGCTCTGTTGGATCTTGAGTGCATTTTTGTAGCAGAGGGGGAGGACCCATGCTTCTTTTAGGCTGGGACAAGGCACGAGGCAAAAAAGGCGTTTATGAACCTGGTGATAAATGAGACTAGGGCTTTTGATGGTGGCTGGGCATATATCCCCTTTGTATCTGGATGGTTTAAGGCTTTTGAGGATATTAGCAGTTTCTAGTTCTGTAACTTCTGAAGTAGAATGCTGGGTTGGCGAGTCTAGAGGTGATGGGTGGCAAGAGGTGATGATTGTGGGACATTTGATAGACACCTTTTTCTGGCGAATTTTCACATGCAAGGAGTATAATTTACCTAGTATGGCGTTTTGGATGTTCGTACACCAAGTCTCATCTTTAGTGATGGGTGGAGAGGACAGGGTTTCCAGTTCCCCCGAGTATTTTGAAGATTTCTTGGAAATCCTAGCATTGTAGGCTGCAGATTTTGTTACGAAGATAGCCTGTTTGTATTGTTTGGAAATATTATTAAACTGAGTTTTAAGGGCGTCCGAGGATTTTTTCCAGATGGCTTTAGCCAGCCCTTTCATAGACCACAGCTCATGGAGGTCAGGGTTAAACCAAGAGTTGATACGTCCAACGGGTTTGGCCTTGCGGTAGCTAGGGCTGCTACTGTATCAACAGTAAATGTATTAAAGAACATATCTCAGCTAGCAATGTATGGCGCACCATATTGGGCCCATCAAAGTCTACCCCTATAGAGGCCACGATGTCCTTGCAAACACTGAAAAAAGTAGCAAATGATATTTATGCTAAAAATGATATTGGAGAACAACTAGGCCTCTATGTATTCCAATTTCAGTGAAGTGTTGGATAACAAGGCCTGGCAAAACATTTAAAATCTGTGAATGATCGAGAAACACATTTTGCAGAAAGAGAACTCAATTGTTAAAAGGGTTTAAGAGAGTAGGAGGCGTCCGGTTTGTTACGTTGTTTGCTCTGCGGTGTGGCTTGACTCTCGTCACTAGGTGCTTTCCTCTAGTGACTTATCTGCAAGCGTTCCTGTGCTGGATCTGACCTCGGACAGGCAGTGTATTGGCGCTGGTACTCCTGGTAACTCTAGCAGGGCAGCAGGCCACTATTGATGGCGGCACCCTCCCTACAGGTCAGCACGAATCGACCGGTGATGGTGGAAGGCATCCGTGCTGAAAATAAGGTAAGCATCGCATTGCAACACACACACTTTTTTGTATTCATAATTTGTTATTTGTCCATGAGAAAGTAATTATATCTGCGGTTCAAGGAGATTACCTCTACCACTCATGTGACTTTTTATCCCTCCTTGGATTAATTGCTCCCTTGGTTTCCTGTGGACTTGAGGTGGCTGTGGTGGTTTAAGGCAACAGGAAAGAAGTTAAGGCGGGCATTTCGAGGCAGGAAGGAATGATTGGCCTGTACAGCCATCCGGAAGCCAGACTAGCCCAAACAGAATCTTCCGTACAGTTTTGTCCCCACCTCAAGTTGTTATCAGAAGCACTGAGTGGGAATTTCCTGAGTCGCCCATAGGGACTCGAGAGGTGGAGCCATGGGCAAAAGGTTGCCCTCTTGAGATACAGGTTCATGTCACAGCTAAAACTACCTCTCCTCTGAATATTTTAGAGGGCTGAATTACGGGGGCGAAAGCCCAAGCTTCCGCAGACTTGTACTGTGACGAATTCAGTCAGGAGGTTGAGGCCAGCTCCTCCTCCCCTACGCCTAATCCGCCCAGAGGAAAACCAGTGTTCAGAACCTCTCTTAATGGTTTTGCCTCTTGCTCGGGCCAAGGGCCAGTGAATTGTCAATGTTCACTACCATCACAACCACCTTTGGAGCAGGCAGGAGTCCTGGTACCAGCAGTTGATGAAACTTTGGATCTCACCTTGGCTCCTCGGTCAGGGGAGGGTGCAGTCACCCATAGAGTATATCGTTTTGCAAAAATTGCAGGTAACACCTTTAATAAGAAACCGGATCCCTGTTATCATGAAAAAATGTTGGCAGCCAAGAGGTATAGTTCCAGATAAGGTACCTCTCACGTCCTGCTTCGCCTATCTGAGACTAGACTCCCTCCCAATATCATCAGTGATGTCGGATGAGTCAGCTGTCCCAGCTCGCAGGGGCACCTCTCCTCCGAAATCGTGTGAATCTGACTGGGCTGGTCGTCTGACACCGCCTTGCGGACACATGGGGAAGGAGGTGGGGACCCCGGACTGTTCTTATGGTGGAGGGGTCTAGATCTCAGGGGGTCCAACTGGGGGTAAGCCCCCCCTTAAAAAGAAGAGCAAACCCTCCAGATGATTCTAGGGTGTTACCTATAAAAAGAGTTAAGACGTACTTGTCGGAGGCCTCCTCTGATCATCTGTCCTCCAGGGGTTGTCCATCGATTACATGCTCCCAGGTGGGGCCACCCAATGGATCCATCCATGATCAACCTTTGGAGGACCACATGTTGGCGCGTTCCCCCTCACACCCCCCAGTATGGGCCGGCAACTAATGGATGAAGATCTTTTGTTGGACCTGGCTGCAGCACAGGTTGAAGCTCGGGTCGCGAGACCTGCTACCTTGGATTCGGGCCTTATTGCGGCCCTGACATGGACATTGGTTTACTACATGAAACCATGAGTGATCATATCAGAGGTCAGTCAACACTGATCGCAATGCTACATACTAAACCGGTATTTCTGGTGGGTTTTGCAACATGGATATAGGGGCACCTTGATAAAAACAAGGAAGAGATTACTACTATTCTTTATTCAATCATTGTAACAGCGACGAGAGATGGGAACAGAAGGAGTGATGGGCTTTAAGGTTCATTACCTCAGACACCGACTATTAGTCGGCCACCAACTTTGTTGTCACCTCAGGCAGGTGCAAATGTTGTTGGTTGTAAAGGTTGCATTCA
This sequence comes from Ambystoma mexicanum, assembly GCF_040938575.1. Taxonomy (NCBI): domain Eukaryota; kingdom Metazoa; phylum Chordata; class Amphibia; order Caudata; family Ambystomatidae; genus Ambystoma; species Ambystoma mexicanum. Next base: position 479,163,619 of record NC_090924.1, on the reverse strand, counting down.
AGAAGACCATCCACCTAGGTCAACCCCTTTGCAGCCCTTAAATGCGATTCAAGAGTCTAGGGGTGAAGTGGATCATTTTGCGGTGGCCCAACCTCAGGCAGGCCTGCCGCTATCGCCCACAGTCACTCCTCTCATACCACCGTTGGACCAAAGGGGGCAGGTGGGGAGGGGGGTTGATGGAGCTTAAAGATGTGGGATCTACAGAGCCTCCTCTTTGTAAAAAGAAATACGACATCTTCTTGAAATTATCAGAGAGCGATAGGATTAACAGCAAGTCGCCGCAATCTAAGAGACAGGTCTTGAAGAGGCAGTTTGCCAAAGAAAAGATTGTGATAAAGCGCAAGGCCTGAGGCCAATGCAAAGGGACCCGTCAATACCTGAATGACCACAAGGATGGGTTGTTTAAGTGTAGTGGCAGGGTGTTCCATAGTTTGGCTGCTACTACCGGGAAACTGGACCCACTTTCTTTCACTCTCTTGAATCTTGGGATGGTGATAAGGTTAGAGATAAGTTTATAGTATGAGGTTCGAGTGGGTCTGTTGGATTGGGTTCCTAAAATAGGCTGATGCATTGTTGGCAAGGCATTTGTGGGTCAGAGTGAGAATTTTAAATGTAATCCTTTCATGGACGGGGAGCCAATGTACGAGTCGTCTGGTAGATCAGATGTGCTCATTCTTAGGTATATTCAACGGTGCTCTGATAGCGTTATTTTGTAGTACCTGGAGTTGGTGCTAGTACCTGTGAATAGAGAGTTTAAATAATCTATCCTCAAGAGGATCAAAGTTCCTGCTAGTCTGATACTGTTCTCTGTTGAGAGGAAGGGTCTGCTGGATCCAATAAGTTTGGATGTGTAGGCTGCTGATGAGACAATGGCATTGACCTTTCTGGTAAGGGAGCGGGATGAGTCGTGGAGACCCCCCAGTGTTTTTAGTTCTTTGGCGACATTGATAGTGTTGCCATTATTATTAAAGGATTCGTATTGTTTTGGCAGTTTGCCTAACTTAGATTTATATCCCATTAGGATTAACTCCGTATTGTCATTAAGGCATAATTCATTTTGGGCCATCCAGGCCTGGATGGCAAGGTATATTTTATTAAGGTTGCAGGTGTCAGTGTGATGACACCCTGATATCGATATTCGTATTTGAGTATCATCGGCGTAATTGGTATATGTAATACCCATGTTATCTAGTTTGTCGAATAGGAGCTTCGTGAAGGCGTTGTACAATGTTGGTGATACGCAAGAGCCTTGTGGTATGCCACATGTTACAGGGATTGGGGAGGCTGCTGAAGAGGACGGAAAAAAACTCATTGTACGGTTGGAAAGAAAAGATTCAATCCATTTGATGGCTTCAGGGGAGAAGTGGACTGCAGATTCAAGGTGGTGTCATAGGATTTTGTGGTTTTTTTATTTATTTTTTTATTTTACATTTATAAAGCGCTCACACAGCCCGCAGGCATCGAGGCGCTGTTACAGGAATTGTTTTGTTTAGTTGCATAATTGTGTTTTTTTGTCTTAGTTACGTATTTATAACGCGCTTAAACACCCAGAGGTTTCTAAGCGCGGACCCGGGGATCGAACCTGTTGTTGCTTCGTGTCGTCTTGCTTCCAAGACGTGCACGCTGCCGCTGAGCTATCCTCCCTGGTTGACCAAGTCAAAAGCTGCAGACAGGTCTAGTAGAAGAAGGATGCAAATGTCTCCTGTCTTTGAATTGGTCCATCTGTATTTTTAGATCCAGTAAGGCTGTCTCTGTACCATTCCCGGGTCTGAACCAAAGTTTGTTAGCTTCCAGGAATAGTTGGATCTGCTGGTAAGCTGCACGGTCGAGGATTTTTAATAAAAAAAAGGTAATGTGGTAATGGGTCGAAAATTAGTTGGGATGTTAGGGTCCAAGGTGTTTTTTTTTTTTAGCAACGGTAGTGCCCAAGCTTCTTTTAGGTCATCGGGTATGAACTGGAGGTGAATGAACTGTTAATTACGGCCGTCAAGAGTGGAGCCAATTCGTATGCACATTCTTTTATCAGTGTTGCAGGGCAAATGTCGCCTTTGCATCTTGACAGTTTTAGCCTTTTGATATTAATAGTTTCTGACTTAAACGTAAATGTGTTAGGCATAGGTGGATCTAAAGTCACGGATGTAGATTGGTGGACAGGGTCCAGGTTGAGTTTGGATTTTTTGATTTCAAATTTTAGTTTGCAGGAGGGCAATTTTGTCTGCTAGAGCTTTCCGAACATTGGTACACCATAGCTGGTCTTTGATAGAGGGGTCCGGGCTTGGGGCCGGTGATTCCAACCCGCGAAGGATGGCGAATAATCCCCTGGGGCTTGATTGGGCATTTTGGATTCTAGTATTGTAGAGCTTGCTTATAGCTTTGGTGATGGCTTCCTTCTAATTGTTAGCAATAGTCTGAAAGATGGCTTTGTTTGTCAGTGTTGGCGATTTTCGACCAGTTGCATTTGGCAAACCTTTTGGTCGCACGCAAGGTTTGTAGGTCTGAGGGTAACTATGTATTGGTATGAACTTTAGGCTTCATGGTCTTAGATTTCAGAGGCGCAACTTTGTCCATGGCTGTTAGTATAGTTTTAATGTATAGATTGACTGGTGAAGATGGGTCATCTTCCAAGTAGGTGGAATTTGTTAAGGTTGCTAGGAGGGGGAGCATGTTGATATGATTGATATTTTTTGAGCTTCTAGATTGTGGCGTGGGTAAGGGAGCTCTGGTATGTTTGGGTATTATGGTGGTGGAGAAAATTATGGTGTTGTGGTTGGACCATGTTGATGGATATGATTTCCGTGACACAGTTAATGTCAGCAATCCAATCTAAGGTGCAACCTTTTTCGTGGGTGGGTGTGCTGATGCGATGGGAGAAGCCTTGGGCTTTCATGGAGTTGGCAAGGAAGCCTGCGTGAGGATCAGAAGGACCGTTCAGGCCAAGGTTAAAGTCACCTAAGATGATCGCTTTTGATTGTAGTTTCATGTTGAAAGCTAGGAGAGGGGTAATGTCATCTTTGAAGGTGGATGGGAGACCTGGGGGTCTATATACAATGAGTAAAGTGCAAGTCCAGGTGTGGGCGAGTTCAACTTTCAAGGTGATAACTTCGCCCAAAGTGATAGATGGCTCTCCGGATATTCTAATGTTGAAGGTATTTTTTGCTATTAGAGCTACTCCGTCTCCTTTGGAGGTTGTTCTGTCCTTCCTATATATTGGCTATCCCTCAGGGATAGCCAGTGAAAGGGAGGGACCTGAGGCCACGTGGAGCCAGGTTTCCGTGATTGCCAGTATGTCTAGGTTATGTACTTTGATGAGGTCTGCTATGTATAGGGCGTTGGCTGTAATTGATCTTGCATCGATAAGGGCACCTTTCAAGTATATAGCTGAGTCGATGTCCTCTAGTTTTTTGGTGCGAGTGTTATGGGTCATTTTTTTTGTTGTACTTCTTTCTAGATAGGTTTGGCAATTGTCGGAGTGTTAGGACGGAAGGGGGATGGGCATGTGGGAGGCGATATTCTATGGGTTTGCTTGGGCAGCAGCAGGGCTGGAGCATCCAAAATCTGGTGTTTTAGGGATGTTTGCTAGGTAGATAGTCTAGTAGGCAGCGTGTGGCCAGTCCTATTCCTATGAGTGTAGTGAGAACCAGTTTGAGATGATAGTCTACGTTTCCTTATGGGACCAATGATGGGTTGTGTGGGTTGGCTTCTGATTTGGGCAATGGGACCTAGTATCTCACTGGTGTTTATTGGGTTGGTGGTCTGGGCAGGGGGTGTTGATGCAGCAAAAGGGCTCACTTTAGGAAGGAACGGGGTTGGACGGGGGGGGGGGGTGGGGCAGTGGCCAGCTACCTTTCTTCCATTTTGCATCTCAAAAAGGGGTGCAGTATTCAGTCTAATCAGACAGTTGGGCCGATGCAGCAATTTTCTACAGGTAGGCAGGGTGGTACATTAGATCCGGTACTCGAGCTGGACAAGCAATAGGCAGTAAATAGAATATTCAATCTAGTCAGGCAAACAGTAGATGCGGTGGGCGCAGCACTCAGAACTTTCGCATGCAAAAGCGGTACTCAGTAGTTTTGGTGGCTATTCAAGGTACATCAGTCCAGAATCATAGCCGATAGGGTGTCTAACAACCGGCATAGGGGTAAGAGGGCAGCGCAAAGTCATTTGTAAGAGCGTGATATTGGGATAGAGGTGTCGAGCGTTGGCATGATGGTGCCCGCAGTAGTGTTGGTGCATGCAGGAATTGGTGCATGCGGGAATTAATCTTTCTACTTACTCCAGGGAGGATGAGGAGCAAGTGAGTTTTGTCAGAGAGCAATCCCAAGGGGAGAATGAGAGAAGAAGAGAAACTATAAGCATATCACCCAGTCGGTCCGAGGTTTTAAGAGAGGCAGTCGGCCGCCAGGCCGAGCATCCAAATGGGGGTCCTCCTGCTCCTTCTAGTAGACCGACGCCTAGAGTTACCTTCTCCTTGGAGGGTCTTGGGAAATACAGCTACCTCGACACCCAAGGCTGACAAGATCTAAGACGAGGACCAGCCCAATGAGCAGAAGGCAGACGCCCGGTTGGTTCGAGCTTCAAGACAATTGAAGAGAAAAGAGTGTTGTCTTTAAATGCGGATAAAAGCTCAAGCGAAGCTCACAACACTCCACCTAAGAATCCACCGTGATTCCGTCAGGTCAAGATGGCCCCTGGGTGGGCCAAGGTAGACAGAGCTTCTGAGCTACCTCCCAAAAGCATGGCTAAGGGTGATATAAGTATTCTCTCCAAGAGTCTGAGGTCTCTTATCACGGAGGACAACTTAACTCTGAACAGAGCAAATGTTATGCACATCTTGAGCACCATACCAGCATACAACCAAATTAAATCTAAAGACCTACTATTAGTGGAGATCCCGGACGACTACCGGTTGGACAAAACACATGTCATCAGCATTCCAAAGCTTTAATGCTAGTGTAGGTCTATCAAAAATGAGGTTAATTGAGGAATGCCAGCCCTCGAGGCGTTCTTCTCTGACATTTACTGTACGGTCTGATAGTCACCTTAGGGACCTTATCCCTAATGTCAAAAAGGATCAGAGAGACTGGCCGGTGACACGCCATAATCTGGCATGTGAAGATTGGAGTTGGTTGGCGGGTGCCCTGGCCGATGGAACGCCTGCTCATAGCGCAGGGATGGTTGTGGGGGTTCAACAGCAGTACATCACGAAGGATTACATACAAATATGCAGTTGGAACACTTGTTTTTTGCATCTGTTTGGTGGGGGCATCCCAAACCTACAGGAGCATGATATAGTCTGCCTCCAGGAGACGTGGCTGAGGTCCATCCCCCCACCTTCTAGAAGGATTTACTCAGAGCATAAACCCCGCAGAAAAAGCTATCAACTGTAGACTGATGGCTGGACTCTTAATAGCCCTTTGAGCAGAAAGGGGTTATGTGATCATAGCTGAATTCCAACCTTCGCTTCTGATTCAGGCAATACATGTTATCGCTGGGCCTCTCTCTACTTGGAATTTCCAAGGAATGGAATGTTATGGAATGTGGCTTCAAAGCAGAGTGAAACGTTTGTGAAAACAGTGGTGGCCCTAATTGATGAAGCAAGAGCCACTCATTCCGGCATCACTACATAATATCCCAACAAAAATATCACCGTAGATATGGCCGTTTTGTTCGCCATAGGTGATATTTTTGTTGGGGATATGTGGGAGCGGGGGTTCCGGTGGTGTCCCCCGCACATTCAAAAATGATGCAGGGATTGCAGAGGTGTCCCCCGCAGGGTCCATGTGTGAATTTTGCTGCAAAAATATGGCGATATTTATGCGGCGGAATTAACACATAGAACCCTCATTCCAACTTGGAGGTTCTTCTGTGTGGTGACCTGAACATTCATTGATTTGATGGGGCTTCTAATCTCATCGAAAACTTGTTTCCTTCGGCTCTGCAGCAAGTATTGAGAGGCCTCTATTGGGGAAAAGAAATGGCCGAAAGGAAAATCCTTCTGGTGAATGGGCATATTTCAGAGGACTCTCCACTGAAAACATGGAAAAGGGGCCTTGAAGCGAAAGTTTTGGACTATGTATTCGCCTCTGAATCTATCTTCTTTGAATTAATCAATCAGGTAGTATGGGATTCTGACCGGAGTTACCATAACATCATAGTAATAGCTGCGGCCAAATGGACATCAAAGATCTGCACTCGGCAACCTGCGACCATGGAAATCGCTCCAGGAAGAAACAGGCCGAGGGTGTTACTTCCGCCGCTTCTAGCTACTTCGAGAATGATGCTCCCCAGTGACCGAGCCTCTTAGAGCGTATGATGCATCGTCTGTGATGGCTAATAAACCTGTGTTTTCGGCACGCCATAAATACGACTTAGAGGTTGCGACTAGGAAAAAGGTACTGAATAAAAATGAAGAGCAAACGCCAGAAGTCAAACTGTTGAGGCTAGAGAAAGCTCTAGACATCTTAAACAAGCTTTTAAGAACTGGCTCAAAAGCCAAACATCAGATGCTCCAACTGGATGCGGAACGAATGCTGCGTCTCATTTCCTCCAAAAATACAGCAGAGATGTGGCGAGTTATGAACTATGCTCTACTGCTAAACCGTATACCGGCTGAAAACTGGAAGACCCACTTTGAGATGATATTTGCAGGCCCTAAAAATCAACAGCCTCGAGAGGACCCCGGCCTGGGGGGGCCTTGGTCCTTTTCTATGACTCAGTCTGAAATTCGGGATCATATTCTTAGGGTCAGCAATTCAAGAGCGGCATGGGATGATGAACATGCACCTAAAAGAAGATCCAGATTCATGGGCAAAGAAATTGTGGTTCTGGTTCGAACAAATCAAAAGAGCAAAGAAAATCCTGTCATCTTGGACATGTTCAACTATTGTTCCAATTTATAAAAAGGGTGATCTAGCGAATCCAGGCAACTATAGGCCCATCGACCTTTTATATGTAAGTGGTAAGATTTTTGGGTCGCTCCTTCTGAAAGCCTTGAATAACTGGGTGACAATCACTGCCCACTATGATCCCCGGCAAATAGGTTTTATTAAGGGTGTTGGGTCCTCAGCAAATCTATTTATCCTAGATATCCTAAAGGCAAAGGATGGACACGAACTAAATGTGGCTTCAATTGATCTAGCCCAGGCTTCCAACACGATAGGTCGCCAACGGCTGTAGACAAAATTGGAAGCCTGGGGCTGCCTGCTGGATATTAGAGAAGTCTTGAAAGCACTACACAGAAAAATGTTCTCTACGAGTGAGATTAGATCGAAAGGGGCTCATGACTGACTCGATCCAAAGCTACAATGGGTTGAAACAAGGCTGCCCGTTGGCCCCTGCCATTTTCAATCTTTTTATTTCGGACAGAGTCAGCGTTTAGTTTGTCAGATGTTTTCCACCTACCTTGGCGGGGGCACATATCAGAAGACAGCTCTACGCCGAAGATTTAATCCTACTTGACCAAACACAGGTGGGCCTCCAAAGGCAGCTGGATGCCCTAGGGAAGTACGTGGAGTTGAATGGGCTAAAAATAAATGAATAAAGAGGCCAGGGCACGGCCTGGTACATCAAAGGCGAAAAAAATAATGGAAGTATTGGCACTTACGTACCTGGGGATGTGTCTAAACAACAGTGCAGCCGAAAATCAAACAGAACTATCTTTGCGGAGTAAAACGAGGAATTTAGCTGCCCAAGCATGTATCATCAAGAGGCGCTACTGCATATTTTCCCCGATACCAGTGCTTTACTTTTTCCGCCTAAAAGTGATACCAATTGTAACATATGGGGCGGAAACGTCTTTTTCGCTTTCTGCTTTAGTGTGGGATAAACTGAAAGGGTTATTTTGGAGGAAGGTCTTGGGTCTGCCTAACTATGTGCTTATTCAGATCATCAGGGTAGAATTGGGGTCGACTTCCCTCTACTCAATCACGATTTGGAAAACTCTTTCACTTTACAGGAAGTGACACACTGCAACGTTGGAAGGAGGTCTTGCGGCAATTGGCTCAGCAATGTTAATGCCCACTGAGGCTCTCCTCTACACTTGGAGTTCACTCTGTAAAGACACTCTGGGTGTTTTAGGTGAATCTGAGGAGTCATTATGGTCACACCCAAAGAAGGTTAAGAGAAAGTTATATGACCTTGACTGGACAAAGTTAAGGACAGAGCAAGGGGCTCACTGCCTCAATATATAGCGAAATTTCCATGCAGGCATAAGCGGGCCAATTTTCGGCGGGTGAGGTTGAACTTGTACCTTATTAAGGAAGTCATGGAGAGTCGGAAATCGGCTGCTGTACGGGACTACCAATGTAGGCTGTGTGAAGGGAATAGCGAATCATTAATACACCTTACCCTTTCCTGCCTGGGGGCAAGAGACCTCCGGTCAAAATGGTTGGCAAAGTTCTTCACCGAATGCTCAACTATGTCTGCCGATGATTGGTGGCAAAGCTCATGTCAAGCTCTCAAATTACCTTGACTTTAGCTCTGCTAGCCTTTTTGAAAGAAGTATTTGACCTAATGGCAGTTAAGATATAGTTTCCAGTGTGGTTTCGCCCTGTGAAAGGCTTGGGAATGAAAAACTTTGTGGCTTAAAAAAATAAACAGCAAGTGGTGTATTGTTTATTGATTATTCAACATTTTAGCCGGAAGACTTGTTTGCGAATGATTTTGAATAGTTTTTGATTTTATGAAATTTCAAAGGGGCAAAATGGTTTTGTATTTCTTTGCATGGACTATCTTTATGTTTTGCCCCTCTTGGATTCAAAATGTTCTTGTTTTTCTTGAGTTTTTGCTTAGTGTCTTGTTTTTTCTTCTCTCTTTTTACGCTCATTTTCTTGAAGCTGTAAGGTTTGATATTTTCTTTTAAACTTTTTGCTAATAAAAAAGTCCCCTTTTAATAACTATATAATGCAGAGTTTCTAACTTTACTAAAATTAACCTAAAGCTAGGAGATGTATTCTCCAATTATGCATAGAACTGCCAATGTATACGTCAGTAGGTACTTTGGATCAACTTCCCCGATCTGAACGTTGGTGTAGAATCTTGAATTAGAAACATCCAGACACCTATTAACCACTTGTCTCAAATTGAAGGAACTATAGGATAAAGGGATATAAAGGCTATATAGGTAGTGAAAGCCTTAACGGAGACCAAGCATATGTACTCTGGAAATAATTTGTTTTTATATTTTAGCATATTTTATGTCTGGCAAATCGTTCTGAAGATTAGTAGGGATTCTTAGGAAAAACAAAAACTAATTTCTAGGATGAAAAAAACTGATGTTTTGGATTATTTTAGGAATTATTAATTGTTTTTATTAAGATGTTTGTTGTATGTATTGTGTTAAATATGTATTATGTTTTGGTGTTCTAAGGTTTATTTTACAACTATGAACACAATAATACAAAAATAAAATGGAACCAGGAGTAACTGGCATCTGTGCTTTCTAGGTGTGCTTTGTATCATACACTGGATGTTTGTTTACAGAAGGTCGGCGTCCAGCAATTGGGTTGTTGGATGTTGAAGGATATTTGGGTTTGTGAGTTGGTTTGAGAGATGTGTGGTTTAATAGTGACCTGGGGGTGTGTGCAAGGTGTCTAGTGGGGATGTGTGTGAGACAAAGGAAAAGGGTAGTAGGTTTTTGACTGGCCTCTCGATATTGTTCAGCTATGCTACTGTTTTCCTTTGTAGGGCGTTCACCTGATTCTGGACTGGTGAGGTCAAAGGGTGATTAGGGTAGAGAGTAGGTAAAAACAGAGTAGCTAGTCAAGACGGTATAACAAACAATTACCAGGCAAGGACAGACAGATGCAGAGGTTTGAGTGTACCCGATTGATAGAGAAGCAGGAACCGCAATGCTGGTGTAATAGCCATGTTAGTGGCTTATGGTGAGGGAGGCAGGGGGATTACCAAGGAGGACTACCCAATAGGGGTTATAGTCTGGTAATCGTAGCAGGCATATACATGAGTAGGCAAACAAGGCAAGAAAATGAAAGGGGCAAGGAGCCTATGAAAATGGAGGGGGGGGGGTCAAAGAAAGGGAACGAAGGCTATCAAGAACGAGCTTGGGTTGAAGATATGATAGGGGCGATACTTACCTGTGCAAAGTGGTGCATGGTAGCTACCAGAGACCCACACTATGCAGGTCCAAGGCTTAGATGGTGGGTAGTAGAATGAGATGAGTTGAGCAGAGGAGTCAGGGTGCCAGATGCTGATGGAGGATGTCAACATGCCTATGATAGAAGGTGATAAAGGAGAAAAAGATCCGCTGCCAATTGGAAATATGAGGAATGTACTAAATATAAAGATGAATAGCTGAGAAAGCTATGGCCTGTTGGAAAGAAATACAGATCTATGGCTACAGGACATGAGCCCGTAATACCAGTCAATGGGGCACATACACTGTGTCAGGGAAGCCGCTATTTAAAGGAGTTTCCCGTGGACGGTCAAAGAGCTGAGGGCCAGAGCAAGGGGCGATACTGCACTTTTGCTATGGAATATTGCATTTGGAAAGGAAGCAAATACAGACAAGTACCAGAAACGAGGGATGGGGAAAACAGACACCTGGTCACTTGTCTTTTTCAGAAGGCATTCGAAGGGCCGGTGTTCACCATGGAAGAAGGCATTCGAAGGGCTGGCTTGAAGTCCCCAGTTCCTGCTAGTTAGGAAGGTAAAGGTAAAGCTGAATACAGAGGAGACTAGAGTGACACATGGAAGGGTGATTTAGTCATCCATGGATAAGCTGGTGTTGGCGCTAAGGCACATTTTAAGGAGACTGAGGCACTGATCGTTGTAGAACCAAGACAAGAAGAGGCTTGGCCCGACACACCAATCCCCAGAACCCATATAGAACATAAAATGGGCCTGTAGTACGACTAAGTCATTTTATCATTCTTTCAGTGCCTAAAGCATAAAGAATTGGACACAGAGATCTATGGAAAAATTATTTTCCATATGAGTTTAATGAGCATTTTGTTTTAATTCATAAGACACACTATATGGAAACAACAATATTAAAATTTATTTTCATTGATTTCCATGATCAGTGTGCACTTCGTTTTTAGCATTCGAGGAAAGTAATGAGAGGATAGGGCGAGATCTCCTCTATCCCCTAACCTTTGTAGGCGATGCAGCAGCGCACCACTAGGGCAAGAACACTTCTTTGAGGGACAGAGAGCGCTCTTTACAGGGACATTTAGCTATCTATAGGGAACTGAGCTTTAGGAATAATTTTGAATAAAGATAGTCTGTCTTTTTTGTGTTACAAGAGTATGGGTGGAGACAGGATTGCCAACCCAGTGACCTTAGTTGTGGATAACTATCTGAGAAAAGGATGACATTTAAAAACAGAGGGATGTAAACGACAGGGATCCAGGTTGGCGAAGGATAATCTGCGAAAGCTGCAGGCACTGGTCAAGGGCCAAGAAAGTAACCATTGGGGGGGGGGAACACTGAAGATTACCAAAGCAGCGAGGGTCTCATTCGAGCAATATAAAGTGTAGCTGGCGTTAGAAGCCAAGAAGCAGCTCATTGTTCTTGAGCATGGGTGCACAATTTACGGCCCGCGGGCCAGTTGCGGCCCGCCATGCTGTTTTGTCCGGTCCGCCAGCAACAAAGACTTTCCTAATGGAGGGCGACTCGCAAGCAGCATCGGCCGCCCTCCATTAGGAAAAGTCTTAGTTGTCTTTCAGGCCAGACAAAACACTGGCCCTCATTGGCTCAGAGCACACGCACCACGTAGCTCCTACGAGTCACGCAGTGCGTGTATTCTGCACCAATGGAGTGCCAGCACTACGGCTGGCGTGGTCAGTAAGGCTTGATGCCAGAAGGCATTTCAGCCTTGCCACGCCAGCCGTAGTACCAGAACTCGCCAGCGTTCCAGCTAACCTGTCTTCCAGCACGTTGCAGTAAGTACAGATTTTTTTTGGGGGGGGGGGATGTTTGTTTGTGTCGGGTCTTTGTGCTGCTTGTATGTTGAAATGCTGGTGTGGGGTATGTGTGTGTCGGGTCTGCCTGAATGGGTTTGTGTGCAAGTGCAGTGTATGTTGAGATGCGGGGGTGGGGTGAGTGTCGGGTCTGCCTGAATGTTTGGTGGTGTGTGCACGTTCAGTGTATGTTGGGATGGTGGGGGGTCAGGGGGTGTTGGGTCTGCCTGAATGTTGTTTGTTGTGTGCAGGTTCAGTGTATGTTGAGATGCGGGGTGGGAGGGGGCTCAGGTCTGTATGGGTGCATGCTTGTGAGTTTGTATGTTGAGTTGGGGGGTCCGGGTCTGTATGGGTGCATGTTGTATGCCTGTGAGTTGGGGTGGGGGTCTGTATGGGTGCATAGTGTATTGGTGTATGCTTGTGAGTTTGTGTGCCGAGTTGTGGGGGGTTCGGGTCTGTATGGGTGCATTGGTGTATGCTTGCGAGTTTGTGTGCCGAGTTGGGGGGTGGGGGTTCGGGTCTGTATGGGTGCATGGTGTATGCTTGCGAGTTTCTATGCTGAGTTGGGGGTGGGGGGTTCGGGTCTGTATATGTACAAAGTGTATGCTTGTTAGTCTATATGTGGGGGTGGTGGGGCTGTGGTCTGTAGGATTGATTGATATTTTATTTCTATCGTGCTCGTACACAAGTGTTTCAGAGCGCGAGAAGGCAAGGGATGGGCACAGGGGAGAACAAAACCGCGATCTTACTAGGCCCAGTGACATTGATAACGCGCAAGTGCACGGGAGAGGGGGGAGGGGAAAAGTGCATGGAAGGGGGGAGAGGTGGAATGTGCGAAGCAGAGGAGAAACAGATAAATAACAATAAATTAATAATAAAGGCAACAAACAGTGGTAATGCAGCCAGCAATTTGCAAGTGCTAGGTTTAAGGCAGCAGACAGGTAGGTCCGATAAGTGCAGGAAGAAAAAGGGGGGGCTGTATGGGAACAGATACAGACCCCAGTGCAAGGGGTGGCCCGGAGGCAGTGCGGGAGGGTGACATGATGAGCAGGTACCTGGGCACAAAAGACAGAGGGTGGCCAGGTGCACAGTGCCAAGAGAACAGATCAGCAGGGGAGAGGGGGAGCGAAGGCAGAAGAAATGAGGAAGGTCTTGAGGTGCTTCCGGAACCGGAGATGGTTCTCCTCAAGTTTTAGAGTGGCAGGGAGGCTGTTCTAGAGGGAGGCCTCCAGCCGAAGACAATAGGAGTATGTATGCATGCATGGTGCATGCTTGGTGGCATGGGGCACATCGTTTGCTTGAGGGGTGGGGGCCATGGGGCATAGTGTTTGGTTAGGGGTGGGGGTCATGGGGCATAGTGTTTGCTTGAGGGGTGGAGGCCGTGGGGCATAGTGTTTGGTTTGGAAGTGTGGGGTCATGGGGTATAGTGTATCATTGGGGGCCATGAGGCATAGCGTTTCGTTGGGTGCCATGCAAATAGTGTCACACTACAAAAGTAAACCCAATAATAAAGCTAAAACGGGCACAGTTAGGAGATTTTCATCCTTTGCTTTTTGTGGAAACCTGACTCAACGAAAGCCATACTCCTCTTGGGCAACCCAAACAGCAAAGTATAGCAGTCCAAAATAATGGAATGTCCAATCAAGGATCAATAAAAATATATATAATTTAATTAAATAGACGATATGCAATAACTAAATAGAAATAAATTATAATGGGAAATGTGTAATACAAAATATAAGTTTGCAATACAAATAAAAATCGTTACACCTCAAAAACGTATTCTTTTTCCATGTGTTTAATAAAAATGGGGGTTGTAAAAGCCTCCTGCTACGCTACGCCCCACCGCGCCTACCACCCCACCCACTTTTCGGCCCACTATCGCCATCATGTAAGTTACTTTCGGCCCTCTTCAAAATCGGTTGTGCACCCCTGTTCTAGAGGTATTTTCATGAACAATTGCGGCTGGTCCCCAGCAGAGAGCAGACTCATTAGTTCTGTAGAATGATATTATTGTACATCCAGCTGTAAGGGTTTTGGTCCGTACAGGGCAGATCAATGGTGCACAGTGGATTCGTAAAAAGTTGCTTTACTATTTGTGCTTAGGATTGGAAAGCAGACAACCGAGAATATGTTGACTGAACTATTTTCATGGCAAGAGGCCAGATGAAGACTTGGATGTGGAAGTTATGGGCACCGAGTATCATCGAAGGCGGAGAGAGGAAAAGGGTAGATTAATGTGTCTCACAGACAGGGTAATGGCTGACTGTGTTCACTCTCGAGATGAGGAACAGCAGTGTTGGACAAAGCGGCTGGGCTAGTCAATAGCTGGGACACATGTTTTTATGAGGCGAACGGCTTAGAAGGAGCCCTTCGCAAAAGGCATCTTAGGGGTATTCTAAGTAACAGAGTTTGTGGGAATGTGGTTGAGTCGGAAAATCTTTTTCTGCAGTAATTTTGGGATGTATTCTCATACACTTGTCAAGATGCTTGAGAGTGCAGGGGAGTCTATCTACTCAGACATTGATAATAGGTGGATAACAAATAAATACAGAACGGGGCAGATGAAAACAATAACGACATTAAACAAGTATAAATGATTAGGGTACAAAAAATTGGATAAGCATGTTTAAAAACGTTTAATGAAAGTGAACATGGGCATAAGCTCATACAACAAGAAAGTAAGGTATACAATCACTGGTGGAAGACCCGAGTTGCGCGCAGGGTGTAAAACTGTGGGTAAGCAGAAGGGTGGTTATAAAAAAAAATATCAAACAAAATAACAACAAACAAAAAAATCAAGATACCACTGATGGAGAGGCATAGTGTCAGAAAATGAATAGGCGATTCTGAAAATATGAGAGGTGTGTGGCAATATAAAAAAAAAAAGGAATCTACGACGGCATAAAAAAATAAAATAAAAAAACACCATTGAGAGAAGAATTGGTACAGTGGCAGGAGAAACAAATGAGTGTGGAATTTGGCCCAAAGAAATTGGGAAATGTGGAATTTGAAGTCATAACAATCGAGGGAGAAGTGATGGAAGAGTGCCCCAAATCCTTCATTTGGGTCGGCAATCCTTACGCATCGGATAGCTCCCAACCCATCAGCACTGAAAATCCCAAGGACATGTTAATGTTAAAGGACATTTGAACCACGCACTATCACCACCGGAGTGGTCCCCTGGCGCTCTGGCGGTTCTGAAAGAGGAGGGGAGGTGGAGTTAGTTGGATGAAGCAAGAAAAGTGCAAAAGAGCAGTGATGTGCTGTTGGCGGCCTCGGCCCTGTGAGTCCGTTGGCTGGGCCTGGGGTGTTTGCGGCCGGTAGTCGTCGTGTTCTGTTGTGCACGACTATGCATGTTTTTGTTTTGTTGTTGCAGTGTAGTGAAGTTTGTGCGGTTTGTTGTGCTGTAGGTTTGGAGTTTGAGAGGTGTATGCAGAAAGGGAAATTGTTAGCAGGGTTGGTTAGTTTGCGTCTCTATCCTGAATTGAGGCGCTTGGCTTGTGTTGTCTCCCCTGATGCTGCTATGTCCTGATCTGGGTCCGACTGGCATATAAAGTTCCTTACTGCTCTGGCCCCCACCTCCAGCATTCTCTCTTATAGCTCCCCTTATCCTCCTTTCATACTCCTGTGGCCAGTGCACCTGCCAATGTCAACCTCTCAGGTAGTGTGGTGACTGCCAATATCTCGACAATTCCACACCACTGTGGTACCTGGCGGTAACTAAGGGGCGGGCAAAAGTGTTGGTGGGATTGTCTGGGGTAGTTGACTCAGTCTCCGTGCGTGCCACCTGTGTTCCAGTCTATCTGGTGTCACCCGTCCAGGTGCCGTGGGAGTTAACCTCTCGGGTCGGGGATGTCCGTGTCCTTTCCGGTTTAGTCATCCTTTTTCCGGTTTTGGTTTCCAGATTTAGTCTGTGGTGTTGAAGAGCCAGGTTTTCAGTGATTTCCTGAATTTTAGGTGAACTTCAGTGTTCATTTCTTTTGGGATGTTGTTCCAGGTTTTTGCGGCTAAGTGGTAGAAGGAGGTGCCTCCAAGGTTTTTCTTAAGGTATGGTTTGAGTTCCAGGCAGATTTCGTTGCTTGATCGGAGGGGTCTCGTTGGTTTGTAGACTGTTATTTTCTTTTGTAGAAATTCTGCTCCTTGTCCGCTGATTGCCCTGTGCGTTATGCACATTGTTTTGATAGTGATGCAATGTTTTACTGGGAGCCAGTGTAGTGTTCTTAGGGCTGGAGTGATGTGGTCTCTTATGGATAGTTTGAAGAGTAGTCTCGCTGCTGCATTTTGGATCCGTTGCAGTTTCTTCAGGAGGTATTCCGAGGAAGAGGCTGTTTGCATAGTCGATTTTTTACATGATTAGGGCTACGATAGTGAGTGTTTTGTGCGTGAAGGAGAGGTAGAATTCTTGCTGTGTGGAGGAGGAAAAAGCATTTCTTCACTGTTGCATTTATTTGTGGTTCCAGGGTTAGGGTGTTGTCCATTAGGACTCCCAGATGTTTTACTACCTTCGATGGTGTTGGTGCGTTTTCCATTTCCGTAGGCCATGGGATGGTGGTTTCGTTCTCTTGGTCTTTGGATACGATCATGATTTCTGTCTTTCCTGGGTTGATTTTCAGGTTGTTGGCATCCATCCAGTTGAAGACTTCTTTTAGACATGCGATTAGGGTTGAGTGGTCTGCATCAGTGTCTTTGATTTTGTAGATGATCCGAGTGTCATCTGCGTGGTTGTAACATGTAATGTTGTATTTTTTGAAGATTCTGATGACCAGAGTCTGACAGATGTTGAAATATAGTGGAGATAGTGAGGATCCTTGTGGCACTCCACAGTTGTTAACTCGTGGAGTGGATTTGAAAGGTTTTATCCATAAGGTTTCTGTTTTGTCTGCTAGGAATGATTTAGTCCAGTGTAGTGCTGTGTCTGTTATGCCTATGTCTTCTAGTCTTTTGGTCAGGGTGTCGTTATTACGCTCACCTGGACCCCACAGGGGTGTCGATCGGACCCAGACAGCTGCGGTCTCCTTCAAAGTGATGCGTAGTGCAGAGATGACTGTCCGGACTGGCCCGCCTAGTCTTGTCTGCTGGACCCAAAGAAGTATTTTCCTGCAAGTGGAGACAGGGATTAACCACCTGTGGGTTTTAGTGATGGCCTCCCAACTGTTCTCGCTCTCCCCCACTAATCACCTCCGATATCCCCTTAGTAACCTCACCTTATGTTCGTAAAAGATGAGCTCTCCATCCTGCGTGTCTTGCAGGGGCGCGTAGATACCAGTTACTTCACTGGTTTGAAGGCGTTGGGAGAGTTCCGGTAAGTATTGACTCTGAAGTCCCTGGCGGGATTGGCAAGTATCAAGTTCAAAGAGTTCAATGTGCCCGATGTTCACTCTTGTCCCCTTCCTTCCTTAAGTTGCAACTGAGTTCGTGAGAAGAAGGTCTCGTAGCTGCTGCTGGCGTTCAGGTAAGAGTCTGCGTTACCCCACGCTGTCCGGTAACTATTGCAAGCGTTAACGTGTTGTTTTTCTCCATCTTTACAGATGTGGCATATGAAAATGTGGAGAGTTATGGAATAATACCGCCGGTGTTAAATCAGGTAAGTCTATGGTGGTAAGAGGTTGTATTTGTTGATTCCCTTGGCTCACCTTGTTTTTTCTTGTGTCTCCTAGGTGCCGGATTACGGCGAAGAAATGATGGACAGTGCCGGATCGAAAGATGCAGTGAGAACTGGTGATTATGGCGCCGTGCTGGAGCTGGCAAAGCGACGCGTGCAGGAATGATGTACTTTCCAGGTCCGGAGATGAAATGGTTCCGGAATTAGGTGAGGAATTTGAAATAAGTTCGTTTTCTAACCTTATCCTTTTCCTCTTCTTTATTCTAGGAGCTCCAGATTCGAGGTGGGCGTGGCAGAAGACTGGATGCTGGCTGCAGGCACACGGGCATGGCAGAAGACTGGATGCTGGCTGCAGGCACGGTGAGCGTCACGCTGCTGGATGCAGAATAACGCGAAGCATGTGCTGCTGTTCGGGTGTGGTTTAAATAGCCTCCAAAGTAGTTCCAGCTAAGAAGTTCCCTAGAGCCACGGCCGAGGAAAAAATAGTCCCTGTAACAAAATAGTCCCATCCAGGCCTCATGTAGGCTTGGACTCTTTTGCAGCATGGTCTGCATCAGGTAAGTAAAGTCTATGAGCCTGGCGCCTAAGGTGCCAGGACTGAGCCCAGACAGCCCCTAGCCGGGGCTGCTGAGGTTTAAACAAATGTCTGGATGCCTGCTCCCAGAGCTGAGGGCCTTGGTCCTGATGCCCGGGTGTAGGCATCATGACAGTCGTGGCTAACTGTGTCAAAGGCTGTGGAGAGGTGGAGCAAAATAAGGGCTGAGGTAGTGTGAGTCTGCGTTAGTTTTGAGGTCGTCCCAGATGGATAGTAACGCTGTTTCCGTTCCTCTAGCTGGTCTGAAACCGATTTCAGCGTGGTCCAGCAGGTGGTGTTTTTCTACATGTTCTTGGGTTAGTTTATATATGTAGGTTTATAGAAGTTTTGCTGGGTAGGGGATGTTAGAGATTGGCCTGCAGTTGGAAAGGTCATCTACGTCACCACTTGTGTTTTTCAAGAGTGGCTTGATGTATGCCGATTTGAAGATCTTCGGTACAGTCCCTGTTGATAGTGAAAGATTTAGAGGGTTTCTGTAGTGTTCTGCTGGCGATCCTTGCGCAAGGATTGATTTGTAGATGTCTGGGGGATAGGGGTCCATGGGTGATCCCGCTTTCTTCCTTCGTTTTACCAGCATTGCAAATGCCTCTGCTGATATTTCAGGAAAGCTTTGGAGTTTGTGATGTGGTTCCGTGTTAGGTTCGTTGGGTTGTGTGTTGTGGTTGGTTGGCCGCTTTTGTATGGTTTGTCGGATGTCATGGATTATTTTTTTTGAAGTGGTCTGCCAGGTCGTTGCATAGTTTTCTGAGGGGTTTGGGGTGTTAACACAGCCTGGTGGGTTTCTCATTTCTTCAATGATGCTAAACATTTCTTTTTGTGTGTTGGTGGCATTGTTGATTGTCATTGTAATGTCACAATAGAACAATGGCACTAGAGGGGCATGCGCAAGGAGGTTCTGGTGCCCACCGGCCCACTTAGCATCTGCACGACATACTCAAAAGCTGTGACGGGCATCATGTAGACAGCAAATCAAACGACAGCTTTCCTGCTGGGGATGCTTAATAATTTTCTATGAGGATGGGATTTTAAAATGGGTGGATTGGGCTGTGGTTGCCCAAGGCCTTTGAACAGTCGGTCTTGTGTGCCCGGGGGTGTCTACCACAGAACAATTTACAATCAATAAAGCTAAGGGACGGGAGTGCCTGAGAGATAAGGCACCTTATCAGGTGCTGCTTCTGTCGAAAGCAACACTGAAATCACAATCGAGGCATGAGACAGAATCTAGTTCCCAAGTCTGAAGACGATAAAACCAGTCACAGCTTAATGAACAGCCAGCAGTTTGCCAGGACCGCAAGCGGGAAGACGGCCTCTTTGTAGATGGTTTATGGGAAAGTAAACAGTGCAGAAAATGATCTAGGTCTTAAAATAGCACAGTTTAAAATCTTAAATGGCAGGGTACAAGACTCTGCTCTTCTACATTTACAATTTAGGGGACGAACAAGGAAGGGGCAGTTGAGGACACTGGTGCACAGCCCACAGTGCAGCCCATTCTGGCGCAATAAAACAACACTTACCATGTATATAGGTCACGCCACAAATTACATTGCCTAATCACCGAAACGAGCAGTGCTTACGCATTACCCTAAATAATAATAGCATTGTACCAAATTGATCAAGCCATGTAGGGTGTAAATGGCTTAGTAAGTACATGCTGTGGTTAAGCTGTACAGTCTATCAGTGTGAAGACTAGTCAGCGCTAAACCAAAGGAGTTTTTAAGTGTGGCTATTAGGTCGGAGAGAAACCCTGCCTATAAGATGGAACATCTATAGTCATGGGAAGAGAAGGTGAGAGATGGGACGTAAAAAGGCCATAGCCTGTGGGTGTTTGACGTTTTACTCGCCTGATGACTGCCCACGGCAATGCTACTATCCAAGATCGTTCTCTCCCTCTACCTGTTCAAATCACACCTATTGGGTTCTCGGAGCTGGCTCAGATTTTTTAAGGCAAAATTATTAAAGCTAATGGCTTAACAGCATCTATAAACCAGCTCCTGGTGCAATACAAATGTCCTAACCAAGAATCCCTTGAGCCCTTATAGGCAAAATATGTCCTAGCACCTGTATTTGCATCGAGCTCCTGTTAAAAACAAGCACTGATGAAGCCAATCTTGGGGGTTCTTCTTATATAGTCATTTGCCAAGTACTGCCCAGCTACTAACAGGATTTGCCAGCTGTTGCCATCTTATGGGTAGGTAATACCATTAAGGCAGTGCCAGGAAAATGCCTATTCCATGAATGAGTTCAAAATGTTGTCTTTGACAATGTGTGTTTCTTTTACTGCTAATTGTGAAGGTGTCGACGAGAAATCCCGAAATGGAGGAGGCACCCCGATAACCCGGGCGGTGTCCTCCTCCTAAAGACTCCCCCTCCCTCCTCCACAGGATGGAGGGGAGGTGCCCGCCGAAGCGCGGCAAAGCGGGGGAAAAACCCGCGAAACGGCGCAGCGCGCCAAAAAGGAAAAAAGCCAGCGAAGGGGGCAACAATGGAAAGGGGAGGGGCTACCCCCTTTATAGTGAGTGGGCTTCCCACTGCAGGCAGCATCCAGCCTTGGCAGTGGGACGCCCGCCTGCCAACACAGGACTTGGTTTCTTCGTTTTCCGGCCCTGTTTGCTGCTGGTTCGTGACTGCTGTTACGGTTTCGGGATGCAGTGTTTCGAGTTGAAGGGCGTAGCAGCGGAGAAGGGGTAGGAGCCGAATGTGACATGTGGCACATGCCACAGCATGCCACAGCATGCCACCAATCTCTGGACTGGCTGATGGAAAATGTGCAGTTTTAAGGAGTTCAAACATATTGTACAAGGGAAAAATACCCTCTCAATCATTGTGGGATTGTTTTATATTGAAACACTTTCAGCAAATGCATAGTTTAAGTACTTATCATAACACAGCATGTCACCAATCTCGGTACTAGCATCTCACCTCTTAGTCTCTTGTCTTATGTTTCATACCTTTCAGCAATTGAATGTTTGGAAGCACTTGGAACGCCAGCATGCCACAGCATGTCACCCCTCTCGGGACTAGCTGATGTCAAATTTGCTGTTTAAATGACTTTTAAGACATTAAACAAGTGAGTTAAAAGCCTGACAATCCTTTTGCGATGTTAATAAATCAAATTAAAAAAAAATTGAGGATTCTGACAACTGCCTAGAACTTTCAACTTCATGCACTGTAGTCTGCGGTTCTACAGTTGCACCAACACTTTACCTTGGAAATATATGGTGCTAGTTCTTATGACCTATTCAAACAGCACGGTCCCACAGTCCCTTTTTAGTGTCAATTCTAACGTGGCATGCCACCTAGATATATCTTATATCTCCTTCAAATCAGTGTTTTCATTGCTTCAAAATTACTTCAGGCATCTCACCTCTTAGTCTCTTGTTTTATGTTTCATACCTTTCAGCAATTGAATGTTTGGAAGCACTTGTAACTCCAGCATGCCACAGCATGTCACCCCTCTCGGGACTAGCTGATGTCAAATTTACTGTTTAAATGACTTTTAAGACATTAAACAAGTGAGTTAAAAGCCTGACAATCCTTTTGCGATGTTAATAAATCAAAAAAAAAAAAATGAAGATTCTGATGGCTGCCTAGAACTTTCAACCTCATGCACTGTAGTCTGCAGTTCTACAGTTGCACCAACGTTTTATATTGGAAGTTTCTGGTACTAGTTCTTATGACCTATTCAAACAGCAGGGTCCCACAGTCCCTTTTCAGTGTCAATTCTAACGTGGCATGCCACCTAGATATATCTTATATCTCCTTCAAATCAGTGTTTTCATTGCTTCAAAATTACTTCAGGCATCTCACCTCTTAGTCTCTTGTCTTATGTTTCATACCTTTCAGCAATTGAATGTTTGGAAGCACTTGGAACTCCAGCATGCCACAGCATGTCACCCCTCTCGGGACTAGCTGATGTCAAATTTACTGTTTAAATGACTTTTAAGACATTAAACAAGTGAGTAAAAAGCCTCACAATCATTGGGAGATGTTACAAATGAAATTAAAATAAAAAAAATGAACTTTGACAGCATCCTAGAGCTTTCTACCTCGTGCACTGTAGTCTGAAGCTCTACCATTGCACAAATGCTTTAGATGGGAAATTTCTGGTGCTAGTTCTTATGACCTATTTAAACACCAGGGCCTGAAAGTTCCTTTTCAGTGTTAATTTTAAAGTGGCATGCCACCTAAATATTTCTTTATATCTGCTTCAAATCAGTTTTTTCATTGCTTCAAAATTACTTCAGGCATCTTACCTCTTAGCCTCTTGTGTTATATTTCATAACTTTCAGCCACTTGGAACTCCAGCATGCCACAGCATGTCATCAATCTCTGGACTAGCTGATGCAAACTGTACTCTTTAAATGACTTCAAAGACATTAAACAAGTGAAGAAATAGTCTCAAGACCATTGAGAGATGTTATAAATTAAATTTAATAATAAAAAGCCTGTACGTCACCTTGCGGCTGCTAGCTGTCTGTCTCCTGTGCATTACACAATATGGCCTGGGTATAGGTAGAATCCTCTGACAGCGAGTAAAGCAGAGAAGGGCCTTCAAACATTCTGCAGGACCCCTCTCTGGGACAGCTGATGGACAAAGCAGCATGGGCAGGCATAGGGCCGCTATCCCATAAGCTGGACTGTCTCCTGGGCTGGGTTGCCTTCTCGCAAGGGCCGACAGCTGTGAGGCCCAAAGCCTGCAAGAGACTATGGCAGGAGGAACATAAGGCCAGTGGCGAACCACTGTCCGAATCACGCAAAGGACACACAAAAGAGAGGCATGCTAAGGGAAAGGCGTGATGGAAGGGACAAGGAGACATACCCCTTAGCCCACAGGAAGACCAAGAGGGCACTGAATGGGATTCCAGCAGCACTGAGAGTTCTCACCTTTCTGTGAGCTTGGCCACTCCCCAGGAAGAACCCTGCAAAAGGCACAATAAGAGCGTTTAGAAATGCAGAGATAGTTCCCTGGTCGACCCCTTTCATCCAGACCTGCTACTCCACCCGAGATCCTCGGAAGGGAAGCTCTCAGTTAAGGCCAATGGGTACTTGAGCAAGTGACTGCGCACGCCTTTTAATAAGGAGGTGAGAGGCTAATTGAAGGCACAATATTCCAGACCTTCTCTGCCGGATAAAGTAGCGGACACTCTGGAGGTGGACTCATTCATGGTGAAGCACACCAAGGACCTGAAAAGGGCATTGACCGCTCATGGATAGCATGCCAGGACACACTCCCCGATTCCATAGGTCCATTGGCCAAGATCATTAAAATGGTGGAAGAGAGACCAAAGAGGCCCTGCCTATGGATGTGCATATTCTGGCTAATTGGGCACAAAGAGCAGTTTGTTTAATAAGTAATACCAACTGTACAATAGCAGCGGAGTGCAGACGATCGATTGTAGTAAAGATCGACCTGAAACTCAGGGAGTTGGCATCCTCTGAGGCCACTGCAGCAGCTAAAGGGCTTTTGTTTAGAGAAGCATTTGTCAAAGACATGGCCAGATTTGTTAACACCTTTGCTGCTCTGGACAAAGGTCAGACATTGTTAAAAAAAGAGTGTTTGTGCCCTGTGTATCTGCCAGGACGGCAGAAGCAGAGGCGTCTCCGCTAGCCACTGAGGAGGCCAGAGGCCCTATAGAGGAAACAATTAGTGACAGCAGGAAGACAGAAGGCTGAATCCTTCCTTCCCCTCCCGTGGAAGAGGCAGGGGTCGGGGTTGGCACTGCAGCAGCATGTGAGAGTACAGTCGTATGCACACAGCACAGCAGCAAGCAATGATATGATATGATATGGCATTTGTGACGCGCCTATACACAAGTGTTTCAAGGCGCAATTCCCGCGATAGTTGGTAGGCTAGCGATGCACCTAAGCGCTTTGGAGGAGCTTACCGTGGACTCTTGGGTCGCAGAGACTGTGCAGCAGGGGTGTTGTCTGTAATTTTTAAAGAGCACAAACTAAACTGCAGCACCCTTTCGCAATTTCAGAGTGTTAGGCAGAATCACATGCAGTACCCTTTGGGAACACTACATGCAATTAAGACTACAAGTGTCAGTACCATTTCACCTTTGGTACAAGCCTGTACTACACAGTTATGTGGTAGCATTGGCTGAGCAGCCAGACTTATCTCAAGAGTTGAAGTGAGCAGTAGAACAAGTTACACAAAGGGACCAACAAATACAGTGGTTCAACTCAGGGTTTCTTGGTAAAAGAATACACATTTATTTACACAGTCAATTAGAAAACATTACACTAGCAAAAGCAGCTTAATATCATACACTAATACACCACAATACACAACCAATAAGTTACTGAACAAGTTCAGCTCCCCTGAAGTGAGAGCAAAATGGCACTTCAGTTACTTTAAAAAGGGGTAAAAAGACAAGGTTATAAGAAATACAGCCCAAATACATTCATAGGTAGGGCAAAGGGTTTCAGTTAACTACAACCAGCAATTAAATTCGATAGGCCTGGGTCAAAGTCAATGGTTCAGAGTCTTTGTATAGGATAGCACAGTTCTGGTAGATAACAGTTAAGTCTTTGCCACGGTTTTTAGAAGAATTCGGCCAGGTGAAAAGTTAGACACATTTTTAGGGAAGGACCAGCCTTCAAAGAGGGGAAAGTTTCACAAACTTTCTCTGTGGTCGAAAAGATTTCCGGACCGGGTTTGCACAGTACCTTTAAAGTGAAGAAGAGCTGTAGCTGAGGCAGTTGTTCCTGGCAGTTCGAGCAGACCTCGCTGTTCCTGTGCTTCAGTCGTGGGGACAAGAAGGAGGACGTCGGGAGGTTCCTGCACTGCCCAGAGACGAGGCCACAAGCTTGGCTAAACGTCGATTTAAGGTATGAGTGCCTTAAAGAACACAAACTGGTATCCTTCCCACTGGCTATCCGGTTTTCCACAGCACTCTGTAGAAAATTCGACCAGGAGGGGACGGTTTCCAGGCGGCTTGTGAGTTGGTTGGTTCCACCAAATTCGAGTGAAGAAGTTAACCTTGAAGGGCTTCTCTGTCAATGGAGTTTCGGGCAATTCGGACCTGCAGCAGGGCTTCACCGGTCGTCCAGGAGTTGCAGCAGTTCTCTTCCTTCAGCTCGTCTTCGGTTCTTTCGTTCCAGTGGTCGACTCTGCTTTCCAAGTCCCAGAGACCTGCTTTTAAACAGTTTTCCCCCATTCATTCCAGCCTGGCTGTCACTCACACAGCAGGGTGGCTGTCGTTGCCGGACAGCCAGCCAGCCAATCACGCCAGAGTGCATTCAGGTCTCCTAGGAGACTAAGCACACGGAGTTTCGGGCACCTCCCTCACATCCTGTCCACCCCAGACACTGAGGCGCAAGAGGAGGGCTTCAGCACTGAAACCCGCCAAAGGACAATGAACAAAGGGACCAAACCTGGTTAAACACAAGAAGGACCTTTCCTAAAAGAAACGGCGAAAAAAGTCGACCGGAGTCTGTTTTTACAGATACTTCTTGGGCGCCATCTTGAAAAACATGACTGACCCGATTTTTTGCTACCATTGTTCACGGTCTGGTAAAATCATGGTAGTTTGATCTAAACCACTGCCACCAGCCATGGTAGGAAAGGGTAACATTTCACTGTTACATGAGTGTTTTGACTCAGGGGATGCTAGGCAACCCCTCCAGTACTCTATAGGAAGATAGTGTGTGCTGGATCAGTAAATATAAAGAGACTAGTAAAGTCAATTTAACTTTACATGCTCTGGAGACAATAGTCAGTCCCAGAGAAAGTGTTTAAACCTTGGGGAGTCTGAAAGACACCCCTTTGCCACTACACTGAAGGGGTTGTTTGACACAAAGAAAAAGATGATGCCTATGGAGATGTTTTAAAACACCATAACCAAAGAACACAAAAGTAAAACACACATCAAAATACATGGAAGAGTGGGAAAAAAAGGCTCACACTATTCCCAGGTAGAAAAATCAAATCCTAGAAATCCAGCAAAGTTGCTGGGGGTCTCAAAAGGTAAGGGAAATTAGCACATTTTGAGAATTCTCCCTAAACACAGAGGAGGAACAAAGCCTCATGGACAAGGAAGTAGGAGAGTTTCCAAAGAAAATGGCGATAAGGCCAGCGGAGCAGGTGGCGCAACGCTTCCTAAGCAATGTCTTACTGGTGAAACAGAAGCAAAAGGTCAGGCCGGTGATAATCTCACACAATTTAACGCCTTTCTCGTGTACCGACACTGCAAGATGGAGGAAATCCATCTCTTTAGGGACATTTTGCAGAAAGGGCACTGGCTAACCTGCATAGATTTGAGGGATGCCTATCTAGCAGTACCCATTCCTGAGATGCACCAGCAATTTTTAGAATTCCTCTGGTGATGGCAAAGGTGAGAGTTTATGTGTCTCCCTTTTCGGACTAACTTCAGCACATTGGTGCTTCACAAAGCTACTCAGGAGTCAGACTGATTTTATACATCGAGGATATTTGTCTCATGGCGCAGGATCCGATGCGGCTACCAGAGCAAATGGTCCCAATGACGAATCTCCTAGAGAAACTGGGGTTTCTCATCAATTGGGAGAAATCCGAGACCAGGCCACAGCAGAGAATGGAGTTCCTGCGGTTTATCACAGACTCAAAGCTAGGGCACTGTCTCTGTCCCTGTAGAAAATGAACGACCCTTTGAAACATCACAGTATTGACTTTCCATTAAAGACTAAACTTTACTTGACAGTCTTATGTTTGCTCAATCACCTCTTCTGTTTAAAAGTTCTTTTAACTAACTGATCAATTTCCCATCAATCATATGTCATAACAAGTTGCATTTGTCAGTAATTTTACAGTCACTTATCTAAGAAGGAATCTGCTGAACCTCCAAGGGAACCTGACAGCAGGTGCGGACACTAAACAGGCAGACAACACACGGCGGATCCCTGCTGGAGTTGGAGGCGGTTCATTACAGGTTTTGTTCTTCGCTATACCCTGTTCGAGATGGAGTCATTCATTAGGAAGCTACAGCGAGACAGTGAAAGAAAGAGGAATTGGGCATGAGGAATTGTGAGGTGATAGGACCATAACTCTGTGATTCATGGACTAGGACAAGTGTCATGTCTGAGGGCAATAGAGTTTCAAACTGCAAAGACTACATTGACACATAAAATGTGTTTTTCTTTGATTTTTGTTTAATGTTTTTTTTCTTTTTAAGATTGCTGCTTGAGTTTTAATAAAGAAGAGTATGCATAATACGAGCCTCTGTGTCTTTAATAGAATCATGACTTTCCTGAAAGAAAGTATTGACAATCTGGACTCTACCACAGTACCAACTGCCTCAATGGAGTTTACCATCAGACAGCATTTCAGGCTAGTCCCTTTTTTCTGGCAATGTATTCCATATCGTGTCATGGAGTGCCCCCTACATTATTATAATTTTTTTTTTTATTTGTATTTGATAATAAAATCATCCTTTCAAATTTTTACATCATCGTAATTTCATTACTATACACATTTATGACATCATACATGTCAAAATTCATACTATTCAAAACATAATTCATACTATTCATAATTCATACAAGTATAAGTCATAATTCATAATTCATGCAAGGAAAACACCAAATAAAATTTCAACAGCACAAAGCAATCCCCCTCTAAAATCAAGGATCAATCAAAATGATATTATATCCGGAAAAATGGTCAATAAAAAATGAATGATTGCAATACGAACCGTTAGCTTTCCATTATTAAATAAAAGGTGCCACACTGCCTCTGGTTCCATGTTACTACATGAACTTACAAATTATTTACTAAGTGTCTACTCATCAGCTCTAGGTTAGGGCACTTAGTTAAAACATGTTCTAAATTTTCCTTGCTGAATTTGTTACTACAGAAGCGACAATATTCCAAATCTCTGGAAATCATCCTTCTTCTCACCAGGATTTCACGTGTTGGCCACAGATTCAGCGTGAACCTTTGGTATAGGTTACGCATTTGAGGGTTAGGGAATTTGGAGAGATAGTCTGCCATACTTTGAAAATGCTTATGTACAAATGGATTGGACTTAAAGTCAATATATCGAAAACATAAATTCCGATTTACAATCCAATCATTTTGATATATTTTGGCTTTTGCTCGATCAGGATTCTCAAGCAATAAATCCAATGTTATTGATGCATCAGCCAACGCGTGCAATACATATTCACACCATTCTTTGGTAAAAACCTGATCACGAGCAAGCAGATGTTTTGCCATAATTCCCAAAAGATTCAAGGTTTTTAGACCTAAAATGCTTTTTCTCAGTGTGGCAGCCATTTTCCACTTCACTTGTACTTAGAGGGATAATAAGCCCAATTCATGCCTAATCAATGGCAGCGGGACGGATTTTGGTAACATCAGTAGCTCTTTCCAAAACCGTGATTCACAATTTTGCCAGCTTATGCTTGCCACAATTAGACACCCAGTTCCATATAACGTAGGGATTATCTTTTGTTGGTAAAAAGTCATTATATGACTTATAGTAAATTTCCCAAATTTCCCTTTTAACATTTTCGCTTGTTGCATTAGCGTCTGAAGTTTATTATATCTCTCAAGTTCATTAATTTTATTTGACACTGGGACTGCAAAAATTAGACCCAAGTATCGATACTGCTCTACCTTAGAAAGACTTCTGTTTTGTAGCTGCCACTTGCAATTTTTGACTTTAGTCTTAGGATGTGGACGACAAACCATAATCTGTGTTTTAGGTAAATTAATGATTAGATTGTTTTTCATCACAAAGTCATTCAACTTATCAAGCAACCGCTGTAACCCTGCTGGAGTTTGGGATAAGAGAATAAGATCATCCGCATACAATAAGGGCGAGATTTTTTCTGTCCCTAATTTTGGTTGGTCACATTTCAGAGATCTTATCTCCGTGCCTAATTCTAACAAGAAAAAGTTAAAGACTGATGAGGCCAATATACAACCTTGTTTTACCCCTCGGAATGTTTTCAATTTGTCAGACAGTTTTCCATCCAAGGTTAATCTTACTTGTACTGTGGTGTTATTGTGAAAGCGCATAATCAGCAACTGTAAAGACTGAGGGGAATTGTGTTGTACTAGTTTTTGATACAAGATGTTCCTATCAATCGAATCAAAAGCAGATTGAAAGTCTATGTACGCTATATACAGCACTTGGTTCTTTTTAGCATATTTATTTTTTAGCATATTTAGTGCCATAAGATTTGGGATTGTACCCGACCCAGCTACAAAGCCCGTTTGAAAGGGGTCATGTAGCTCATTCTTCAATGTCCATTCTCTGAAGTCTCTCAACACCAATCTCGTAAAAATCTTGCCAGGCGCATCAAGTAACCCAATGGGTCTATAACTTGACGGGCTCGAGCGGTCACCTTTTTTATATATAGGGACCAACAAAGTATGCGTCCAGGAGGCAGGCAAGGATTGATTCATATTGATTAACTTGAATATTTCAAAGAGTATCCTGGCCCATAGCTCAGGATGCTTTTTGAAGGTCCTATTTGATAACCCATCAGGTCCACAGGCACCTGAGTTACTGATTTTATTTATGACGAATTTAATATCTTCCAGATCATACTTTTGGAAAAAAGGACCCAGATCCTGCGGAATAGACATTATCGAGTTGGAAGGGGCTGCATAATACTCCAATATATGGGCACACCACACCTGCTCGGTAACATTATTTGCTTGCATGATGTTTTGTGAGTAATGCGTTGACTTACTCAATAAGGCCCAGATTTGTGCTAGGTTTTTCGACTGTATTTTCGCCAGCATATTTTCACCATCCTGCTGCAGTCTAAGTCCTCTAGTAGCTCTGAGCCAATTTGTATATGTTGTTTTAATATGGGTCAACGCAAGTCCTCTTTCCTTCAAGGTCAAACAATTAACTGCCCTTATTTGACGCCGATACTCAGCCTTCCTTGCTCTGGTGGCAGCATCATACACATGTATCTGGGGACGATCTAGGTGATCCCTACACCCTCCTTTGCCTCTTCCGTCGGCTTGAAGGTATTGTAACATGTCAGCATAACACGACTGCAAATTATTCCCTCCTGTACACATTTGACTTTCAAGTTGATCTTTGAGCCATTTTAACGATCTTTCCGACCATCATAGCCTATTACCATTATTATTTACAACAAGATTTACTCTCATTAGATTTTTTTTGTCCGGTCGTTGGTTCGCCACTGACTGTCCATTGCATCACAAGTTGGTTGTGATCACTGTGTATTTTCCACAATGCAAAACTTATTGATCCCCTCAAACATATTCATATTCACATAAATAAAGTCAATTATGGAAACACTACCACCACGATGCCAAGTTGGATGAGGGGGAATATCGGAAGGAAAAGCACCATTCAACAGTATCAAATTATTTGATGAGACAATTCAGCCCATTTATTCAGTCTTGGATTATACTTTAAGGGCTGGTCATTGGTGCAATCCAAATTAAAATCTCCAGCAATTATAATTCGTGAAATTGATGAGTCCATTGCAATAAGACTACAAATGATTTGATAAAGGACCCGTCCGATATTCCCACTGGATTCCAGTAGACATTTATCAGGCCATACGATTCATTGTTGACTTTTACTTTAACCAGTTGGAGAAATTCATTCGGCGTTTCCCATGCCTACGCGCAGATCCCCCCTTTAGATTTAATGGCTATGAGTAGGCCAGACGTCGGTCTTCCGTGCAAAGCCTGTGATGCAGGATTTAAAAAAAGATCAAAGCCATCCCACACAGGTACCGACATTAGCCATGTTTCCTGTAACATAATTATGCCGAATTGCACTAGATCATTGTTGTCATTATTTAACAGATGGACAAAGCCCCTTGTATTCCAACTAATTAATGCCAGATTTTTATTTGCGGCTGATCGTACTAGTTAGGCTCGATCTTTTCTTTGATTACAATTACAATTACACACTTCACCCTGTTTAGTATTTCTTTTCCGTGAGGCAAGGTTATAACCATTGAGATTGTAATTCAGCAGTACCTCATTTTTGATTTCGACATTTGCAGTTGTTTCAGTGAATACTGTAAAACCCAACAATGTCAAATCAGTTTTAGCAAGCCAGATTGTATTTTGCACCAACCTCGA
Organism: Ambystoma mexicanum; assembly: GCF_040938575.1. Lineage (NCBI taxonomy): Eukaryota > Metazoa > Chordata > Amphibia > Caudata > Ambystomatidae > Ambystoma > Ambystoma mexicanum. The sequence goes on along the minus strand of NC_090924.1, from coordinate 479,132,432 downwards.
ATTCATCCATATTCTTACACATTGGCGATTCCCTTTGTCCGGGAATTCCTCAGCTCCAAGTCTGTGGAACAAATGTCCTCAAGACTTGGTATATCCGAGAATATGGCTAAAATAGCTCTTCTATTTAGTTCATATTGCACTGCCGGAGAGGCGTTACAAGACAGCGTCAATGAATAATTTGCCAGCGATTTTCTCTTAATGGTTGCGGGTTTAGTCGCCGACCCAACTTTTGTAAACGCTGCCATTGAGGGCATGGAACTTCTTTGTCTGCCACCGGTACTCAAAGCATTTTGTATAATGTTTAAAAATTCTGGTGTAACCTGTGAGATCAAGGAATTCTGAGGTATTACAGGACTTATGTACTCTTTGGCCTTTTGGCAGATTTCTGGATTTACCATATGGTTCTCAAAGTCCCAAAGGCGAATTATTTAACTCTATTGTTGTAGGTATGTTTATGGGTGGGACAAAATTTGTTTCCACCCTTTGTTCTTTAAAACTAACACTTTTAATCTTTTTACATGAGGGCATAGGCTCCGGCTTAACCATGTTAACCACCAAATTGCTACTCATGTAGGCATCTACCGCCTTTCTTATCTCCTGGCGATGGAAATCTCTTATATTGAGGCCCGGCACAGTGGTTCTCACTTCCCCAGAATTAGAGGATTTCTCAACTGGAGCTTTATCCCTCTTGGACCCAGTCCGGAGATTCTGATCTGTTACCTCATCAACCAGAGCATCAAGGGGGGCATGTGCTAGTACTGGTTGCAATTAACCACTTCCCGTTCGATCAACGTTTGAGTAAGTACGCATGTGATATTTTTTTGCAATAGCTTGAGCAGTTGTGATTGTATTGTTAGTTGGAATGCTTAACGTTTTGATAAATGTTCGTATTTTAGCCCCCTTCTTATTTGCTGGCATTGGTTGATTCTTTGGTAGCTTTTTACTCATATGGTTACTCTGCTTTGTACCACTTTTTGCCTGTTTGGTGAAGACTGTATAGGCAACTTTGTCTTCCTTCATCACAGTGTCACTAGCGAATCGCCTCCCTACAACTTCATTCTCTGTACACTTACCCTCCTGCGTAGCTATTTTGTCAGGCACATTACATTCCAACACCTCACCTATAATACAATCCATTTGTGGGATAAGTTTGTATCCCGCCCCAACACCCATGTTCCCTGCTATTGAACATGTAGTTAGATCAGGGCGCGTTATACTTGGATTATCACTTTTCAATTTCAATTTGTGCATAGCTTTCTTTTGCCATAAAAGCAAATGCTCAATTTGAAGGGCTTGCTTACGGACCTTTTCAGCCTAGGTATCATATAATTTAAACAGCACAGCAAATGAAAATTGAGTAGCTTTTAGCACAATTTCCATGAGTACAACACTATTTGGGACCTGGTTGCCTATTTCTATTTTCTGCAATGGTTCCACATCATTGGGTACTGTTGGTTCCTGCCCTACCTCCCCACAGCTTGGTGCCTCCTCATCTACACACACATATGGAGTAACACATTTCCTCGGAGTTGGAGCACAATATGACACATTTACACTCGAATAACCAGAACCAATAGTAGAAAACATATCAGGTGTTTTCGATAAATTATCTGTGAGCAATTGTGCAGAAAACCCAGAATTAAGCAAGTTCTAATCAATTATGGCATCATCTTTTTCACCACCATCCACTACCACTTTAGAGGCATTATCAACGGCTGTACATTGCACCGAATTCAGCAAACTAGTGTCCGTTATTGAAATATTCAGATTTGCCATTATGGTCCTCGGGACTGTGCCCAATGTGATGTTTTTTTTACTTACATTTGTTTCCTGCTGTTGTGGTTTACCATGATTACCATTTCTCCTAGACAAGGCATCAATCACATTTACATTGGAGTCATTAATAGTAATTGGCTGAGTACCTACACCCGCCCCCCCCCCCCCGGCCAAGGGCGGTTGGATCCTTGGCGGTAATGGATCTTTGCAGAATTTTCTAATATCCGTCCCATGACTTAAGACGGTTTTCACCTTATTTGCCTTTCGCAAAACCTTTGGCGTGGATGTATTACTTAAATGACAGTTTATGACATTATTACTCGTCTGACTTGCCACACACGGTGCGCTAAGCGGACAGATGCCCTTTGGCATGCCTGCCGTCAAAGACATGACCATGAAACCACATGCACCCTCACCCGCGCAAGTCAAGAAAAATTAAAGGATGGACGAAATACACCTCTCCCACCGCTCCACTCTGCTCCGAGGCAAAGAGGGAACGATGGGCCTGACGGAACTTGCTCGGAGCGTTCCAATCTATTACAGAGATCCCAAATCAATAATCACATAGGCTTGGGGATAGGCACCTCGCACCGAGAACCGCAAACAGCCAACAGTACTTAGCTTGTACTTTGTGGTGCGCGGCGCGGGTGCGCCAAGGTGCCGGTATTTATTGGAGGAGGCGGATCGTTGCACAAAACCAAGGGCGGGGCCAACCTCCCAAACACACACCCTAGGAAATAAATAAATAAATAAATAAGGGGTTTTAGATATATGACTTCAAAAAAATAAGAAAATTAATTCTCAGTTTTAACCCATCCTAAGGCTATACAGATTTCAATGGGCTCCAAGTATGGATATGATTGCGGGCACACAGTTTTCAAATGGGCTCCTAATATAAATGGCAATGCGGCCACACAGTTTTCAATGGACTCCACTATGAGCCCTACGTGCAAGTACAAAAGTCACCTCCTACTTCCTGAATGGAGTGTCTCCAGCAAAGATGTCCTCCAGGGCTGAAATAAACAGCACGCCACGAGTGCCGATCCGGATTCAATACATCTGAAATGCGTAGGCAATCAGAAACGTTAGTCCGGGATAGTGTCACGAACAGCCAACAGTACTTAGCTTGTACTTTGCGGTGCCTGTCAACAGAGCTGCCAAGTGTCCCTAAAATCGTGGGAGTCTCTAGCAAAAGGAGGCGGACACCTGCACTCTCGTATTTGAGCAGGATTTTCTTTCTACGTCTGCAAAGATCTTCAGCTGTGCCTCAGACAGTCCCTTTGTTTGTGGCAACACTGGGTTGAAGTAAGTAACACACTGCTGAACACAGCACTCAACAGCACATGCTGGTCTGACTGGGGCTAAGCTGTGTCCTGTACACCTCGACTGCTGAATTTCCAGCTGATCTCAGTGGCAACTTTGGATAAAGAGGGATAAATGGTATAGATAAGATGATCATGTGTGTAAATTCAGCACAGGTGGTGTGCGAGAGGCTACACAGCCCATGTGATGGTCTGACATGCATATTCTGGCACACAAACATGACTGTAGTGTCTGACAGGACATATTCTTGCTTTGCTTCTAAATATGATTAGAAACCACATCCTGCAGTCTCATATGAAGCACAGTTTAGGGTTTCTAAGCCAGTACTTTCGTTTTTTAATGTTACATAAGTAAAGGAGAGGACCTTGCAATTCGCTTATTGATTTCATGTGCAAGTTCATCACTACCAGGTCGGTGCTGCGGGCCCCGGTCAATGTCAAGAGATAGGCTTCATGGAGGGACTACTTCACCTTAATGTCTACTTTCCTTAAGCCTCAGCCTGAGGAAAATCCAGACACTTCCCAACAGACTGGTCCCTCTGAATGTCGCTGTGGCTCATATGTCTCACACTCTACACGACCTCTATTGTCCTTCAAAGGCATGCATGAAATAGACAACTGCCCTCAGGGCCACAGCTTTATGGAAGAAATGGCAGCAATTATATGGCTTTTCCCCTAGTCCATGTTGGCAAGAGAGTAACAATATTCTTATACTGCAGGCCCATGTGAAATATAGCTTTCTCTTAAAATCTATGTATCATATGTTTGTCCTTCTGTAGGTCATAGATGTGTGTGATGTGTTGCATTTTGATAAGTTGTTCATTTTGTGAGGCCCATTGCTTCCAAGTCACATTTTACATGTTACTATGTGGGATCTCAGCAGTGGGACAAAGAATAGAAGAAAAGCATGACAGGGTTTAGTTAAAAACAATATTTCCAGAGACACATGGGCTAGATGGAGCCTGGGGTCCCTGGTATATTAAACAGGCCAGGCATTTCAGGAGCCACATAAGGAAAGAAGGAAGGCCCTTTACCCTGGAATAGGGGGTGCAGAGAGTGGGGGCTCCCAAAGCATTGATACGAACAGAAATGCGACATTCACAAATAGAGTGTGCGGTGTTCCTTGGTCTGTTGTGGTGTCGTCATGTCCACCTTTACATTTTTCATCATCCTAACATGATCGTGATGGACCCAAAACCCCTACTGCCAATTTTCCAAGGGTCATTTCTTCGCACACCACTCCCATTAGAGCACTTGATTGCAACTGTCAGATTACATGGTAACTGTCCATTTCGATGCAGTGGCTGGCAACCCCATGGACTACCTGCTGGGTTATCCAGGTCTTCGGGCGTCGACATCGGAGGCAGTGGAAGTTGAGGCAAAAGCTCTGGTTAGCATGGTCAGATCGATGACTCCTCTAAAATATTTATCACTTTGATTGTCCTGCTGCTTTTTCAATTCGTTTTCAGGTGTGTGCCCATCTTGATTGTCCTGCTCCTGTTTACATTTGTTTTTAGCTGTGTGCATAACCTGCTTTTCATGAGAATGTGTTAACAAATCCACCCCTCTGTACTCTGTCTAGTCTGCTACCGGTTCCCTCACCCTTCCTCAGTCCCATTGTCCCTCTGTGCTGTTATTCCCCTCAGCCATACACCCACTACGTCCCCTTCCTCTGCGTGTTCACTGTTTTTCTGTGCATATTACCTCCCCCAGCTCCCATTGTTTTTCTCCCAGTCTTGTTCCCTGCCTCCCCCCCTCTACCTTCTGCTCTCGCTGGGCCTCTGTGGCCTCAGCCTGGTTAAGTGTACCTCACTCTCTGCAGTTTGCTACGGCGCTATCTATCTCTCCTATCTTCTCAAACTGCTTCTTTATCTCTTATCCTTCACCCCTTACTAAGTCTGTCAGGAAGAACCTCAAGAAAGACATACTGAGCTCTAACCCAGGCCTTCCAATTACAGGCACCTATGTCATTTCCTCTGCCAGAGAGACTCTCATAGACATACTCTGTCGTTCCCTCACCCGTCCTATGGACTCTCCATATGATTGCTCTTCTCTCTCCTTTCTCTTCTTTGCCCATCAATGGTGGCACCCGCTGCAAGGTCATTCTTGCCCTCTCCACCTCCAGGGACATCATCATGTCTACTGCAATGGTACCATCATGGTCCAGGGTCCTCAAACCAATCTTCTACTCTTTCATAGGCTCCTCCCCCGCCTTATCAACTTCCCTCCACCTTTTGCACCAGCTCCTTTAGCTGCCCTGGCTCCCATGCCAGCTGTGCCCACCTTGGCTCCCTTGCCACCTCCTAACCACCATTCTACCCTCGCCATGGCTTTCTTGCCACCACCCCACACATTGACAATCCCATCTGCCTTCTCCTCTTGGGTGAACCAGTCACCCACTAACACTGTATCTGGGGCTCCCTTGCCCCCTGTGGTGCCTCCCCCACCGGCTCCCTCCTCACCCATTATGGTCCCGTCTCCCTTACCGGCCTTGGCTCCTCTGCCCCCTTCTACCTCTGTCCCTCAGGTACTATCGTTACTTAGGAGGGCCCACTGTCCCCTGATCCCCCCATAAGTCTTTCACTGATTGCAAGCTGCTCCACATTGCCATGGTAAGCACTCGCTCAGCTGTCAAACACTCCTCTGACATCTGCAACCTCCTTGAACTCCTGGATTGTGATGTTCTTGCCATCACTGAAACCTGGTTCAAGGATTGCTCTGTCACAAGCTTTGACACACTTCTCCCAGAAGGCTACACAATACTCTCTCTTCCTAGACCATACAGACCAGGTGGGGGAGTAGCATTGATCTTCCCTGAGTGTATCCCTGTGTCTGTCATTCCCACTCAGGCCTACTCATCCTTTGAGTGCCTGATCTGCAGGCTGTCCCTCTCTCCAAGCTCTTCACTGCTGCTGTCCACCTTCTATCAGCCACCTGGTCAGCCCTCCCTCTTCCTTTCGTAATGGGCTGACCTGGCCTCCTCTCTCCTTTCCTCCTCTTCTCATCTCCTCCTACTGGGTGATCCCAACATCCATCTCGACTCACCTGATTCCTTAAGACCTTTATGCAACCTTTGCGACTCTCCCTTTCTTTCCATCTTACCGTCTGGCCCAACGCACAGCGCTGGCCACACCCTGGATGCTCTCTTCTCAACTGACATTCCGCTATCTATCCCTCTCACTACTTCTCTCTCCTGGACTGATCATTTTCTCCTCTCTTCTCACTTGAAGCTCTCTTCTCCCGTTGCATAGGTAAGCCCGGCACTGCCTCCCGTCTACAAGGTCATCTGACCCATGAAAAGAGTCTCAGTAGCTGCCTGTCCTTCCACAAACATGACTGATGCCAATACATAGATGGCACATAGTATAGCCATGCCAGAATTGTCAACTTGCCTCAGATGGAAGTTGAATACTCCTGACCATGAGCCATGTACAATGCATGTCAGATGACATTTCATGGAATTCACTATTAGAAAACCCACATGTGTCACAGGGTGCAACAGCGCTAGGGTGTTGTAATACAGTGAGGGCAGGCATACGGATTCAATAATGCTAGGTCACATTGACTTCACGCAAGTGAATAGGCATATTGAAGGGGGCAACAGGGTTTAGAAGTGTGTGGGTGCAGTGCATTAAATGGGTATGAATAAAAACAACTATGAATAAAAGCACAGATCCAGTAATGCAATGTTGTGGCCTGATGGCAGTGTAAGGGTAAGTGCCGTCATCATGTGTAAAGTGTTGGTAGTGGGTTGTAGGGATACAGTAAACCCCACCCCCAAGGGCGGGGGTGGCTGGGAGGCAGTGCATGGGTTAAAATGGTTGCTCAGAGTACCGTGTCGTAGCAGACAGTGTGGGCAGGTGGCAAGTGCATTCTCTCAGTCACCTGGGACTACAACAGGGGAGAGGAGGACAGAAAGCACAACACATGAGGAAGCATCAGAGGTGCCTGCAGACCCGGAGAAGCTACACCTCCAGTTACATAGAGGCAGGGAGGCTGTACCAGAGGGAGGCCCCAGCTCAACACAGATGTGAACCACAAACTAATTTCCATGCGGAGCAACTGACCCTGAGGGAGTAAGAAAGGGATGATCAAAGACCATGAGAAGGAAGTAAATACTGGAGGTGGAGTTGAAGGAATTGCTGGCCCAGGACCCATAGGGACTTGCTAAGAATGCACAGGGTTCAGGAATGAACAGTCATAGCCACTGTGAGCCTGTGCCATCATCACAGTCCTAGGGAGATACCTTGCACCAAGCCTAAAGGACTTTTCACACAGTCCAGGACTGCCAGAGTTGCAGAGGGAAGAGTGTAGAATCATAGAAATCCTGGTAAAGCCTGTTGCAGTAGTCCATCATAGGAATTACCATTCCTCTGGAGACAGTGAGCTGCTGGGGGATGGAGAGGAAAGGAAGAATGCCTGTGAGGATGAGCAACTTGCAGGGTGACCTCACAGAGACGTCAGTCATGTGATGATAGAAGGCGACTGTTGAGTGGAAGATCATCACAGGCTATCCGCGACCACAGGTTGGAGCAAGAATAGGGCCAAGAAAGGCTGGACAGAGAGTGTCATGGAAGGAGGGAGCAGGTGTGGTGATGAGGATTGCCTCTGTGTGCAGCATATGGTTTGTATGCAGTCTGCATGATAACAAGCACGTATCAGTCCAACATCACATGGGTCACACATGGCAGTCATTACAATGTAGCCTGAACTGGCAGACATAACACATCACCCAAGCAACATACACATGGCCTGTACACACACGCATCACCACTCACCGGACATTCCCTCATACATTGGCAGGTCTCCCACGCCTTGGATCTGCTCCACTCCAATGAAATCACTAGTGATCTCCTCATGTCCAGTGAGTTCATCGTCCTCTGGTGGTGACCCACTGTCAGTCACCAGAGTAGAGGCAAACTTTGAAGCCAGCTTGTCTTTTGCTCGGTGTTGGAAGTCATTCCAATGCTTCACAACATCACCAGCTGTGCGCCTCTCATAGCCCAAGACGCTAATACAGTCAGCGAGGCACTGCCAGGGGGTCATACGCTGAGCAGGTGTATGTGTGCTCCCTGCCTGCACCAGCATGTCACGGCCATGTTCCAACATGTAGTCCACGAGTATCTTCAGTTCCTCATCACAGAAACTCCTCATTCTCGATGTGTGGGACTCCTGTGCCGTGTCTGGGGTCTTAGCCTGTACTGCTGGAGCATGCTTCTGCTTCTTGTGAGGTGGTGCCGACCCTGAGTGGCATGTACTGCTCTGGTCAGTAGGGGCTGGAGTACAGGTGGACTGGCCTATGGAATCAGCTACCAATGTAACTGCAGAAGGTCAGCTTGCAGGTATCAGTAGCTGGGTGCTGTTGCCAGGACTCACGCCACACGTGCTTGGCCTTAGTGACAAGGGACTTGGCCCCTGAGTCACACTGGGCCAGGACCAATCCTGGCTGGGTGACCCTGAGACAGGGTGCCGGTTGCTACAGCTGCCCTTGCAGCTTCAAGACCCTGGCCGGTGTGAACAGCAGATGACACCGCTGCTCCAGATCCCCGGGTGCCAGTGCCTGGAACTTGCACCGCACGTGTCTTGGCCTTCGGGACATGGAAATCGGCCATTGAGTCACCCTGTCCCTGTGCCGGGACCACTACCGTCCGGGCTGGCTGACCCTGAGCCTGGGTAGTGATAGCAGCAGCTGCCCCTGCAGTTTCCACACTCTGGACAGCAGATGGCACTGCTTGTCCAGGACCACGGGTGCTGGGTATGTCAGCAGCTGCTGCATCTCCCTGGCCCGGTTGGGTGTGGGGCATAGTTCTCCCTGCATGGTCCTGCACACCTTGCCCACGTGGACCACCTTGGCCACCCTGGCCACGTCGCCCACCTTGGCCACCCTGGCCACGTCGCCCACCTTGGCCACCTCTAGCAAGTCGCCCACCTTTGCCTCCCTTCCCACTTGTTGCCCTCCCAGTCATGGCACTGATGGACTAGCGCAATGGGAGGTGCAGCCAACAAATGTCCTGGGAAATTGGAGTGAGGGGCCAGGGTACGTGATGGAAAACGTACCACTGTGCTCCAGAAAAGCTCTATGTGACCCCTGGTGAAAAAATAACAGGTTGCGCAATGCTCAGGCACCCGAAAAACAAAAATCAACGTGTACGTGACCCCTCGGTAGCCCACCTTGAGTAAAAAACAGCCTGCAGTACACTGTGTCACACAGCAACACAAAAAATGTGTACGCGAGGAACACATAGGCTACTATGACCTCGAAAATGGTGTACGCGTCCCACAGGGACAACCACAGTGGGAAAAATGTCTGCACGACTCACTGTCTGTCTCGTAGAATGAAAAAAATCACACGTGTGTCTGTGCGTAGGCAACTCCTGCGCCAAAACAAGAAGTATGCACTGCCACAGTAGTGAACTATTTGCGTGTGAACCCACAAAAATATGAAGTTTACGCATCCGCCCCACGAAAAGCATATACAGTGCGCTGATGTCCTACCCAGACCTTTAACCCGATACTGAATGACAACGCTCAACGTCCAGCGCATGTCACGTAACTTACGCGCTTAGGGCCTTTCCTCTGATTACACACTAACGTGCTGTTTACGCATGTGCGGAGTCACTCTGTTTCCGGCTGGCCACGCAAAAGAATATGGAAAACCCACGCTCCTGCCTACAAGGCCATTTACCTGCCTCCAACTGCCCAAGCTGCCTCCTACGAGACATTTGCTGATGCCAGCCCACTCTGTGTGCCTGCTGCCCACATGCCCTGCATTTTGGTGCCTGCTCATCAGCCATTGCCAGTGATCCTGTCATTGTGACCACCTCTGCTGATCCTGAAGACTCCTGACTGCCATTCCATCGCTCCACAGCCCAGCCCCAGGACCACCTTGCCCACCCACACCTGCCTCAGGGGTTGCCTTGTCTGACACCACACCATCTGAGGCAAGTGGCAACCCCCTGGCAGAGAGCCAGAGGGCTGTCAGCTTCTCACCCAGGGAAGTTGGCATCCTGGTAGAGCAAGCCCTGGGGCATCATGATGCCCTCTTCCACGGCCCATCACAAGTTGGCAATGAAGGACGGAAGAAGATCTAGGGGGACATAGTGGGTGCCATCAATGTAGAGGGGCTGGCACCCCGCCACTACCATCATGTCCACAAGTGCTGGGAAGACTTCAAGTCCAGGACCCACAACAAGGCCCGGTGCCTCATTAAGGCTGGTGATGATCGAGTGAGGTGCCGGGGCCGGTTGACCACCGACGAGATGTGGGTCCTGGGGCCTACCCAGTGCTGTACCCCCAGGTCTTGGAGTTGGTGCTCCTTCTGGAGTCGAATGGTTCATGTGTTCTTGTCCACCATTGAGCATGTGCATGTTGACATGTGGCTGGAGTGTGCACCTTGGCCTTCTGTCTGGCATGCCTCCTGTACAGATGTCTGTGTGCATGTCCCTGACAGTGCTGCATGAGAGTCCATTCAAGCGTGTCCCACATCACTGGTGTCTGTGTTGCGCACCGGCATGTAACGATGCGCACATGTTTGCATACCTGTGTCTGGTCTGGGGCATGTGAGAGGTGTGACGCATAGGTGCTTATGTCATCATCATGGACATGCATGGTGTACATGTGCGTGTGTCTGAGTAGTGAGTGTGTAACTGCCCAACACTCCGCACGTATGTTACTTGAGTTCTTGATTTGTGATTGCCTCACGCTGCCAATTTTCCCTTGAGTGCACTGTGACGTGATAGCTCCATGGCCTGCCTCATGACTGTCAGGTGATGTGTGTGAATGAGATGTGTATGTCCCATGATGTGTGTGAGCTGAATACAGAATTATGATCTTGTGTCAGTGCCTTGTCCATGGATATGAATGTCTGTTGTGAATGATAGAAATGTTTGTGAATGTGTCTGAATGGCACTTCCCTGTGTGTAGTGGAGGGTTATGATGGTTGTGACCTTTGACAGTACCACTGATGTACATTTGCATTGTGACAAACACACATACACACATATGTTCAGTAGCCTGATGTTTGTGTTCTATGTTTCCCTATCCACAGTGACGATGGAAGAAGAGGGCGGAGAAGGCGCTGTGGAGCACCGCAGCAGAGATGCCTCCACCAGGCACAGACGCAGGGCCCAGTCCTCCTCCCAGGTACCGTCATCTTCCGGGAGCGAGGAGACTGGTGCCGCGTCCATGACAATGGCCTCAGCTGCTGAGGGGAGGCCCAAGAGGGTGAAGTTGGTCGTGTGCACCTCAGCAGTGGGAGGGACAGATGAACCCACACAGGGGCAATCCTATGCAGAAGACAGTGGGGAGTTATCCAGGTTGGTGGTGGTGGAGGAGGAGGAGGAGGAGGCCATATCAGCCCAGCACATGGGGCCCAGCAGGGGTGATGAGGTAGGTGTGAGTGGTGCAGTCCAGGATCAGGGGCCGGAGGCAGTGCAGGTCACCGTGTAGGGGCATGTGACTGATCTTGTCCCTGGAACTGCGACTGCCCCAGTATGCACCTGCGGGCATGCCTCAGGCCGGACCCCTCCGCAGGTGGCGGATGTATCCACGCAAACAGATCCTCCACTACCTGTGGATGAATCAATTTGTTACAGGGTGGAACCGTTGCTAGCCGTTGCTAGCCGGTATTGCGAGGCGTACAGGCACCATTTGTGATGATGTGCAGGCTTCCAATCGGGGGGTTGCACATCATCACGATGAGGTCTATCGCCTCATTAACTGGCTAGCTCAGTTCCTAGTCACAAATCTGGTACATGTGCTGGCCACTGCTGCAAACCCCTCTTCCTTTTCCTCCTCTGTGCGCCAGTCCTCCTCCCTGCCGTCTTCCGGCCCAGATACCACCAGGGCCCCCTATGTACCTGTCCCAACCCCGGCGGCCAGTCTGGTGGAGATCACATCCCTGCCACAGTCGGGAGTCGAAGGAGGATCAGCAGAGGTTGTCAATGCAGCTACAGGAGCTATGGCAAGGGAGGAAGTGCAGGCACCAAGAAGGAGGGCACGTGCATGACAGCCCCGGGTTGTATCATCATCCCGGAGGCTGTCCTTGTGGCGCAGGCACCAGGCATTTTGGCAGCAGCAGTCTCAGGAAAGGAGGCAACAGGACTCGGGGCGTTCATCATCAGAGGGGCAGGTATCGGCCATCGGGCAGGAGACAAACGTGGACCTTACGACAAGGATGTCTTCCGTGTTGGAGCGTTTGGACTGCCGAAACGGGTAAGAGCGGCAGCGGGCACAGGAGAAGCAACTCACCATGGCCAGGGCGGGGAATTCACTGCGTCGGGCAGAGAGGCGGGTGGAGGTCCTCGAGGAGACTCGCAGGGAGTTTGAGAGGAGCATGAAGGAGTCCCTGCAATCCCTCGAGGGCGAAGCCGAGGCCCGCCTACTGGAAGTGGACGCAGTGTTCGATGACGCCCTGGTGGAGACTATGAGAGAGCATGGTGAGGAGATGGACTAGCCTGCTGCCTTTGTATATAGTTCTTTGGGAGTGGGTTTCATTTGTTTTTTTCTTTTTATTTGGAGTTCCTGGACTTTGCTCTGCATCTTGTATATAGTTATTTTTGTATTGTATTTTTAGGATTTTTCTACATGTTTTGGGACCATGGACCCTGGATCTTTGTAAATATTTGGATTTTAATTTGGAATGGTTTTCACATGATATGTGATTTCATTTGCACATACATTAATGGACAAGGACCACATTTTTGACTCTTTCATTTTTTACATCACATTGATTTTGGTTTTCACTTTATTTTGATTTTTCATTTGGTTCATGCATGTTTAATTTGTTGTTTTTACTGTGGGTGACTTAGATACATGTTTTTTTAATATAATTTTTTGACATTGAAATCGAAGTGGTATCTGGTCTCAATGGTTTAGTGCATGTTTCACTCCTCCTTGACGCATTTGCGTGTCCCTGCTGTTCACCAATGTTGTTCATGTGTGTGCACATGCATGCATGTGTGATGTTAAGATTCACATAACATAGGGACTTTGACTAATGGATGGGTGTTGAGGTGCACCAGGGGGATGCAGCGTGTGGTGGCATTTTAGTTTGCATGTGCTGCGAGGTTGTATGTATGTTGGTCCAATGTGTTTTGGGGTGGGGGGCGGGGACATGTGGCAGGGCCTGCCTGCAGGTTGCCGTCACTGGTGGGGGTTGGGGACATGAGGCGGGGCCTGCCTGCAGGTTGCCGTCATTGGTGGGGGGTGGGGACATGAGGCGGGGCCTGCCTGCAGGTTGCTGTCACTGGTGGGGACATGTGGCGGGGCCTGCCTGCAGGTTGCCGTCTCTGTTGGGGGTTGGGGACATGAGGCGGGGCCTGCCTGTCGGTTGCCGTCACTGGTGGGGGGTGGGGACATGAGGCGGGGCCTGCCTGCAGGTTGCCATCACAGGTGGGGGCATGAGGCGGGGCCTGCCTGCAGGGTATGGTCACGGGTGAAGGGGTGCCTGTGTGGTGTGGGCTGCCTGCGGGGTATGTTCATGGGTGATGGTGCTGTCCCATGTGGTGTGGGCTACCTGCGGAGTATGTTCACTAGTGATGGTGTGGGTTCCATGTAGTGTGGACTGCCTGCGGGGTATGGTCATGGGTGATGGTGGGGGTCCCATGTGGTGTGGGCTGTCTGCAGGGTGCGGTGATGGGGGAGCCCATGTGGTGTGGGCTGCCTGCGGTGTATGTTCACAGGTGATGGTGGGGGTCCCATGTGGTGTGGGCTGCCTGCGGGGTATGGTCGTGGGTGATGGTGGGGGTTCCATGTGGTGTGGGCTGCCTGCAGGGTGTGGTCACAGGTGATGGGTTGGCCATGTGGTGTGGGCTGCCTGCAGGGTATGTTCACGGGTGATGGTGGAGATCCCATTTGGTGTAGGCTGCCTGCGGGGTGTGGTCACGGGTGATGGGGGGCCATGTGGTATGGGCTGCCTGCGGGGTATGGTCCACTGCTGGGGTCTGGCTGTCCCGTGAGGAGGCGTCTGCTTCCAGGGGAGTTGTGCATGTATCACAGGGTACACGCAGGCCTTTCCACGTGATTTGGCAGGTGCGAGCGGGGTACGCAATTTCGCTGGGGTGCGGACGGGGTACGCATGGGCCTTTTCACACAATTTGGCTGGTGCAAGCGGGTTACGCTCTGATTTTTCATGCAATTACAATGGGGGGATGTGTGCTGGGTCACGGATGGTGCGGGGCGTTGCGCTGTATTGGGCATTTCACTGTCTTTTCCCTACGCATGGGGATGTGTTGGGGCGTTGCTGGCGCTACTTGATGTTCATTGCGCCACGGTTACTGATGCCTCAGAAAATCCATGAATACGCGTGCCGTGCAAATGCTGGTTTGTGCCACAGCTGGTGCACGCATGGCACATGCTCCTTCTCGGCGTGCAGCGCTTGTGCTGCTTCTGCGCTGGATTCTATGAATTGGGCCCTAAATCTGAAGATTTAGCAACATTTGTAAATTATGTTTTCATGATCGTGTATATACTCTGATATATAAGTTATACATATTATCAGTAGGATATGGTTGTACTGTATCACAGTTTGTACAGCCAAGTGTGAAACGCATGAATTAATGTACAAACACACACACTTTAATATTGCGAGCATACTGTTTTGGAAAACATGTACACAATACATGATTGACATTTAAAGCATTACACAGTAACAGGTTTTGGATTGAACTGTTTTTTACATTTAGTATTATGCAAGAAAAGCACAAGATGCAAAAACTTTCAGTAAATTGTTTCTATCCTACAAACTTTCAGAATTGTACATGCAGTTTGTTTTAAGATGTAACTTAAAATATGAAAATGAGCAGCTTTGAACCATGTAAGACTTCACATTAGAGGTAGAATTTGAACTTTCAATATCGTGATACATAATGGTGCAGTGGTTAATGGAGCTGTGCACTATAATAGGAGGTCATGAGTTCGAATATTTCTTAGAGCCTTATAATTTTATTTTTTTAAAAAGGGAATAAAATTGGCGTTTCATATTTTTATTTTTAAAAAAGGAGGATTATAATTTGAAAAACGAAGAGACAGATTTACCGTGACACGTGAAACCTTTTTTTGGGTCATGGCATGTGACACCTGCTAGTGGCACGTGTCACTTGTAGTGGTGACATGCAGTCACTGGCATATGACACATGCCATATTCGGTTCCAACCCCTACTGTAGCAGCGTTCGTGATGTCGGCGCTCCAGTGTTCCAGCAAGAAGGATATCGAGTGCAGCCCAGAGGAGCAGTGGGTCACGGATAAGAGAAGGTATGGGCTCAAGGGGGCGCCAAAAGCAATAGGGGAAATATGGACAATCAGGGTGCACACGGTACTGAATACGGGGCTGGGGGGTCCGGTCTCATGCGGGGGAAGCGCCTGGACGGTAATGTGGTATAGCAATTACGCAGGACGCATAGGTTGATACGTTTTGGGCTAAGCATTTCGGCGCACAGGTCAGCAAATCTGCCTGAGTACATGTGTAACAAGTGGGACGCAGAGAGGTTTGTTCCTTTAACCTCCATAGCGCCCTGAGCGGAGAGGTGGTCGCAACGCTGTAAATGCGGGGAATGTTGTGAACGGAGACGAGTGGGGGCCGGGGAAGAGTGGCTGTGGTGCGGAGCCTGCACTTCGCTCTGTTCCTTCTGTCGCTTCTTGGGCTGAAAGATCTAAACAGCTGGTGCAGTCGGGATTATTTAATTATGATTATTAGTCGGAGTGGGAAGTGTATTGGGGAAATAACAGGTAGACGGGCCGGACAGGGTACAGTGAGTATGGTCCCGGCCGCAGGATAATTTGCCTACACTGGGTTTAAATTTCCCGCACTTATTCCCCCTTTTATTCTGCCGCGTGGAGTAAGGCCATTTCTGCAAAGCACCACCGTCTATCCCACAGTTTATCAGGGCGGGCAGTAACTATGTAAGTTGAATCCCTAGAGCAGCTGTTGTGTAGGTGACAGAGGGACTAAAACTGAAGACCCTTTTGAACCAAATGCTAATTTATTATTAGAATATGGACCGGGAAGCATGTATGACGGAGGGACGTTTGTATTCGTACCGTCACAGTAATATATGATATATTTTGTTCATACCGTGCTCATATACAGGCGTTTCAGAGCGCGAGTGAGGGGAAGTAACACGCACGTCGGATTGGTGTGTGTAGGGGAAAAGTCGATGACGGTAGGGCAGATTTAAAGGGGGAAGGTACGGGTTAGAGGATGGCTCCCCGCACCCGCGAATCCTGGCATCGGGAGGAGGCATCTGCTTGGTGGGCTAATATTGGGGGGTAAACGCACTTGCGCTGTCCTCCAGCTGGGCTTGGCGGTGAAGCAAGCAGGCACCTTGCCATAATCTTGCAGACAGACTGGAAGCTGGCGCTGGCATCTGTTACGTTACAAAGCCGGTCCGATAGCACAGCGAGTAGAACGCCTGCTTTGGCATCCGTGCAGAGCCTGCTGGCGCAGGTTTGAATCCCGGCAGGGCCAAACTCAGCCTTTCATCCTTCTGAGGTCGATTAAATGAGCACCACATACCGTGGGTAATAATATGCAGCCCTTAGATACCGGAGGGTTCGTAGCGCTATTTAAATGCCAAATTATTATTAGGGCACTTGCCGGTCGGTACTACTAATTATTTAAAGGGGTTTCCCAGTACGGGCACGGGAACGGCTAGAGAATGCTGCATTTTTTCTTTCTTTTGTTGCGGATGTCTGGGTACGTTAGCTGCGAGGCTTATGTGTGGTAGCTGGATGTAATGGGTACTTTAGTAGTAAGCAGTTGTATTACAAATAGTACCGTGGAAGGTTAACTTTGCGCACACACCCTTTAAGAAGAATGCTTTGGCGTGGGGGGGCCGGTTGCAGGCAGGTTTTGAATAATGAAAGATTTGTGTAAGCATAACGGTTTAAGGCTGCATGGTACCACGGTTCATTAGGAGACTTCTCCATCTCGCCTAGGGTCGGTCTTGAAACACAGTTTTAAGTGGTCTATGGGTCGTGCTTTGGGGCGCCCAAGGAGACGGAAGCGCGGCTGTTATGTGCACAGGAGTATTTTATCGGGGCAGGGTAGCTTACACACGTGCACAGCTTTAGGAATGGCCTGTGTTTTCTCTGAAGGAGTAATGGAGACACTGCATGAGGCCCAGGGGAAGCAATAGTTGCCTGGGAATAGGATTACAGAGGTAAGCACTGATCAAAGTATAATGCACCTCCTGCACAGGCATACGTAGGGGACAGGGTACGGTAATCATGTTGGGTGTCCCCTTGTTGTGCCAGGGCTGCATGGCAGGGCACCAATGACGACAAGCAGGGTACCTGGGTAAGAGGGTATAGTATGGCAGAAGGACAAGGCGCCCGTCTCGGAAGCGGGTATGGCGGAGAGAGATGGGTTGGCTGGATTTACTGTCGGATAGGAAAAGGAGGTTGATGAAAGGAATATAAAGAGTTTCTCTACACACTGGGGAAGTATTGGGTTGAACGGCAGCAGCATTTCTATGTATGGGGCTGGTACTTGAGCAGAGAAGGCTGGCGGGCTGCTGAGCAGGGGTGGAACTCAGTGGTAAAGCGCAAGGATCCATCATTTTCGTTTGCTTGGTTAGTGATTGGATTTGGTATAAGAATACGCGTGAAAGCGCATGTGTGTTTTATTGGTGTCAATTTCTCACATGCAGAGCAAACATTTCAGATTCACGTTGTACAGGGCTTCCATCTGCTGAAATGTTCCTGGTAATGAGGGAAGCACAATGTATTCATGACATGGCCCTGGTTATGTTAACGCAGGGGCAGGCTCTGCAATAGGGATTCCTTAGGGGCTTCAGGTTAAAAGCGCAACTACAAGGCTAGTAAAGCAGCAGAGGGGCGTGGTCCATGTCAAATATGTGGTCCGGGGAACATGCAAGCACGGCCTCTGGGGGCTCTGGATTTTAGGGGAAGTATAGGGTTATGGCACAGTTGTAACACCAGAGCGGGGCGCCCATACATGGAAGGGGCTGAATCGAAACCAGTGGAAGTAAAGCGGCACCACCCAAATAAGTAAGGGGGCAGGGACAGGTGTGAAGGGATGTGGCTGTACCCAGAGTGGGGGTAAACCATCCTTGGGGTGAAGTGAAGTTAAGGTGGACGGTTGCGGTGCCCAGTTGGGCACACAGCGGTGTGAAGTTGCGGCTGGGGTCAAGTCCTAATAATGAAAGCGGAGGGACGCATCAAGACAAGGGGATGTGACTGCGTCAGAAAGTAGCATGCCAAAGGGGAATATGCACATTAAGTTATGGGCTTTGCATAAACAACCCAAATTAAACGGGACGAATGGCAATTGCCGGTTGTGGAGACATAAAAGTGGGCAATTTTAACTTCCAAGAACCAATACAAATGTTTCCCCCGAAACTCACAGTAGCGAACTGGGACATTTCACCTCACTTATTTGTAAATTTTCACCATGTTATATGGGGCAGTGGCGAAGTGTCTGGCCTGCAAACCTAACCACAGCGGTTCGAACCGCAGACCCGCTTTAATGTCATGGCTAGGTCTGGTGGTGGGGTGTCAGGAGATAGGTCTGTGGGACTGGTGGCAAGGGTGACCAAGCTACAGGGGCAAAGTTGGAGTGTGGTTCATCAGGTCGGCAAGCCCAACGCTGCAGTTTAGCCTGCCAAAGGAACAGAAGCAGGGAAGGGCCCAGCCGAGGTTGGGAGGAATTGGACTCACATGACAAGGAACATGGCAGGAGGGAGCCTTCCTTGGTAAGATAAAGAAATAGATGGGGGGGAGACAAGGATCAGCGACGGCGAAGGGGTTTTGGAGCATCAATCAAAAGAATACAGCTCAAACCCTCCCGCCGGAAACAGCGCTATACAAACGGGGTAACGCAGGCAGAGCAAGGATAAGGGGTTGGGGAGCATTTGCTAGATAAAGGTTGATGGAGGGCCATAACAAGCCTGGAAGGGAGCAATAAAGGCAAGTTGGTTTTGGAAAAGCAAGAGAAGAATACAGCTCAACCGCACCTGCCAGGAGCGGCACTCTCCCAACAGGGTAACTCCTGCAAGGGCAGGCGGAGCAAAGATAAGGGGTTGGGGAGCTTTTGCCGAGTAAAAGGGGTGAGGAACCTATGGCGGGTGCAATATGAGGAACAAGCTGGAAAGGTGGCATGGACAGAAGGTCCCAGAGCAGGCTCGCCCTGGTTAAGGCGGAGCAAGATGGAAAGGGCCAGGGGCAGAAGTGTCCCAGAGCAGGCCCGCCCTGGTTAAGGCAGAGCAGGATGGAAAGGGGCAGGGGCAGAAGTGTCCCGAGCAGGCCCGCCCTGGTTAAGGCGGAGCAAGATGGAAAGGGGCAGGGGCAGAAGTGTCCCGGAGCAGGCCCGCCCTGGTTAAGGCGGAGCAAGATGGAAAGGGGCAAGGGCAGAAGTGTCCCGGAGCAGGCCCGCCCTGGTTAAGGCGGAACAGGATGGAAAGGTGACTGAGGCAGGAGGGTCCCAGAGCAGGCACACCCTGAAAAAAGCTGTTTGCAGTTTTAAGATGTGCATTGTTCAGGGGAACAGCTGGCGCTATGGGTAAGGAGATCAAAAACTGACCAGGAAGGCAAGGGGTGCAGGGGGAACCTCCAACCCATCATGGGCAGTGCAGTAGGCCCGGTTAGGGCGGTGGCAGTCTTCCTCGGGCTGAGACCTCCCTCGGGAGGGGAGGCTCCGCTGCTCATTCATCACAGGGGGTCAGCTCTAAGCCGCTTCCAACTTAGACCGGTTATGGAACTGGCGCTGAAGAAATCGGGGGGACAAAGGGGTATTCGGATCTCACTCAGTTCGGATTGGTGCAGTCACGTCAGCCACAGCCACAGCCATGGGCATGGGGGAAGGAGCAATCGAGCAGAATGGTAGATGGAGGCTGGGTGTTTTAAGAGGTATATCAGGCTGGTAAAATATAAAATTGACATGCCTTCTCCCCACCAGCAGCAGCCCGGAGGAAAGGAGATAGGTCTGGGTAGTAGGATACTCATTTGGGGTCATACACTTGGGAGGTAACGACCTGACAAGCCTGGGAAGGGGGGGCACTAAAGCGGGAAATGAGGTGCTCTCTACAGGAGCTGGCAGGTCAGTTGGGGGGAACAGAAATCATTTGGTCAGAGAATTCCAAAGGCAGAAGGGGGTGGGCGCAGATAATCACGCAGCCGTGGAGAGGTCCAGACCAAAGCTAAACTGTGCAATGGCAAAATTTAGCAGGGGCAGGGGTCCTGGCCAGATCAGGTAGGGCCTGATTAATTTAAATCCCCAGAGCATTTTCTTAAGGATGAGGTACATTTGTCACCACTGGGGCTAGAGATATTCTACTGGAACCTCTGCACAAAAATCCTAGAAATGGAGGGAAGGAAGCAGGGGGGAGCCACGGTGGGCGGTAACCCACCTGTGGCGTGGCGGTGTTTGGGCAACCAAACACAAGAGACAGACTCCGGATGAGCCAGGAGAAAGCTGGAAGGGTCTTCGCTCTTCTCAGACCAGCGCCCCTTGGGAGCCTAACACGGCAGGGGCGTCTGGGGGGGAACAACAAGGGCTCAGCTTCCCCCAAGGAAACGGCACTCTCCCCGCCCCCGAACACCTGCATGGGCAGGCGAGGCTCAGGCGCAAAGGGTTGGGAGAGTTGGGCCTATGATGGACTGTTGGAAGGAAAGGGGGAAGCAGGTTTTTGTACACGGAGCAGTCGCCGCATCTTCAGAATTATTTCCACTAATGTGTGCAGTGGTGGTTATGATATTGTGAAAATAAATCTGCGTCCTTTTTATGCCAAACAAAGCAAGACTCATGTTACACTTTTCTGGGGGGAAAAAGAGGAATGAGTTATTGCTATGTAATGGGTCCAAAATGGACGGATGCACGGGTTATATTTTTTCTTGAATTGAACCAGCATGCAGCCAATGGGGCTTCAGCAGGAGGTAAAGCAAAATGTGACTAATGGCAGAAACTCGCACGTTTTCATAATGTATCTATTTCAGAAAGTACTATTCTCCATTAACACCTAGGGAGTAGGCATTTGTGAAACAGGTTGTCCGAACATGGGCCGAATCTCATGAGGACGGCACCTTTCCTCGAGTCCGCATGTTTCGCCCCCCAAAGAGACCCACCTTCCACCAGTCCCACCCTCATCTGCTCCTCGCCCTCCTCTTCTGGTCCCTTGTTAGTCGTGCCGCCTAAACCACAAAAACAGAAGACAGGTTTTATTTGGAGCCATCCTTCCATAGCTCTGGTAGTTTCTCCTGCAACCCGTATGAACTCCACAGGCAAGTTTTCTTTTTCAACAAACACTAATAGCAGATCGGGACGCAGCCCCCGGCTGCTTAAAGCAATATCACCCCTGGCAGCGGGCTGGATTGGTCCCGCTCCAGGTGCTATTGCTAGAATAACCTTCTATAGGGCTTAATGCCCGGTTTCCTTTCAGTTTCAAAGTAATAAGTTAGTCTTTTCAGTGTTGTGATGCCTTGATATGGTGTATGTTGTGCTTTATAACCCTTGTTACCATACCATAACCCCATTTTAGAGTCAATTTATGGACCTTTGAAGGGGGAAAGGCTAAGTATGCCTTTGATGGGGGTCAAGTGCATTCTGCCCTCACGTCAGGACCTGTGCTTTATTCGTGAGCTATCTATATGGACAATTCTGCAATCAATCACTGCGTACGATTCAGCGATCCCCAGAGTTCTCACATACAGGCATTTCTGGCAAGAGGCCACAGCTTTATTATACTTCGGAGGCAAACGTTTGATGAATTGTTCTGTACTGCCAAACGTGCAAACACTGGTGCGTGGGTACAGGAAGTGGTTAACTGGATAGGTTAAAATATGACATACAGTGCTCCCGATAGGATTTAGAATTGGGAGTATTGTACTCCCTATTATTCAAAGTTGGGAGTAAAATTATTTTTTAGAGTAAAAATGTAAGACCAATTCCCAATGTGAGTATTTTATAAGCAAGTAAAAATGTTGTAACTGGAAAACAAATGTTTTTTCAAAAATTATTTCTTTGCGCCAAGTTATTCATACACATTAACCGATGCAGGTTTACTTCTTCCAATCAGGCAGTAATAGTAGTTTCTTCCTGTGGTACTATGTGCACTACTGGTCCAAACATATCCATGGAGCTCTGTGGGTGAAAGCAGGAGCACAAAGTTGTAGGTGTCTGTTTCCTATTGTTTATTGGGAGCATTTCTACTCCCCATTTAATTTTTTTTTGGGAGTATTTGCTTATTTGTAGGGTATGACGTCCATTCATCGCAGCATTTTTTGCTGCTGATTTCGAATGCAAAAACCCATCGAAAAATATGGGGGGGTGAGTAAAGGGATATAAGGTGTAGGGTGGTGTAGGGACTAGATTGTAAATAGGTGGGAATGGGGATTTGGAGGAGGTAACTTCCCCACCCCCCAACAAAAACGAAAAAAAATAGATTTTTTGCAGCAAAAAATGCTGTGAAAAAAGAAAAGACAGGCGATGAAATGACAGAAAACCATTTTTAGAGTGTAAACGTGGCCGGTACACCCCATATCTGTAGGGCTGATGACATGTACCCCAGTCTTAGTTGAAACGCAGAGGACTGGTTGAAAAAGGTTACTACTGGATCCACTTGTGGCATATGCCGTTTCTGACACTGATCCATGGAAGAGCTATGTTAAGAAAAATACCAATAGAAACCAAAAGCCATCATTCGACACTGATGAATCTGATGAGGTCATCACTCCTTTCCCAGAGGTAGCCTCTCCTCATGTGGTCATGGGTCGGCAGCCGCTACCTTAGGCCGAGCCGGACCCTGGCGGGTGGATATGCTAGAGAGGCTCGCTCACATGAGGGGAAGTGCCCTCAGAGGTTGGGGGGGGGGGCATTATCAGATGAGACATGCTATCCCCCTGTCCCTTGATGGCATATTGTGACAATCTCCTTCAACAACCTGCAAAGCCTGCAGACTATCCTTCAAAATTCTGAAGCCAATCTAATGACAAAAACTGACTAGAGGAAGAGGGCAACCAGAATGAAGATTGCTCGACTGAAGCGAAACGGGCAGTCTAGCAGTTGGAGAAATTCAATTGGCTCTCAACAACTCCCTCCTTCAGAGTGGGAGTTCAAAGATGGAACAGTTGAGCAATGCAGAGACCCAACCGGCTAGCCACTGCCGGGGAAGCCAAGCGGTCAGGTTTACAAGCGAACAAAGATGCGGGAGAACCGTGGAGAAGATTTCCCAGCTCGGGCTTGGAATCCAGAAGGCAGCGAGGGAGGCACAGGAGCGGCATAGAGAATGAGGGAGGCAGCGTCTGGATCGGAAAATCATCCCTGCAGGCTGGAGACACCCCAAAGCAAGACGCAAGGCAAACGGGAAGCCGGACCGATATGCAGGCCGCCACCAGTCACAGAAGGGCACCGCGGAGAAAGAGGTAGCGGCAGCAGAGACGGACCCGAACGGAGTGGGAAAAGCCATGGGAGCCGCCCTAAAAACTGGTGAGAATACCTCCTCCGGCTCCCTCCCGGGGCCCCCACAGGGAGCCGGAGAAGGCATTCCCTAATGGCAACGGAATGCAAATTCCCTACGGCTTACATCACAAAATAGTTTATGTAATCCAAGTATTTAGGGAGATATAAATACATCAGTGATGAGAAGAACTTGGGGGAAGACCCCTAGCCCCTTGTACTGAGTGAAAGAGTGTTGTAACAGTCATGGCACGGAAGTATACCAGGTGAAGAGCAGATCTGGGATTCGCACCCATAAAGATTTGTGTTGTACAAAGGTCCTGGCACGAGAGTATACAAGGTGAAGAGCGAGTCCGCGATCTGCACCTGGCAGAGGAGTATACCAGGTGCTGTGCGAGTTTGGGACCCGCACCCAAGTTGTGGAAGAGAATCCCAAGAAAGATTCATGCCCTTAAGATTTTGAATTTCATTTGTAGTACTTTGAAAATATTGAATGTGGAAAATACTAATTTTCCTTGGGGTGTATTGCAACACCAAGAGAAAGGGGGTTATCCTTTTGGACTACAAGGAACTTGGTTATTCTTTTGAACTTTCAGCACAAGGTGACAGAGCTGCTTGAAAGCACACATGAATGGTTCAGTTTGGAACAAGCTCTGGTGGCTACTTCGCAACAATGACACCTTTTCAGTACATCAAGATCCAATTCGGAATTAAGTGGCCTTTTCATCACTGAAACAATCTTCTCAAATCTCTCCACTGCACTTAAAGACCAGACATCACGTGCACTTAACTTAAGCAGGAACACAAGAAATCGGGGGCATTAAAAGGTCGATATTGGAGAAATATGAACAGACAATGATGTCTGCTCTCAACTTGGCTGCACTTAAGGTGTTAAGGAAACGGTCTATTGAGAATGAACACCAGATTTATGCTGAATTGGGCCCCCAGCTTCCTTCGTTGGTTGGTTCATTGAAATGAAAACACACAGATTCATGTGTTGAAGGTTCTTGTCCATTTGTCTGCAAACCAATCTGTGACAGAATTGTGATGCTCAAGCACCTTCTTCCTTGGTGTCCTCCACACCTGCAGAAATGATGACGTTCTACTCTGGATGCTGAATAGATTTATGAAAGGTGAGGAGGCTACAGCAGGTCACCATCGGTATCCTGAAGAATCCCTCCTTTCCATGTTCTGTTTGGGGACTTCAAATGGAAAATTCAGACATGGTCACCCTTGTGAGAGCATCAAGACAAGGGCGTGAAGTAGTAAGTCGGCAGCATTCTCGCATCCTAGTCCAGAGAAGAGGAATTGCCTTTAGCCAGCCATCGTAAGAACGCAACGAGAGACTGTGTGACACTATGACCTGGTTTGCAGTCATCGCCCAACTCTCTGTTGCCCGGTACCACACGTTTGAAGTAAGCCGGGTGAATGTACAGCCAGCACCTTCCTCACAGCTCAGGATATTTAACATTCTGGTTTTGTATAATGGATATTCCTTGCTGCTAGAGATTGTTTTTAGTTTCCATTGCTATTCCTTGTGGCCATGTATCTCAATCATATGTTGGGATTCATTTTTGTTTTACCGACCAATCACCATCAACAAACTGCAGCTTAACGCCTACTCGCACGTTTGTATGATTTGTGTCAGCTTTCCTCCTTACTTTGATACCTTATATAAATAAAAAGCAATATTCGACTAAAAAACAAATACAAACTGGATGCAGTAGAAACTAGTCGAATGAAATGTCCACCCCGAAGTTGTGATCATGTTTTTTGTCACACATAAATTACCTTTATTTTTTTATTCTTGACTTAATTGGATACTCCAATTTTTGCAAGATCTGGTTTATTATGGCTGCCTTCTTACAATGGATAACATTTCCGGTTTAGTCCCGATAATGGAGTCCTGGCTCCACTTCCAGCCTATTGTCCTACTACGTCATCTGTATAGTCAGTGGCCACAGTCTCTAGGCATAGGCTTTGAAAAAAGTATGCAACTGCGATTACTGTTTTTGTTGATTTGCCACTGATCAGGTGGTTCCACTAGTGTATTTCGTCAAGGGTGGTTGCGCCTTTACATAAGTGACCCATGTGGGTCTGTTTCTTTAAGGTTGTTCCTTTACATAACAAGAGTGTCGTACTAGTACAACTGTGTCTTCTCTCCTGCAAAAACAAAGTGTTCGTAGATGAAATTCCTCTAATTGCTTGGATCTCATTAGTTTTTAGCAGGTTTAGCCTGACTCTTAAAAAGGTTGATCTAAAACCTTTGTTTGGGCACTTTATCAGGTATTCTATTGTCATGTTGACCTTTTGTAGGTTCATTGGGAGATGTCGAGTTAATGTGTTCTTTTCCGCCTCCTGGAGTGTTAGTATCCAAATTAACTTTAGGCAGTGCCACTTTGAGCAGTACCATGTAGCTTCTATTTTAGGGGCAGTGGCACAGGTTTTCTACGAAAAACTCGAGACTAGGGAGAGAACTAGGAAGCTCCCTTCTTGCTAACTAACAGAACAAGCGAATGGCAGCAATTCAGCTGCCCCACTAATATGAAGGGTCGACACTACTTCATACAGTATTTATGCCGCTTTTAAACAAATGAAACCGACATTTTTCCACAACGTCCACCAAGTCTGGGGGCCACCGCTCCACAGATAGGCTGACTAGTTCTTAAAGCATGACAGCATTTCCAAAGCTAACCTAGTGAGACAAATGCGTGCAGCTCTTTGCAAAGAGATGGACGGAAAGGTATTGTGCTATATGAGTCTCTTAAGTTGGGAGTTGTGTACTGCACTGGTAGAGGGGGGTGAGGTGCTACACAACACTTGAGGCAACGGGCAGCTGCATAAATGTCATAATCAATTACTTAATCGCAGGTGACAGATTAAAGTAATACATTCTACAATTGGTAAAGAATCGGCACAAGAAAGCACACTTGCGGAAAAGTGCTCAGTGAAACACTTGAGGAAGTGACACCAGTTTACTCTTATTTTGAACATGTGTATTTTAAACGCTTCACTGTGCTTGCTTTCTCCTAACTTACAACCTCCCCAAGTTTAAAGGCAAGGTCTACAAGACAATTTAATGTCCACTGCAGAGGTGAAGAATATTCCTCATAGGGGGTGGGGGACAAGGGGTAGAAGAATACGAACGGCAAAGTAATGCCACTAGTAGATATTTAGGACCTGCCTATGTGTGTAGTAAACTCTGATCAGAAGTACACAGACATTGCAGAGGAGTTTAGGAAGCATAGTAGCCCTTTAGCAACCCAGGGTTTATGGATTAATGAGCAGTTCTCATTTGAGCATAAATAGAAGCAGCTGGGTGCACTCAAGAGCACACAACCAGGT
This sequence comes from Ambystoma mexicanum, assembly GCF_040938575.1. Taxonomy (NCBI): domain Eukaryota; kingdom Metazoa; phylum Chordata; class Amphibia; order Caudata; family Ambystomatidae; genus Ambystoma; species Ambystoma mexicanum. The sequence goes on along the minus strand of NC_090924.1, from coordinate 479,105,578 downwards.
TGGCCGCCGTTATCTAAACTCTGCTATGCGCCGAGTGCAGAGGAGGCCGTGCTGCGGGTGTACCCGCTTGATACAGCTACAAAGATGGGAGTGTGCTGCTGAAGATACAGTGCTCAGCTGGGTCGATTTCCGTGGTGATCTGCAGCTTTGACTGTTTTGGGGACGTATGGCGGAGCCGGCGGCGCAGATCCAAGAGATTCACTGCACTCTGTGAGGGCGAGTGTGCCCAGGGTTGGCAGTCTGGACAAAGCCCTGTGGTCTGTACATGGTGTGGCCGCTTTTCAGGATTTTGGGCGCCGACGGCAGCTTAATGTGCCCTACGTGGCTGCAGAGAGGGTCTGCCTTCTGGAAGTCCCTGGAATTTACTTGATCCTGTAAACCCGCTCCCTACATAGAAATCTCCTAATCATTTACTTGACTGTGGCTGCATGTCTGGATAGCTGCTTTAGGATACCTTAACAACTGCCCCTAGCTCCCATTTGGCTGGAGGCACATCATTTGCAGTACAGACAGTCCTGGCTGGCTGAATACAACCTTTACCCAAGATTCCAAGTGTCGATAGCGGCAGTGCCCGTTTCTTTCTTTGGTCGGTGATCCAGATTCATGGGCAAGCATAATAAGCACCAGTCCCGGCTGCCGTTTGCACACAAAGAGGGCCTCTCCAAGTAAAAACAAAACGCCAAAATCTGGGGCAAATAATCAATGGGGGGGGGCATGCTAAATGGGTGATGAGCAACACTTCACACAGCACTTCTCCCGATTTGGCAATCATCCATGACAAGATAAGACTGGCTTTGACTCGGTTAATACCAAGCTGGATGGTTTGGTAAATAAGGTGGATTTAATGCAGTAAGGTATTGAGAAAGAAAGCGACCAAACACAGAATTGAATCTTTGGAAGACACAAGTACATATGTATGTCAGGCACTGCGTTCATTGCAACAGGAGGTTAAAAGCATCAGGGCAAAAAAATGATGACCTAGCGGCGAGGTCATGGAGGACCAACATCTGCGTAGTAGGCACACGCAATCGGTAAGTACGCAATGTCCTGCAAGCTGACGGGGATATGCTCACTGAGGACTTTCAGTGGAATGGACAATTGGAGACTGCGATGGGTTGTAACATTTCGGATTAGTGTTCTTGTGAACTATGGTATTCTTTGCAGGCACTCATTCCTTAAATTAATAATACCACTGTGCGCTGCATGGCATTTACAATGTTTGGGTGCCTGCTCCACCCTGTATTATTCGGCGGCCTGGCTCTCATGTCCGACGTCCCCGGGTTGTTACCCATGGTTTGGAATTGGGCCGAGTTCTCAATGGGGGGAGGGTTTAGTCACTGTGGGCTGGGGTGTGGCAGTGTCTGTGGGGATTGTTGGGGGGGGGGGGGTAAATTGGGTTTAACTTTAAAACTTGGTTCACTTCTAGAGTGCTGTTATGGTCAACGTAAGAGGGCTGAATAACCTAAGGAAGATGCATAAGGTGGTGAATTATTGTGAGCGGCACGGGCTAAGATTATCTCGTTACAGGAGACTCACTTACTTGGGGCTGCTAAGGAATCAGTTATTACACTTATTCTTCCGGTGTCATTACCCTGATTAAATCCTTAGATTAATTGGATACAGAGAGTAGGTTTGTGATCGTCTAAGGCATTCTTTGCCATAAAAACACCCAACGATTACGATTGTCATTCTGTCATTCTCTCCCCCCCTCTCTCCCCCCTTCTCTCTCCCCTCCTCTCTCTCCCCCCCTCTCTCTCTCCTCCTCTCCCCTCTCTCTCCCCCTCCCCCTCACCCCCCCCCCCCACCTAATCTGGGTGGGAGACTTTAATACGATTCTGGACACGACTAGAGATAGGTCTACCCAAGACCCCCAAGCCCCTTTTCATAGTGGCTCATGAGATCTGGAGGAGCATGGGGGAACTGGGGCTTTTAGACATGTGGCGCACACTTCATCCTGAAAATAGAGAGTACTCTTATTACTCCATGGTCCATGACATGCGGTCCCGGAACGATTATGTGTTGGCAAGGCCAGCAATGGTATGTAGGACAAAAGTCCATACTCCTCCCCAACACGCTTTCTGACCAATCTCCTATAATGTGGACAAATGTTTTGGAGTCTGTGTCGGCAGTATGGCTGTTTTGGCAAGTTAAGGCTCGGGCACTTTAGGATGTGGTGTTTCGTGGGGAGATCATAGAGGTGGTTATATCCTTCTTAGAGCCCAACATTGGATTTGTGCTTTTAATCAGGAAGACTTGGCAACCTTTCAATGTCTATTTACACTGCTGTTCCATTGCACTTGAAAGTGGGGTGCATAAAAAGTATCAGACGGCAGCTTGATGGCCTGGAGATAGAGTTGAGGTGCCTTGAGCAGCAGCTTGTGTTTTCGCCAGGTACAAAAAGGTATTAGCATCCCTTAAATCGACATTGGATAAATTCAGGATGGAGGCGGACAAAGAGGTGTGGTACTTGGCGACCCCCAGACCTACACGGAAGTCTGGAGAGGAGACCTGTGTGCCAGTTGGCATTGTTGATTAGGCAGAAGGGGTTCTGAGGATATTACAGCAGTCAAGACACCTTGTGTCTGATCCCGACCAGATTCTTGAGACTTTTTTGGGAGATATTACAAATGGCTGTATGCGGCAAGGGATCCATGTGGCACTGGTGTGGTTTCTCAATATGTGACGGATGATTCTTTCCCTAGACCAGAATGCATGCGATTCACTTGTGGCTCATATTACAATTGATAACTTTTTAGAGGCTATAAAGTCAGTAGCCTCCTCTGAGGCACCAGGATCAGATGAAATCACTGGTGAGTTTCATAGAGAGTTTGGGACTAATGTGTTCACCCATTTGCTGCAGGTATGGCAGGAATCCCTTCGGTCTGGACTGTTGCCCCCTATGATGCAGAAAGCGGTTGCGTCATTGATAATGAAACGTGGTAAGGACCCGTTAAAATTAGTATATGAAGTACATTCTATTAGTAAATCTGGACACAAAAATGTTTTCTAAGATTTTGGCAAATATACTCCTTACCCATTTAATAAAGAAAGGTTTCACCAACAAGCTGGAACGCTCGCCCCGAATTGGGGGACACATCAATATTACACGTCATACTCCAGTCGAGCAAGAGGGGCAGCGACCCTCATATATAAAACTCTGCCGTTCACCTGTCTCAACTCAGAGTGTGACCCTGGGGGAAGATATGTACTGGTACATGGTATGCTTCACGATAGAGAAGTGATACTAAATATATACGGCCCGAATGTGGATGACCCAGACTTCTATTCCTCTTTATTTTGAAAACTAGCAAAATTCCCAACGGTCCATCTGATATGTGTGGGTGACCTTAATATTTACGTGCACCTAGACTTGACATCGAATCAACCAAGGACACTCTCCAAGTCCGCCCAAATATACTTACCCACATGGCTGACAGACTTGAGACTTATGGCGATCCATGCATCCCAACAAAAAGGAGTATACATACTACTCCACCGTGCATGATATGCATTCCAGAATAGACTTATGGCTAGTCGCTAGTGAGGCATTAGGCTGGGTTACCAACGCTCATATCTACCCCAGAACATACTCGGACCATTCGCAGATACGGTTAATGATAAGAATCCCTGAGATACAAATAAACAGACCACCATGGAGATTTAAATCAGCTGCCCTCCAGGATCTGGTCTATAAGACAGCACTAACTCAACATATACAGGAATACTTCGACATTAATGAGGGCTCCGTTTCCAGTCAAGCAATACTACGGCAGGCATTTAAAGTCTGCATCAGAGGCAACGCAATGTGCACTGAATTCAGGGTTCTCAAGGACATAACTTAGAAATCTTGCGTGCCAGGAAACTGACATTGATAACAAAATCTCAATATGCACAATCCCCATCTCCACAACTGAGTCTGGAGATAAAATCTAAATTAGATGAATTTAAGGCAGCAGGAACGAGAAATCCGTTACTTTGATAAACCTGCGGCAGCGCAACGATATGGGGAGAGCGAGCGCCTGGGGAGGCTTCTAGCTAGAGCAGTGCGGAGTGAGCGAGGCCCAACTGAACATCCCCTGTATAAAATCTACAAATGGCAAAGTAACCACAGAGAGTAAAGAGATCAGAGGGGCAATCTATGTACTTTTACAGACAGTTATACTCCCCTCAAAGCAATGCAACTGATGAAGTAGATCAGTATCTTTCCACCATACCGATGACGCTGCTTGCAGACGCCACTAGAGAAACTTTTGAAAACCCAATCACTGAGGGTGAGATAACAGAAGCTATAAAAGTGCTCCCCAACGGGAAAGCACCATGCACAGATGGCCTGGGGGCAGAATTCTATAAAGAGTTCAGCCCAATTCTCGTACTCAAGCTGCATGTAGTATTATGGACAGAGGCTCTAGAAAAAGGGGAACTATTGAAACCACCAAGGAGGCAGTTATCACGCTATTACTTAAACTTGGAAAACCCCCAGATGAATGCGGCTCATACAGACCGCTATCACTAAAACACGGATGCTAAGATTTTCGCAAAAATACTAGCAACCTGGCTAACCCCGCTAATGCCATACATGGTCCATGAAGACCAGGCCGGATTTGTTGCAGGTAGGTCCACGGCAACAAATATTAGACGATGCCACAAAATCTTGGCGACAATACCAGAAGATACTCAAGGGGTGGCAGTATCTCTAGATATGCAAAAAGCATTTGATACAGTATACTGGCCCTTTCTATTTAGAGTTCTACGGAATTACGGGTTTGGTCCCAATTTCATCAAATGGCTCAAAATACTGTACATGGCCCTATGCCAAGATAAGTATCAACGGCACCTTATCTGACGCACTAGAACTCCTGGGAGGCACCCGAAAGGGTTCCCACTCTCACCGCTTTTATTTGCGCTGGTGATAGAGCCTTTGGCGGACACACTTAGGACCCGCTGCAGTGCATATGGATTGGGGCAGGAAGGTAAATTTAACATCATTACTTTATATGCTGATGACATAAAAAATCTGGATCGCGCACTTGGTAAAATCCTATCAGAAGTCAAGAAGTTTGGCGACTTCTCTGGCTTAAAACTCAACGCGAACAAATCTGAAATGTTCCCTCTCACAGATACAACAGTAGCGCCTCAAGATCTTCATGGACTCAGTTGGAGCCCGACACACATTCAATACCTAGGAACATACGTGGCGAGGACTGCCCAGTTATCACGTGCCCTAAATTACAACATCTTGGCTGATACCCTGTGTGCGAAAATGAAACGGTGGAGCGCCTTACCTATCTCAATGATGGGGAGGATCACCCTTACCAAAATGATAGTTCTCCCAAAACTCTACCTATTCAGTACAGTATCGGTGTGGCCGGGCCGAGCACTGTTCACGAAAATACAAAGCGACTGCATCGCATTCACATGGGGAGGGCATCCCAGATTAAGCTGGAAGATGTTAAGGGCCCCATACTCACAAGGCGGCCTAGCGGCACCAGATTTTGAACTCTTATTTAGCTGCGCAAGCACAGCACGCAGCCCAATGGACTACTAGCTTCCTCAACCCTAAGTATACATTGTCTGATGTTCATTCATCGGACCCCACCGTATTGCTCCATAACATACCGAGGACAAGTCCCAAACGTCATAACTCCATTAATCTTACGCAGGTGACGAACACGGCCTGGGCCAGAATTGCCGACATATATGGCACAGATAAGCTCTATCATCCTAGCATGCCGATTTGGGGCGACCCCCATATACCGCCTACCCTAGACATGGGGAATTGTCGAATGGGGCAAATTATTCCCAGACAAACGTTTTGTGACCTGGGAAATCCTTAAAGGCACGGTGGGAGACACTGCCAAATACAAACTGCAGTACATGTGCATTAGGGCATCAATTAGGAACATGTGGCCAACTGTACCAGAAGAACCAGAGACAAACCTGGGATTGGGATACATGTTCACCGAAAAGGGCAGGGAAAATCACTGCGTCCACATTATATAAGACTATAGCTCAAACTCGCCCAATGGCAGTGCACAAAGCCAAAGCTAAGTGGGAACAAGACCTGGGGCAACAAATGGAGGATCATCAGTGGCTAAGGATATGCACCTTGACCAAACACATATCCTGTAATGCTAGATAACAACTCATACATTATAAGATAATCCACAGAACACACTACACCCCCGCTAGGCTCAAGAGCATCTTCCCCAGAACAGAAGGTACATGCCCAAGAGGTCAATCCGAAGATGCGGGTATTTATCATATGTTGTGGACGTGTATAAAACTAAAGGAGTATTGGGCTGATATTTGCACAGCGCTAGACAAAATGGCTGACCAAACCATCGAGTGGTCACCACAGTTATGTCTCCTGGGGGTGGTGGAGAAGATTAACCCGACATGGCGGAAACCTCTAAATCTGAGCTTGCTGATAGCCAAGAGGGCAATATTGCTGAAATGAAATACCACCAACGAAAGCAGACTGGGAAAGAGACATGATATGGACAAATGGCACATAGGAACTGTATATAGATTCAGTACAACCCACTTCCAGACCCAGGAACATATGGGCCAGATACAAACAATACCCGTCAGACACAGCAGAAGCTGAGGACCCAGATTGATAAAAATGTACCCATATAAGTTGTAATGTTTGGAACTCTCAACACATGTATCTATGACTTATCTGTGTGCAATAATAAATAAAAATTACAAAAATAAAGAAAGGTTTGGGGCAATTGAGCTTGAACCAACTGTGCACGTCAATGATTAGAGAAATATTTGCTGCACCAGTAGGATACACTCGGACTGCTTCGGGTGGTTGTGGAATGGAGAACCCTCAGTGACAATTCAATAAAGGCTCAACCGCACTGCGTTGAGAAACCACAAAATACATACAAACAGCCAAAACGTGTTTCAACCTCATGGGCTTCCTCTAGTTTGCAAAAGTCTCCAGTGCGGAAAGGATGAATAATAGAGGGCTCGATTGGACCGTTCGTACTACTGAATGTGTATCCTTACCCATTTAACTACGCTCATTCACCCGGACCAATCCAGGTTTTTGCCTAAGCGGTCAACCTCTTTGAACCGGAGCCAGTTTTTTGCCATACTCTCTCAAATATCCCAAGGTGCAGGCGCCGGAGGCCATAGTAGATGAGGAAAAGGCATTTAATGTAATCTCCTGGGATTACAGGATTACATTTTTACTGTCCTTGAGCGAGCAGGTCTGCCCAATTATTACCTCAGGTGAGTCAAAATACTTTATGCCGTGCTAATGTGCAAATTGGCTTGTTTGGAAAGCGGTCGGATTCCTTTTCCTAAGGCCGTGGAACACGCCAAGGCTGTCAGTTGTCGCAGTTGTTAGAGACTATGGCTGGCCAGCTGCAAACACTACATCCGGATCGTGGCCTGGCTTTTGGGGAGGAAGGGTGCAGTGTGTGAAATAGTCTGCCAATAGGCTGATGATGTTAGATTATATATGTTAAAGACCTGGAGGTGAACTTGCTCCCCAACACAGAAGTAGAAGGCTTTGGTGACATATCAGGGTTTGTGTATAAATTGGTCCAAGACCATATGGTTTTCTGCTGAACGAAAACATGATACCACCTAAAGAGGCAAGGTCTTATAGATGGGAGCAGTTGTCCATCTGAAACATTCGCATTGGAGTAGTACTCATGCCACCCTCTTAAAAGATAATCATTACACATATGTGAACACCATTAGGAGTAAGGTTGTGCGCTGGTGTACACTCCCACTATCCACACTTGGTCGTCTTGCTATCACCAAGGATGGTGATAATTCCTAAATTACTTTTATTATTTTCAGAATACCCCAGTGTGGCCAGGGGCTAAATTCTTCGTGGGACTTCGATCTCTAATAGTAAAATTGGCATGGCATCCTAAGTCCCCCAGAGTTAAGTGGGACATGCTGGTCAGGCCTTATTAACGAGGGTGGACTTTGTGTCCCAGATCTGGAGCTCCCTTATTTGGCTTCTTAGCTTCAGTTAGTTTCTTGCTGGATGCCGGGGGCATTGTATTATCAGCACGTTAGGATTGAGAATGGTTTGGTCCACTCACGTTCACTACAGAGTTCTCTTCTGTCCATGCAGGTTTGTGATAAGTGTCTTTTCAACCCAGTATCTTGTACTATTAATGCATGGAAGAAATTAGACATCTGCAGATTTGATTCTCCTATGCACCGGGAATGTGTTCTTGGAGAATTGTGGCTTTGAAACAGATTTGTGTTGAGACTATAGTGGCTGAGCGAACTAAGCTTGGCATTCAGTATATGTATGATCTCTATCCGGCAAGGGAAATTAGTGTTCAGAGAGCAGTGTGAAGCGAAGCTTGCGTGTGATTTTAAATGCACGTTCCAATACTTTCACATATGATCAGCGTTCTGGGAGTGGTCTCCAGATTTCCCACTTGAGCCTTCTACTTTTCCACAGATACAATTCCTGATGAACTCTGCTAAAGCACAGTCATTAACTCTGCAAATCCACGTAGAACAGTTTCCACTATTTACTGCATGGTCCAACAGGCCACCCACCCCCTAAGAAGTTCTTCCATGCAGGCCAAAGTGGGAGGGAGATCTAGGGAGTGTCATTGACGACACGACAAACAGTGGTCAATCCTATGTGAATGCTCTCAAGACTCTGGCCCCGAAATTAGATTTAAATTGATTCAATTTAAAATTCTACACTCAGTATATCTTTCCCCAGCCCGCCACAGCCACTATGAAACCTTTGACGGAACATATCCAAGGTACCATTCAGAGGCAGCAGATTTTATACATAGGATTTGGGCATGCCTGAAGCTTTCAAAGTTCTGGGATCAGGTCATATCTGCTGTAACAAATGATTGGTAGTAAAGTCCCCAGTGATTTACTGTGTTGCGTGCTTGGGTGGAGGGCTGGTCTTGCCAGGAACTATAGGAAGTTGCTATCTATATGTTTGATCTTAGCAAAGTGGTCCAATCCTGTCCTGCCTTCGATTTGAGTCTTAGCTAGCAGACATGACGTGGTGCTGTAAGGCTGAGATAGGCTACTGTTCATTACTCATTCCTTCAGCCAGGCATCATCATAACTGGGACCTTTGAGACTCCATAATAAACAAACTGGGGATAATGAGGTGGAGGTACAGTCCAATAGGTTGTTGTTGCTGGGGGTTTGGGCAAACTGTTGAGTCTTGGGTGTTGGTGTTATGTGAAGGTACTGCTGTAAGCATTCTGAATTTAAGTTCCTCAGCGCTGTGATACCTTGATGTATGATTTCTACTCTTCCTTTTTTCTGCATATTATCCCTTGTGAACCAATAGATCAATGATACTTAGTTCTAGTTCAGTGATTTGATGTGAAGGTTACATTATAGAGACAAACGGGTCTAGGCACTGATCATGCACCTAGGATGTCAGGACAGCTGCAGGGTGAGCTAGACAACAAATCCCTAATTGGTCTCAACATTCATGGTCATTAACCTTTTATATTGGTGCTGCTAGTCTCCACTTTAGGAGTGTTGGGTAAGAACGAAGGAAGGTGTCAGAGGGGTCAGGTGTTGCGTGTCTGCAGACCGAGTCCCACAGACCGTACTTGTGAAGAGTCCTATGCACCCCACACTAAACCCTGCTTAAAGTCTCCTCCCTGGCAGCCAGGGAATGGCAGACACTTCCTGATCATGACCTTTGGGGGTGGTGTACTGTAGGAGGATCACAAGGGAGGAGACAAGGCCCAGGGTGGTGGGGATATCCCGTGAGATGAGACACAGTATTCGTTCTTTGAAAGGAAGTGCCTTTCTGGGTTGTCAAGCCAGGTAATGGCATATTGTCATTATATGGTCTCTAACTCGTATATAAGATCTGTGACCCGGGGTACAATCTTTGTTAAATCTGAGCAAGCCTTGCCAAAAGAAAGATCTTTTAAGAATACATATCCTCCTTACTCACCAAGGTATAGTATAAAAGGATCTAGGGAGAAAGCCTTAAATCGAATGCCTTCCACTGTAACAACCAATTCTGACAGTCTACGAGTTTAAGGAAAGCAGAGCTGCCCTTCAAATTAACTCAGTTGTTGAAAGAAAAACCTTAATTGAAAGTGACTACAAGTCACATAATCCCAGAAGTACTGGGACTAGGAAGAGGCATGATGTATCAGTAGTCAGGCAATTAAGCCTAAGCCCACACCGGAAAGAACCTGGGAGGCATAAAAGGGCCCCCTCATGGACAGGCAATTAGAAGGAGAAGGAGGAGCTGGAACTGTAACTGGAATGCAAGATGCAGAAGGAGTAGCAGACAGGGCAGCACAAGGCTGGCAAACCAAGCAGAAGTGGGAGAACAAGAGGGACGCTGTAACGTGGAGATAGCAGATTTCACCTGCTTGTTCCGAGAGGGTCCTGTAGCCCCAAAGTCTGAAGTGCAGAGGCTGCGCAGTGGAAGCTGTGCAGCAGAGCTGACTTTCCCCATGTGAGTCTGATTGCAGTGGCTGCTGCGTAGAGAATGTGCTGGGGACCGAGGCAAGGCGCAGTTGTCAAGCAGTGGGTTTCAGGAGCGAGAGGGGCTCCAGAAAAGTGTAGCCGGACCGCAGACACCTTTGCAGAGGAAGGGTGTGGGTCCCTAACAAGCCAGAAGCAGTAGAAGTCATAGCAGAAGTCGGGAAAGCAGTGCAACCACTGTCAAATAAGCCAGTGTGTGAAGCACAGCGTTCTGATATCTTGCAAGAGCATTGCCGGCAACAGTATCCAGCTCCCTGTTAACTCGCGTTAAGAGTTAAAGTGAGTAGAAGTGGTTTGTTGATAACCGAGATACCTGAACAATGGAAATGCAGCACTCACACAGAACATGACATGTCTTTTGCTTGCAAGAGAAGCAAATGTCGCTTAAGTGGTCACATGTGCCCAACTGCGATTTCTAAGGGAAGCGTGAACTTGATTCTTTACTTTAACACAGCATATCTTTCATTTCTTAGAAGTTAAAGTGTATAAACTATTAAAGAAGAGAGTCTCGCAATATTAATAGGAAAACCAACCTCTCTTAAAGTTCAAAAGCAATCTAATTGTACTGTAAAGTTAACAATGTATTGGCCTAAAATACAAGTGTGCAATCATTACTTGAAGCTAAGAGAGAGTGGCACCAAGGCAGCTGGGTAATTACTTGGGCTGATAACTGGAAGATTTGTGCCAAGTAATACTGCCTGTGATTATTGCAAACAAGAGGGCCACTGAAAGTTTGAGTGCCTCAGCCCCTGGGTTCCTACAGCCCCTCCCTTCCAGATTATGAATGCACAGAATTTACATACACAGGAGAAGCAACCCGAAGGCTAGAATAGCCTTGGAAAATTGACAATTCTTTGATCAGGAAGGGATCCTTGTTGATGGTTAAATTGGAGATTAAACTGTTCCTTGTTTGATACATGCATTAGGGAATCGATCAGCAATAGGGCTCAAAGATATTCTTACTGCACTTTTCTCTTTATTAACTGTAAAAGCAGTTGGCATTTCTAACCCCTATTGCCTTTAAAGCTCTATTTACGGTTACCTTCAGTACGATCTCAGTTCAACATGCATTTATAATGAGCCTGACAGACTGAGTTTTGACCAGTGCTAGTAATTTCTCACAGCCAGCCCCTTTTGCCAGTGGAAGGCATGTCGTTTTGAGTCTTTAACTGAATGCATTTTAGTTTCAGGAACTAATGTCCCACGTGACCTGCATGTAGATTTGGAGAGGTGAATATTAAGACAGGGTTACAATTGAGAATCTAGAAAACTTGCACAAAGCAATTGCATAGGACATTTCACAATTAAATTGGCATTTTCTAAAACCGAGCTTCAAGCAATCGGTTGTTTCTAAACAGTCTAACCTTTGCCATATAGAGAGGTCTAGCATAGTTTGAAGAAGCAATCTGGCCACAATCAAACAAGTTTAGAATTGCAGAAAAAGAGTGGAATTCAGATCTCTTTCCTCTCTAGCCAACAACTTAACCACTAACCCTCACTCTGCGGGTAAACGCAGGTTTATCTACAATTCGGGTGACTGCATTTTCCAGCCACTAGAAGACCTTCCCCGGATGGATCCATCTTAATTGTGGGGAGGCAACAGGGAGAAAATCCATTGCCAACCCCTTCGCTCCCAGTCCAAGACATCCCGTAACTTTCTCCCTGCCACCCTTCCCACTTAACTGCTGAACTGTGGCTATGTGCTCTGGACCCGGCACTCTCAGTCATCCTTGGTGCCCACCATGGAAAAAGAACTAGGTCCCGTTTCTACTTACTATGGCGGGAAGGGCCATCTTTGTTTTATTTTTGTTTTCATTGTGGACTGGGTACACGCAAAGCTTGGTTCACCCATGAAAAAAAATATATATATATTTGCGCCCATGGGTGCAAGGGTGCAAAGAACAAATCGCCCCTTGTTGGGGCGCATATGGCTGGAAACGGCCCACAAGCCTCAACAAGGTACACAATTTGCTCAGTCATGCCTAGCCTTCAGCTTGAGGTCCGTCAATGGCCATGAAAGGCTGCGATGTGGGGTGATAGCCATATTTTAAAAAAGCTGGTAGAATCTGATGGATTGTTTGGGTATGAAACAGAATCACTCAGTGTTTGGGTATGAAGCAGACTCAGGAAGCAGTTTGATATTTTATGTATTTTAATTTTTGGCTCACACAGGTGTGTCATGCCATACAACATTCCCATTTCTATAATTCCAACCGACAATTCTGGGCAAAGAACAGACAGCGTGGTGTTCAAAAATCAAAATGTATTTAAAAGAATAAGGTATCGTCAACCAAGTTGGATTCAAGCGTAACACCATGGAGAACGCAAAGATAAGAATATCACAACCAAAAATCAATACAATAACTGGTACCAGCCTACATGAATCGCACTATTGATAACCATTCAGGCATTCACTATCATTTCAAAATATCTTGAACTGTAAAAGATACCAGATCTTCTACTAAACATTTCCGTTTCTTTTGTAAATATTTCAAAAAAAAGTAGCAGGCGTTCCTCTCCAGAAAGAACATGGCATGATAACCTGTTCTGAGATGAGAGTTTGCAGCACACGCTTTTTGCTCACTGTACCTTTCACAGATGGGAAATATCCATTTGCATATCAGTCTTTGTCCCGCCCACATGGGCAGTCCAGCACCGAAATGCTATGGCAATTCCTCTCTGAACAAGAGTATCAACAGCAACCCCATACACGTGTTTCAGCCTTGTTGGGTCTCATCAGTTGCAAGGAACTTGGGGTTTGTCACCCCGAATTACCTGGGGGCAACCAGACGTGGACTCCCTGCTTACTGTGCTGAGAGGCACAGCTTCACCTCACTTCCGTCTACGGGTTGGTCTTCAATCTTTATGGGGACAGTTCTTACAATAGTATCAACACATCTCCAGTTGGCTCCTCAAGGTTAATCTCCCCATATTCCATAATAATCTTTTTCTTGTCCTATATTCATGAAATTATATATTGTTTCTGACTCCACCTCTGACTTGTAAAAGAGGTGTGGTTTTCCCAGCCACATGATCAGCAAGGTTGAGACAGAAAACCGCTCCTATTGTAGAAAAGGCCATTTCATTTTTTGACTTAAATATGCAAGATTGACACTTTATCCCTCATGAAACCCCGTCAACCATGGCTTTCTCGCCACCTCCGTGCCATGCAACTGGTTCTCTGGCGACTATCAAGATGTTGGTTGAAGCTAAAAACTGTAGGAAACTACAATTCCTATGCTTCTTACCATGCTCTGCAGCACAACTGTCTCCACTCTGCCAAACAAACATTTTTCTGATCTTTTACACTCCCAGTCTTCTCATCACAGACAGCTTTCCAGTCTCCTTTCTCCCCCTACCCTTGCACATTCAATCAACTCCAGCCTTTCTGCTTCTGACCTTGTCCTTTATTTCACCTCCAAGGTTTCTTCTTTTCGATCTGCTATTGAATCTTCTATCATAAAATCGTCTCCTTCTACTTTGGTACCTCTCAGGGAGATTTTTGCTGATTCACCCCTATTAAAAATAAGGGGCCGCTCAACGTTAAGGGCCTAAATTCACAGAACAAGCACTCTCTCACAAGCAACATGTTCCGCAAACAAAAACTGCTATTCCTCTTCCTACAAGAAACACACCATAGGAGGGGGGCCGAGTAGCCGATAAAAGGGAAGGAAATGGGCAGGAACTTTTGGGCCTCACACAAATCTTCCAAGAAGGAGGGAGTGGGCATTCTCCTTGGAAAATCGATGCATCTCACCGAGATGGAGACAAAAAGGGGTTTCGGAGGTAGATTTCTTGGGATCAAGGGGCTATCCCAGGGCATGCAAATCACACTGGCCACTCTGTATGCACCCAATGTTGGTCAGGTCAAATTCATCCGTAGGGTACTTAAGGTCATGGATGAATGGGCGGAGGGAGCGATGATCTTGGGCGGAGATTTTCCCAAGCTCACAGAGCGAGAGAGGGAGGCCCTAGAAAGGAAAATATCAGAGGAAGAGGTGGAGGGGGCTATTAAACGACTAAAGGTGGGCAAGACCCCATGGGGGGATGGATACACAGCCAACTTCTTTAAACAATATCAATCGGTTTTGATACAACCGCTAACCAAGCTATTTAACCAAATAAGGACCTCGGAGACCATCCCACCGACATTCCTACAGGCCATGATCACAGTGATACCAAAGCCTGGTAAGGACCTGGCGGAATGTGGTTCTTCTAGACCCATCTCACTTTTGAACGTTGATGCAAAGATCTTTACCAGGATTCTGGCTACACACCTGGAGAAGTGTCTCCCCCGACTGGTCCACCCAAACCAAGTAGGTTTTGTGCTCAACAGGCAGGGGGCGGACAGTATGCACAAAACCATACACATATTAAGCTCAAGGGAAGTCAGAGCAGAGGGTGCTCTTCTCCTATCCCTGGATGCGGAGAAGGCGTTCGACAGGGCAGGTTGGTCCTTTATGGTGGGGATTTTGTCGTCCAAGAGGATGGGGCCAAAATGGTGATGGTGGATCTCTGCCCTCTATTCTAACCCCTCAGCAAGGGTAGTGATCAACGGTGGTGAATCAGTAACGTTTCCACTGGAAAGGGGCACGAGACAGGGGTGCCCTCTATCCCACCTCATATACGCATTAGTGATGGAACAGTGGGCCATAGCGATTAGGGGGGAACGAAAAAAATCAAAGGTATTAAGATTGGGGAAATTAACTGTAAAATGAGCCTATTTGCAGATGATGTGCTGCTCTATCTCAACAATCCATCCCAATCGGTCCCCGAGATACTGAATAGCTTAGAACGATATGGGGCCCTCGCGGGTTATAAGGTAAACCAGGGAAGCCGGTTGCATTTATGGCAGGGCAGCTTAATGAGGTAGAGAGCCAATATTTTGAGGACCTCCCGTTCTGTAGACCGGCAGAGGGACTCTTGTCATCTGGAAATCCATATACCGCTGAAACTAGCCGATCATTTCACTGCCAACTACCCACCCCTGTGGTCGGCAATTAAACGAGACATGGAACGATGGGCAAAATCGGGTAGGTCATGGATGGCACGCCTCAATTCCATTCAAATGGTGATTCTTCCGAAATTCCTGTATTTATTCCAAATGCTCCTGACCAAAATACCTAGGCCATTCATTCTTGAGGTCAGGCGAGACCTCCTGCGCTACCTCTGGGCAGGAAAGTCCCATAGAATCGCTTATGATGTATTGACAAGGCTCAAAGATGAGGGTGGAGTGAACTTCCCAGATTTAGATGCATATTATAAAGGCGTCTCAACTGCGAATCCTGGTTCACCACTTTGTGACGGGCCCAAAGAAACAGTGGGTAGCAATGGACAATGAGCTTTTCTCCCCAGTTACACTGGACGAATGGCTGTGGGTTCCCAAAGCATGCATCCCGAGGAGAATCTTGAATCACCCAGTCATGGGGGTACTGTGGTCCATTTGGAAAGAGGGGGGTTACTTTAGAAGGCTCATGACGTAGCCCTCACCCCTAAGCTGTATGTGCCCCCCCCCCCCACTTATGGATGGAATTGACAAACCTTTAGCCTTCCAACAATGGTATGAAGCGGGTCTGACCAGGGCAGGGCAGCTTTGGACAGATGGAATATTTATTTCTCTAGGAGAGCTGAAAGAGGCTTTGGGTCTGAATGACCTCTCCCCTTTCCGATATCTCCAACTGAAAGGGGTACTTACTGAAAACAGATGGGGGGACACTCTTAGGAGGGACCTAACAGACTTCGAAAAGTTCCTGATCACATATAAAGGAACCAAAGGTGTGATATCTAGGCTTTACAGCCTTTTGTTGTTGTCCATCCCACGGGATCCCCCTCCTGCTCAGGCACAATGGGGAAAAGACCTAGGTATGCCCATCACCAACAGAAGATGGACTAAAATGCGCAGACAGGCCAATCTCTCAACAGCTGCGCCCCAATATCGCCACCAGGCCCTGAAACTGATCCATAGATAGCATAACCCCCCACAAAGGATAGCCAGGATGAGGAAGGGATATGACCCATACTGCTGGAAATGCCACACTGAAAAGGGGGACTATGTGCATATGTGGTGGAAATGTCATGTGGTGTAGACCTACTGGAGCAAGGTCCTGTCTTGGATAAAGGAGGTGTATGGAATTGAAAGGACCCTATCCCCATGGTTAATGTTGTTTGGTATTGAAGTATAGGGCGGCCCGAAAGTAACCCATGACCACATGTTACAAGTCATGCTAGTTGCTGCCAGATGTTGGGCCCAACAATGGAGGGCCGCTCGTCCTCCGGGGGAAAGGGAGTGGGTTATTGAACTCCTCGCCATATACGGCATGGAATTCCTGACCCACCTAATTGATGAATCTAAGACCAATATTGAGAGCTTATGGCTCCCCTTCGACAAATACGGGAGAGCAGTTTGAGGACTATGGTACACTTTAGACAAGACCGCTGAACTTAAATACCGACCTCGGAGGACCCCACCCAGAGGAATGGGGGGCCTGACGAGACAGAGGACTCATTTCTGGAGTGCCGGGCCCTGCGTCCCGAGTACCTGCACGACGACTACCCTTTGTTTGCAATGTATTATAAACACACTGTCGGACCCTTGCCGTAATTGTTATTCCAGGATCCATGACGGGGAAGAGGGAGTGGGAGGAAGGGGGAGGAGGTTGTGATTGCTTTTGAGTCTACTCTTGTGGTTGTACCATTTTGTTAATGTCATAACCCAAAACTTAAATAAAAGTAAATTTAAAAAAAAAAAATAAGGGGCCTCTCTCCTCCTTGCTCGGGCTCACCCCACCTCCTCCCCCAATGGATTACATTCCATCCACACTTCCCTCTAAAGTCTATCCTTTAACTCCTGTCTATGCACTTAAAGCTTTCCATCCTCATTTAAACTATCGTCCCAATCCTAAAGAAACCTTCGGCTGATGTATCCTCTGCTTCTAATTTCCACCCCATTTCGCTCTTGCTGTATCTTTCTAAAATGTTTTAACGTATTGTTTACTCTTAGGTTTCCACCTTTGTCTCTCGTAACTGCATTCTTCCTCATTTTCAGTCTGGCTTTCGTACTGGCTATTCCACAGAGACTGGTCTTCTCTCTGTTCTGGGCTCCCTACACTCTGCACGTCACTCTAAACACTCCTCTTCTCATTCATCTGGATCTTTCTGCAGTCTTCGACACTGTTAAACAAGGCTATGTCCTTGGTCCCTTCCTCTTTTCTCTCTAGGCCTCCTCACTCGCCAGTGTAATTTCTGCTTTTGGGCCATCCCACCATTTCTACGGCAATGACACTCACTTTCCATTCTTCCTGCACTTCAATGATGATATTCACAATAAGCTCAGCGCATGTCTCCTTGCTATTAAATCTTTGATGATGGATCACTTCTTGGTACTAAATGCTGCCAAAACTGTGGCTATTTTCTTTCCTTCGACCACCATTCCAGCCCCATCCCCCACTCCCCACTCCCCAATTCATATAATTTCACCCAGCTCAGTTACCTACTTCTACGTTCCGCAATCTGGGTCTTTTTATTAGATCTCTCCTTTAGTCATCACATCTCTATCTGCGAGCTCCTGTCGATTCCACATGCACAACATTCGGAAAGCCCGTCCTTTCATGGCTTTTAAGGCCGCTCAACGCCTGGTGTATACCTTAATCTTTTGCAGGCTCTTCTGTTCTTCTACCCTTTTTGGACTTCCTTCATCTTGTGTAGCCCCTCTGAAATCTGTATTCAATGACTCCATTTGCATTGTATTTTTCCTTGCTCCTCGTAACTCCATTTCATGTCCTCTGGCTGATCTGGTATGGCTTTCTTTCCATCACTGTTTAAAATGAAATTTTCTGTGCTTAGTTTTTAAATCCCTCCATGGCCTTGCACCCCCATATCTCTCTGCTCTTCCCGCTTCACCTACTAACCCATCCCACCTTCTCATTTACAGATCCGCCAGAGCGCCTGAGGACCAACTATTGGTGACGGTGCGCGGTACAAATACCTTTAACATTTTAACATTTATTCTACTTTCCGCGTTAGAACTTCTCTTTACTGGTTAAGAAAGTCAATGTAAATACTGGTCTCCGCTGTGTTTTCTATTTGATCTTAATTTTAATGTACCGTTCAGTTCTCATGTAAGCGCTATATAAAAATTAAATAGATGAAAAAATGCAAAATTGATAAAAACTAATATTTTCAGATTCTGCAAGTCAGTGCGCACATTTATAGAGTTTTAATGATTACATTATGATAATATTTTGCACGTTATGTATTTGATAATTTTGGCCTATTGGAAACATGGCATCATATTTATTTAACAAATTCTGATAGATATTCTATCTACAAACTGTCAACATTTAACGTAAACCAGAGCTTGCATTGAGATACAGCGCTGAATTTAGTGATTAGACTTTTAGTGTGAGATTTTCCTCATGCAAATTTATCCAGTTTTCGAATATATGGCGTTGGGGATTTGTTTCCTACAGGCGGCGGCACATCGCCTACATTTTACTTTTTGAAGGCTATTGTGTTTCAGGGCAGAATGTCATCTGCTGTGTCCAGAGTTCAGTGACCTTTCCCTTGACCTGGGTTAGTGGAGTTCTCTTATTGCATAATACCTGGACGTTCGACAAAGGAGGACAAACACTTTGAAGCAGAGGAGTCCCAAATCCATTAGTGACATCTAGCATGACCATTATAGATATAATCTTCAGAACTAGCCCAAACAGGTTGTCATGGCCCTTTATGTGTGCTTCATGTTCATTCCAGGGCTGGTTTATGCCTTTTATGTGTTATGCCTCAGAAACTAACCATGGAAGTTTTCATATGCCCATTTTGACCATTTGTAGCTCCGCATTCCAACATGAAACTTTAAATGAGGTTTCAGTCTTACCCAACATTTCGATCCTTTTGGATAAAATGTAACATATGCAACTCACAAGTCACATTTGACTTCAGATGCACATTTCCCTTACAGGGCATTGTTGCAACTATGAGGACATGTTAAGTAATCCAGTGTTTTTAAACTGCAAATTTGCAAGACTAGGTGTTCTAGAGAGACAGGCTGGGTTCTCATGTGGATAACATATTCCAGGTTGCTCAGGCCTTAGAACATGGATTCTGATAATTTGAATACATTCTCTGGCCTGCTGTATTACTTGTGCAATAAATGCTCGAAACAGTTTGTGGCCTTCTGGATTTTCACATAGTGGCTAAAGAAAATCTGTAATCTATATTGTTGTATTGCAATGTGAAATCTGGCCTTGAAAATGATTGCAATCCAAAAGTTCTTTCCAGAATATTTATTATATATTGAATGTGTGCACATTTCTTTGTTCAAATAGGATGCCACTGAAAAGCGCATAGCAGCGGGCAAAAAGTGCAATCCGACAGGCATGCTTTGAATCGTGACTGGAAGCAAGAGGCAGAAATCGCTGATTGGCAGAATCTATAAATGGCACCGTCTCCTGCTCTGCCTGGAAGGCCTTAAACTTTTGTACTTTATTTTAGGGCTCATGTTTGCTGTAAAAGTCTTGCCAAAGCAGTTGTGAAAGAATTAAGATCAAGCACAGATTTTTCATTTAAAAAGAAATCTGTGATTTGTTTTTTCTTTTGTGCAATATATGTTGAAATAATCAAAAAAAGGTTTAAAAATGCTAGAACTCTTTACAGACCACTGAAAAGACGCCAGGTGGAATTAACGTCATGCCCCTTTAAGCAAGTTACAAACCTAATTTAAAAAGGAAGACTCGCACGTTTCCACTATAGGACTTGGTGCAGAGTTAATGTTTCTGAATGCATAGCTGACTTGAGATTTATTTTCTCCACACTATACGGCAATAGCCACCATTTTGTATGCATTTTATCACAAGCTGCTAGAGCAGCATTTACACCCTGCTGTGGCCTTTGCTACCCAAGTAGTTTCCAGCCAGGGCACATCACTTATGCGTGGACGTATAGGGGCCAGTGATTAAAGCACCTTCATAGAGAAAACTTACGGTACCATTAATTTTCAACTCTATTTTTTCTATACATTCATTCCACCGGCCCGAATCACTGGGAAGAGGGGTCAATGTGTGTATGTGCTAGGGATATTGGGTAAACTGATATGTCAATTGCAGCTTTCAAACGCTTAACGCCGAGAAGAAACATATGCTACTATAATCTCTTCTCAACCCTGTCCCTCAGTTTTGGGGTGCTAGGTCGTGATCACAAACCTATCCCTGCAGCGTCGCCAGATTCACCTACAGGGACTACAAAAGTCTGGCTAATGCAGGTGGGCATCCCACTTAATAGTGCATTTAGAATGCATCTGACTTTAATGCTTTAGGTTTCATTGATCTTTCTTTGTAGATTCCTTGATTAAGAATTTGTATAAAAGATACCAGTCGGCAGGAGGACAAGGACCTCGTACCGTGGGTCCAATGCCACTTAGAAAGTCATGTTCTTGATTGAAGCCCTTGGACTCCGGACATGCCTATATAAGATACGAAAAATACATATGGGCAAGGAAATGACTAAGAGGGAGCAGTTGTAAAGTTAATAAACGTACAAGACTTCGTATTTATTAACTTCCACCCAGTCATTTTACGTTTCAGAGGGAGTGACTTTATCCTTGTTTCCAAACACGTCTTGGCTTGGGTGGAAGAGCACAGAGCAGATAGAGCCTTTACCACTGCGAAATCCATCTTACACAAAGATACATTACAGCAGTGCTTAATTTGTAAAAAAAAATAAGTGCCAGGGCCCAAAAAGTCTTGGCCCCATAATGCCAGCCCCGGGGCTGGCGGGCACCGCCCGCAGTGCGGGCGGCCCAGGCCAGTTCAGTGTGTCATAATGGCGCGTGTGCGCGTGTCTCCACGAGGTCACTGAGTTCCAGTGGAATGCTGGTGCGTGGTATGACCGTTGGCAGTTGGTGATCGGAGGTGGCTGCAAGGGATGTGGGGAGCCTGGTGTCCTATCTTGTGTCCAGTTGTCTTACCCAGAGAGTGCTGAACCAAAGACAAAGTATATGTGTACATACCATAGTGGGTGCCTCCGCTTCAACTGCATCACTGGCGACGGGGAAGGTAAAGACGGCACGGGTGCAATCGCTGCTGTGGGGGTGTGCAGCTGGTACCGGACAACACCCCCGTTTGTTCCCCACACCTCAGGACATACTGAAGAGGTCACCAAGAAACGGTGCCGCCCTCAGGAAAAGGTGGTTGGTGACTGGCAAAGAGGAGAGGCGGCCAAGAAACGGAGCGATGGTAGGCAGTCACATTGGCATATGGTACTGCAGCTGGTACTGGGGACAGAGGACCCACGGTAACGGTTTGCCCTAGCAGTAGTCTCCGGAGAAGGCCGGGTGTGTGGCGACAGCCCCTTTTCGTAGTGGGCGCCTCCGCTTCAAATGTATCACAGTGCTAGACCTAGATCTGCCCACCACCAGCCCATCACACTGCTGCTGCTCCATGTCACATGACTCCCGAGACTAAACATGTGCTTTCTTAAGTGCCAGATGGGTTTAAGCATGCTCCCTTGTGCAGGCTGTGACTGGCCTATAGGGCAATAGGGCAATGCCTGAACCAAAAACGCAAAATGCTGTTGTGGGCCAGTTTTTTGGCCAATATCGGACAGTTTGAGTTACTACACTATGCAGCTAGTAGTTTAGACCAATGTTGGTGAATAAATATTCTTTAAATTGAACATTTTGTACCACATTTTATCAAGAAACTCCCCCTTGGGTACTATACAGTCTGTCACGAATGGAATGAATTTCCATTTGCAACTGTGGGCAATTTTCTCATTGGTCCCTGAGACAATTTTGCGTCCCAGTCCTGACAGGAAGTAAGACAATACGCAACACCAAAACAGTTCTGTTTTCACAATACTGGTACTTTGTTGAATCCCTTGCTATTAGTTCCCAGTGGTTAACATCAGTAGCAAAACATTGCCTGATTGCCAGGGAACAAGTTTAAAAAAAATAAGTGGCGGGCTAATTAGCATACCGATTTTACAACACCACAGGAAGTGGCATCAGAGGAAGCGATGTCATGACCAGTCAATGCCAGCCCGTTTTAGAAAATTGACACTTTTGATAAATTCACTTGATTTTCAGTAGAAGACGTATTCTCTCCTGTCACACACTAATGATCTGCATGGGAAATAACTGCCAAGGAAGAAATGGCTGAATTCTACTAGTTCTAGTAATTCTCCTTTGTCGTCACATTTATTTGTAAAAAAAAATATGGAGAGACTAGAAGACATATTTTGCATGTCCTGACTTTTGCTCGTGCAAATGTGCGTTCCTTGCACACCAAAAAAGGCAGAAGTGGGGAAGACAGTGGGCTTGGAAAATACACCGCCATGCCTTCCCTCTCCTGGACTGTGGCGCACCACCCCTCACTCCCTCCCATATCTCACAATGATGGTGTGGGTGGGTATGGGTCGGGTAACCAGATTTAAAAAAGTAAAAAACCGGGACAGGGCACCCAACATAAAAGTAGGACTAACTTTTGAAATTGGCTGTCATGGCACTACACTCGAATAGCGGTGGGAGGAGAAGCAGGTTTAGGTGTTACTGGTGGAATAAATGCATATCATAATCTACCACCATCTTAATTTGTAAAATGCAGCATTTCTTCTGTGTAAAATTGTGCATTCCTGCCTGTCAGCTATTAAGACCTACTACCAAAAACCGGGACCACTGCATTTTCCAATGTACGCATCAACTATAGGGTGCTCCATCTGAGACGAACCACCTGACACCAGCACCCCGCAACGCGTCCGGGTTCACGGCAATTGACCCCCAACCTATAACTGGACATAGCTCTCAACCATTTATGTTGCAAAGGCGGGTGAAAACACCCGTTTTTTGGGGCGGGTGAGAGGCCCATTGAAACGAATGGGCGTGAAGGTGGCTTGGCGGGTGAGTCAGCTGTTTACAAGCCAGGTGACACCCGCCAAAAGCGTGTGAGTTGAGAGCTATGACTGGATTAACCCCTCTCCCTTAGCCATTACCTCCTGCCTCGCTAAGCTCCTCTCCTCCCACAGAGCGCCCATCCCAACTGCGAAACCCGTCCATAAACTCGAGAACCGCACCGCTGTACTCTGTTCTGCTATGCAGCTGCCACATTAACCCATCCCACTCGTTTAATTACGCATGCATTCTGGGAGTGGTAGTCCCTGGTCGCCGCAATTTGGTAACACAAAACCCACTAAAATGGCAACCACCCAGCGAAACCTCCCACCTGCCCTTAACACCATGCCCCTCGCCCCCACCATTCACAGATAACAGATGCCCCCGACCGTTTCTCGGCGCTCCAGGCCTTTACAACTCGTCGCCTAGACCTGTTCAGCGCGTACAACCACCCCCTTTTAAACATATGCATATAAATTCAATGAAAACCCTTTGTACCGTTGTCGTTATAGAGGGCTGACCACGCGCGCAACAACTGCCACTTGTCCCATCCATATGCCTTCCAGCACAATTCAAAACACAGCTATATTGCATTGACTTTTGTTGCCAAATCGTCCTTCACCAATATTTTGCATGGGTTTTACATTTTGCAACATTTCTCAGCGCACCCAGTGACCCTTCCCGCTCCGATTCAGGCCCCCACAACCCATGACCAATAAATATACTGCCGTGCTAGTCTGTCCCTGTGCTCAAACCACAACGCCCAGCATGCATCTGCCAACATGCCTACCCCCCCCACCACGTGTTCCCCGTACTACTGTGACATGAAAATTCTGTTTTTAAAACTCGATTGCTGTTCTTGGCCCGACCCCCTATTACTTCGTAATGCACTCGGTGACAAAACCTCTTTGTGGGCTGTGCCAACAACCTTTCCCACCCTAGCTTGCCCCTCCCCTCACCCTCGTCTTCCCTCACACTCGCCAATGCCACATACAATAGTATGGCTCTCACCCATATCATGCATTTATTAGAGAACAAGCGGACTATTTTGTGCCCCAGGCATTCCCGTAATGTTTTTTACATATTCTTGTTACCACTGCTTCACATAAAGCTCGCGTCTCACCGCACGGCATCCTTAAACATATGCACCCCGTCATGTTGTACCCAACATCCCCCATTTGCAACCTTGACGCTCCATGTGACGGACTAGTATAATCAATCAGGCTCTCCTTTTCCGCTTGTGAGTAAGCTTGTTCTGTCGGGGTTAGGCTCCTGCTGGCGTATGCGACCACATATATGTTTGCCGGTTCCAGCGGGTCAACTTGCGTTAGTATGGCGCCCAGACCCACGGGGCTGGCGTCCACTATCACCTTTTGGCGTCATAGTACGCCATGTCCTCTGCCTTGGAAATGGCATCCCGTATCGCCTCGAATGCCTTCTGACAGTCCGTGGACCAAGTGTAAGGTTGATCCTTGCGCGTTAGGAGGCGCAGCGGGTTACTGATGGTTGCATAGTCCTTTAGGTATCTGGAGCAGTAGCTGGCCAGTCCTAAGAAGGAACGAAGTTCCGTCGTGTTCGTCGGGGGGTGCGGCTGAGTTGAGTGCCGCCACTTTCTCCGGGTCTGGTCGCATCCCTTTGTCGGAGAATATGTGGCCAAAAAATCGTAGGGAGCCTTTACCGAACTCGCATTTGGCTTTGTTAAGCGTTAGTCCTGCCTCTTGTAGTGCAGCGCACACTCTGTGGAGAGCAGTGTCGTGCTCTTCTTGGGTCTTTCCAAATACGAGGACGTCGTCGGAGTAATTTAGGCAGTTGGGCACGTGCCTGATGACTCTGTGTATTTCCTCTTGGAAGATTTCTGCTGCAGAGGATATCCCAAAGCTAAGTCTTTTGTATTGAAATAAACCCAGGTGTGTAACGAATGTCGTGATGTACCTGGATCCGGGCTCAATCTCGATCTGATGATAGCCTTTGGTGAGGTCCAGTTTCGAGAAGACCTGGGCCCCGTGGAGCAGATGTATCATGTCCGTGATTCTGGGCGCCTGGTGTCTTTCCCTTTCGATGGCCACATTGGCCCTCCTCATATTGACACACAGGCGTATGGATCCATCCGGTGACTTTTTGGGGACGGGAACGATGGGGGACACCCATGGAGTGGGTCCTGAGACCGGTTCGATAACGTTGAGTTTGATTAGTTTGTCCAGCTCCTCTTCGACCTGGTGTTGTATATTTATCGGAATGCCCCTATAGTGCTGGGCGACGGGTGGTATCTTCGGGTTTATGTGCAGCTGTACCTTGCGGTGCTTTAGTTTTCCTAGTCCTTTGAATAGGTTGGGGAATGTTTGCTCGATGGCATCCGGTCTGGCAAAGTATTTATGGGCCATTAGCTGATACAGGATGTGCACCAAACCCATCTCGACGGCAGTCTTGAAACTGAGAATGCACCCGCTGTTGGCTTCCATCTTCAGGATGTGTAACGTGATTTTTGCGGCATGCGATTTATGCACGCACCATGCTGATATTGTTCCTTTGCATGGCAGCGGGGTTGTGGCGCCGTAGGGGTATATGTCCACTGACGCCTTCCGGATCTTTGGGGGGCTGGGGAGTGAGTTATACGCCTGTTCGCTTATTATGTTAACAGTTGCCCCCGTGTCTATGAGGAACTCTAACGGTGTGTTGTTGACTTGAAGCTGGAGCGTTGGACTGTGCTGGGTGGCTGTGGCGTTGTTGAGAGCCCACACATACCCTTTTTTTCATTGATCATCCTCTGATGACTGGGATTCACTGCCTGATGGGGATCTCATCTCAATGTATCGGACGAACCTTCTTCTTTGCGAACGTCTCGAAGCTTCCGAAGGCCTTCTGTCGTCTCTGGTGTAGGCGCTCCTTCGTGGTTTTTCTTCTCTCCTGGGTCCCGGCTGGTCTTCATCTCCTCTGCCTGCTGGTGGGCTATGTCTCGAGCTTCTCCTTCTCTCTTGTTGTCTCGTTCTGCTGGGTCCTTGTCCCGGTGGATTTTTGCATACGGCTCTGTAGTGGTCCATACCGCCGCATGCGGCGCACTTTTGTCCAATTGCAGGGCAATCGCCCGCGTGCGGATACTCGAATCCGAATCTGTAGCACGTGGCGTCCGTTCCTTTCCCACTCGGTGAGGGCGCCGTGTATAGCTTATTGATGGTCTCAGCAGTCGGTGGCGGGTGTTGAATGGTGACTTTTCCTAGACTGTCGAGTTGCGACTCAACTGCTGCTTCCATCCTGGCCAGTGCAAGAATTTCCTCCAGGGACCTTTGTTTCTGGAGAAGCTGTTTCCTGAATGGCTGTGAGATGCAGCCAGCTATGACTTGAGATCGTAGCGCCTCGTCGTTGGAGTACTTGTGGAACTCACAGTATTTTAGCTTGATGCGTAGGCGCATCACGAAATTGTCGAGGGACTCTCCTTTCTCCTGTCGCGTAGTGTGAAAAACGTGGCGCTCATAGTCAATGTTAGTATGGGGCGTGAAGTATTCTGATAGCTTCCCATGTAGTTCTGCATAGGTGACCGTGTCTACGTTCATCAGTTCGCCTGCGATGTCCCTGACAGCGGGGCCTACTGTCATGAAGAGGGTGTTTTTTTAGCATCGCGTTGTCTGTCAGACCTATCGCCCCCGTGTAGAATTTGAAATCCCTGAGCCATATGACCCATCTGGGGCCTAGGTTAGATGTGTCTCTCACATCGAAGGGACCCGGTAGTGGCAAGTTGTGGGCGGCGGTACCTGAAGCTGGTGCCTGTTGATTGCCATCGTTCGCTGCTCCGGATCCATCTGACGAGGAGGCTACGGGGCTTGCTGGGCCCAACATGTTTGCTGTGACGGGGGCGCCGTGTGGCAATGTGCGGCCTCTTTTCCGGCTCTGGCTTGCCGTTGTGTCCCTCACGGGCTGGTGCGTGTGCTTGGCCTGTTGGGTTGGGCCTTGGGGCCCTCCTCAGGGCCTCCCGATCACTGGTTGAAGTGGGGGAGGGGGGCAGGACCTTGTCAATTTGCCCCCTGGCACGCGTGCTCCCTTGCTGGCGCACCCGCGACCTCTCCCCCGCGGCTCCACTTGCTGCGGCCGCTCGTGTATGTGGCCTCTCCCCGCGGCTCCGCTTGCTGCGGCCGCAGGTGTTCGCGGCCTCTCAGCAGGATGTGGGAGGTGCGCCGACGCGCCACGCCGCTCGACCGCGGACCTCCGCGGTACTCCTGAGTGTCGGCGTTGCTCCGATGCGCGGGGTCCCTGGGCTGCGAGTGGGTACGGCGTACCCCTCGTCGCCAAATGTGGGGTTTTACGCGGGTCCCCGAACCGCGTAATAAGTCACACGGGAGGAGCCGGGGAACAATGCGTCCTTCTTTATTCCCCTTTCAAGTTACCCTGCCCCTTTCCTGTCCCGCCCCCTCCCTAGCCCAACGTCACTTCCCTTGCCGGGAACTAAGACCGCAACGGCGGTCTGCCCACACAACGATGTGGACGGGCTACATAGCCCTAACTAACAATCCGACAAATCACCTACTGTTTTCCAGACACGATGCTTTATGACGCTCCTTTCTTGCTCTAGGAAGCCCTCCTTCCCTCAATTAAATTAAATGCCATTTCTTGAACCACACTACTGCAGCCATCCCAGAAGCGATTTAATTGCCATTTGCAGCTGTGGGCTACTTTGTGTTGGTGCTCGCAAGAACGGTGTAACTGCGACCTGCAAATACAAATGGTACGTGATGTCTTGGGCACCCGCCCAACTCAGCACGTTCGCACCTCAGGACAGGGCAGGCTGACTTAGCTGCTTTCTTTGAAGTCAGCGGGGAGACTCCAAGCCTGGTACAAACGAAAAATAAGCAAGGCTGAGGGAAGCTAGGCCGCATGGCATGGCACCACACGTGCTGGGCTAGCAGGCTCTCTTTCGTCACACCCTAACACAGCAACTCTTGAAATGAAGGTGGCGCTGCACTGCCTGCAACGACGTCACCCACACTCACCATATGTAATTTCATTGGAGCAGAAGAACAGCCAATGAAAACGTTTTTTTCTGTTTTACCATACAGAATTGAGCAAATGCTGCTTAGTAACAACAGAATGTACGTTTTCATTGGCTGTTTTCAAGTTTCATTGCCGTAGTCACAGGCCCAGCCAGCCATGGCCTGCTGCTGCATGCCAAGCACTCACGAGATAGAGTGAACTCTTGAACTCTCAACAAACAAAATAATTACACGTGCGGCAGCGCATCAATTAGCCCACTGGCAAACACTGGCACAAATTAAGCACTACATTACAGTCAGTTTAGTAATAGGAGGGAATGCAAGAGTCTTTTGTTGTGTTAGGCTTGCAAAGGAATGAAATAGCAGATACTTTTTTTCTTTAGAACAAATGCTGTATCCTATTAGGATGTCACGGCTGGGGAGAAAATGTTAGTCAGCAAAAAAAAGAATTATCAAAAAAAAAAGGAATACATGAAAACAGTTCTATACCAAGAGAAATGTTCCCTCCATTAGCATCAACAGTTTTAAATAAATTCTTGCAAAATAATAATACACAGCTGTAATCTCATCCATCATGTCATCTTACTAAATTGCCCTTTTTTGTGCTAATATACTGAACATCTGGTCATCATTAAGGGCAGTTCCAGAACATGAACTTAACAATATTCACCCAACAGCGAGGCCAACCACTATCTTCAGCAACCTATACCTGGGAGCCCTCGCATCACAGCTAAGAAAACTCAGGTACAAATCACTGCCAAGAGATTCTTCCTAGTCCTGGAGAACAGATCACACCCGCTCTCCGTGTCTGTCACTGGCTCCCGATTGGGCAACGATCCACCTTCAAGGCAGTGTGCATCACCCACCGAGCTCTCCACAACACGACCGGAATATCTGCAGCATAAATGTACACGCTACAGGCCTAACAGAAACCTCAGATCAGACAGCACTTTTCCTCATCATTTCAGTGACAAAATCCATCAGAACAAGGGGCTCCTTCTACTCCTCATTCCAAGCACCGACCATCTGGAATTTGATCCAATTTACCATCTGCCGCATTGAAGATCACCTTGCTTCAGGAAGACTCTCAAAACCTGGTTCTTCCCTTCAACGTCCGTGCAGACGTAGTCTATTTCCAGGGTGAACCTTTACCCCGCCCCCAAAGGGAATGCAGGAGTACCTGAGGAGTCAAGATGGCAACCGAAATCTAGGTTTCATGTACCCACTTTTATATGACCTATACAAGGGGCAAGCCAGAAGCAAATGCTCTATGGATTCAACCCTATCAGGCAATATGGGCATTTGTTTGTTTCATCAGGATGCCAGGTATTACGTAGGTACAGCCACTGGTAGAATATCAAAGCTGAATTTAATGTATTGATATAGGTCTCATTGTGTCCAGGTATTTTCGTAGCTCCTACTGGTCTCGTTTTCCCAATAATGTCTAGAAGCAAGAGAAATCTGTGCAATGTTCCTGGTACCTTGATCAATTTTCTGACAGTAAATTGCCTTAGCTTATCGTTTGGCACGAGGTCAGCTGGGGAAACCCATAAATCAATATGGCCTAGGACTCGCAACCAAGTTCTGAAATGTAAAAACCACTTCGATGATCCCGCAGTATTACCCAGAATATCAATAAGTGCTTCTTTGAATTGAATGAGCTCCTTCCTGCTCCACAATCTAAATTGATTACAAGACTGGCATAAATGCCACCACATCCCCAGTGGAGGCTAAACCAGTTTCCTTGTGGATTAGAACAGTAGATGTCCCTATTGAGAGTCCTAGATTTTTCTTTAGGAACCCATTTTCCAGAGTCACAAGCTTATTGCATTTGGAAGTACCCCAGAGGGTGGCACCATATATAGCGGCATGTCTAGCCTTCGCCTTATAATATATATGTAAGAGTAAGGGCCTGAAAATAAGTCTTACGAAAACTAAAGTGTTGATATGCTGCCCTACAGGTCACATTCCTTGGGTCCCTCCAAAATTTTATGTAAATAATCGCTTGTTAGAATCTGTGAATTCCTTTGAATATCTGGGTATAACCCTTTCAAGTAATCTGAAATAAACTAGACAGATCGACAAGAGTGCTCTGATTGCAGCCAGACACTGTGGCGCTTCTCTGCCTGTTTGGGGTGGGGTGTGGGAGAGTGCTCTCCTCTGCCATAAAGGTATATTAGGCCCAGGCTATCCCAGCTATTACCTATGGAGCTGAATTGTGGGGTCACGTATCATGCAGTACCCTACAAGCAGCAGAGAAAACATTCCTGAAGGGCCTGCTAGGAATCCCATACAGAGCCCCCTCAGTCCCTGTGATACTTATTAAAGTGGGACAAACAGAGCTTAAGCACAGAATTATGCTGAAGCCATTATTATGCTGGCAACTCCTGTGTTTCGACACTGGTGGTCTATAAGTTGGCTGTGAAAGACTACAGAGAGGCTATTTTTAAAGGTCAAATAAGTTAAAATTTCATTCCAGCTTGTGAACTCTTCCAGATTCTTCATGAACTGGAAGGAAAAAATACCAATCCTAGCTGTGTGGTTGAGGACAATGGTGTTGGGCTATCCAGGGTGAGTTCTCTCAGAAAATAATTCACCATCAAGATGCTATTGCGAAGTGTGCCTTGTAATTGGGGGCTCAGTTGTCTGTCTGAACCTCAAGTACAGGCGGTTTTAGTGGAATCACAAGATTCAAGAATGACAAAGTTACTCACCATAGTGACCATCATACTCCTAGTCCATGGTCCCCTTTCCTCCATACTTGCATGACATTCCGTCCTTTGGGGAAGGGACTGGAACACTTGTCAAAAAGCATCAAAAATGTAATTTTGCTCCTTTTATTTTTACGCAGGGCCACAGCACGTGGCCATAACCCTGCCCTCCTGAGCTCTGCCCAGTGCATCACCCTTCAGTCCTTTTCCATCGCCAGGTCTGAGACCATTTAAGCAATAATAGAGGATACCGTTTAGAGGGGACGGCGGGCGGGCGTATGGAGGAAAGGGGACTACGGACTAGGAGTAAGATAGTCACTACGGTGAGCAACGTTGTTATACTCCTACGTCCCGTCACCTTTCCTCCATACTTGTGGTAGATTCCCAAGCACAATCAGAGGTAGTAAGGGTGGATGGAAAATCCCCTCACTGAAACAGGTTTTTGCGGACAAGCTGGTCAAATCGGGCATCAGCCCTGGAGCTCAGGTCCAAGCAGTAATGCGTGCAGAAAGCCGATGGGGAGGCCCACATAGCCGCCTTGTCGATGGACTACCAAGGAACATACTTTTGGAAGGCAACAGCAGCCGCTTTGCCGCAGACTAGATGAACATTGATGCCCTTAGGTGGTTGAAGGCCTTGGATCTTATAGGCCTCTGAAATGCACGAGGTAATCCAGTGGGAAATGGATGCTTTGGAAGCCGGTTTCCGTTTAGGGTCACCGAATGTAGCAAAGTTGTGGGGAGCTTCTGAGTTCACCCGTTCCATCGAGGTAAAACTTGAGGGCTCGTCTGACGTCCAAATTGTGTAGAATCTCTCGGCATCAGATGCCGGGTTCGGGAAGAAGACTGGTAAGGAGATAGACTGGTTCAAATGGAAATCAGTAACCACCTTAGGAAGGAGGAGTGCGAAGCACAACTTTATCCTTGTGTAAAGTGAGGAACGGATGTTCCAGAGAAAGCGGTTGGAGTTCGCTTACACGCTTTGCAATGTTATCGCAATCAGAAAAGCAACCTTCCAAGAAAGGTACTTAAGATCAGTAGTGGCCATCGGTTCAAATGTCTTATGGCATAAAGCGGTGAGGACCACATTTAAAGCCCACTTGGAACGAGGAGTGCATACCGGCGGGAAGAGATGAAGGAGTCATGCAAAATGCCTTTTGATGACTGGATTAGTCAATGAAAAGGGACAGCTGTCCGTGGACAGGTAGGCCACAATGGTGGATAAAGAAGTCCTGAAATACGGCACATGAATGCCCGAAGGTGACAGGTGAGACACAAAGGATAGAACGGTGTTGACCGCAGCATGCCTGGGATTGAGCCGATTAGCTAAGCACCAGTGGCAAAAAACATAGCCATTAGCTCCTGTATTGGGCCCTCGTAGAAGGCTTCGTGGCCGCTTGCATAATGCGCATATTGTATTTGGACAGATTGAGCTGCGCTAAAGATCTGAACTCCAGCACCAGGCCGCCAAGCTGAACGATTGAGGGGAAGGGTGCCACAGCTGGCGATTGCTCTGGTGAAGGTCAGGTATCAGCAGCCTTCATGTTGTTCCACGGAATCTCAAGGACATCTCCCAGGGAGGACGCTCCGAGCCAGTCCCTGAATGCCTAAAGAGGCAGTTTCCCGTTTGTAGAAGTTGCAAAGAGGTCCATCTCTGGAGTGCCCCATTTATGGAAAATGTTGGATAGGACATTGCTGTTCATTTCCCACTCGTAACTGGCTGCCAACTGACTGAGTGAATCTGCAGTTACATTGATGTGACCCGGGATGTGTACAGCTTGGAGCCACACCTTGTGCTGAATGGCCCAGTCCCAAATTTGTATGGCAAGATCCACAAGGAGAGGTGACTTGGTACTGCTCTGCTTGTTGATGTAAAACATTGCCACAGAATTGTCTGTGCGAATATGGACTACCCTGTTGGTTATAGAAGGTTGAAAAGCTTTGAGTGCCAGGAACAAAGGCAGGAGTTCCAGGTAATTGATATGAAACTGCCAGTCCTGGGGCATCCACAGGTCTTCAACGTCATGTCATGTGCGAGGACTGGAGGAAGAGCCGACACGTTGTCGATAGGTCTGCAATCCTTTCCGCAGTTAGGAACACCTTGGTACAGACTGTATTCCAACGGGAACCCAGGAAGATCGGGTCTTGAGAGACCGTCATGGACAATTTCCACCAATTCACTGACAGCTCAAGATGGAACAGGAGCTGGAGGAGAGACTGAAGATTGGTCAAGGCCATCTGTGGGCAAGGACTGCGCAAGGACTGCGCAGGAGCCAATCGGCCAAGTAGGGATATACATGAAGCCCCTGCAGTCTGAGGAAAGCTGCGAAGACCAACATCTTCGTCAAGACACACAGCGCTGAGCGGAGACCAAAAGGGTGTACACAAAACTGGAAGTGTTCCGATCCCACTGAGAACCGCAGATATTTGCGGGCTCCAAATCAGAATGTGCATGTATGCATCCTGGAGGTCTACCACACTGAGACAATCGTCCTTCCGAAGAGAGGACTTTACCTGGCAAGGCGTAATCATCTTGAATTTCTCTTGGGGAAGGTCTAGAGGTTTCTGTACCTCGGCTCTGAAGGAGGACAACCCAGTCTGCGGGAAGGGACGGTCGAAGGGTGGTGTATGTGGGAAGGACAAGCGGAAACCCATCGGTCTTCGTGATTGTCTGCCACGCCTCCAGATGAGGGGAAATTTGTCCTCCCACTGGAGTCTCGTGCGACCGACGAAAAATAACATGGGATGATTTGTCGGCAGGGAGACTACCTGTCCCTGGAGAGGAGGCTGATGGGCGAAAGAAAAACCAGCCACCTTGCCGTTGCTGCTTACGGCGGGGCCCGCCAATCGGAGCCTCAGATCGGCATGCACAGCGATCCTGAAAACCCCCGAATCCAGAGAAGGACAGAGTTTGGGACCCTGACCTCTGTGTATAGGGGGGCCTAACCTGGAGCTTTCGCCAGGACCAATAAAAACTTGGCTGTTTGAGTACTCGCCTTAGTCTTCGAGAGTTCCTCATCTGTGGGGAAATGGAACAATTCCTTACCATCAAAAAGAAGATCCAGCACCTTGTCCTGCACTTCCTTTGAGAACTTCGTAGCATGGAGCTACGCTTGGCGGGAGATGTCAACCTAGACCATATGGCCTCGAGCGGAGGTATCTATGTGGTGTGCAGCAGTCTCCAGTGGATCCTGTGCCAACACTCTGGTGTCGGGAAAACCGGCTTTTAAGCCCTCTAGCCTATCGCAGGAATACATTCCTGGAAATCGGCTAGCTCTCTCCACAGCTTGACATTGGCCGCTGCCAGGATAAGCTTGGTGTTAGCCTGACTAAGTTGGAGCGCCGAATTGGAAAATACTTTCTTGCCAATGGTGTCAAGAGGTTTGTTCTCCTTGGCGAGGATTTGGGCCGATGCAGTGGAGGATGTAGAGGCCAGCTTGGACTGGAGGGTGGCTGCTGCCACTACAGTCGACGATGGGAGCGGACAAGCCAACAAAGATATGTCTTCCGAGGTATGAAGTTTGTATCGAGCATCAATCCTCTTGTTGAGATGCTGCCCGGAATGTGGTTTTTCTCAGACCTTGCAGGTCTCAGTCAAGACGTCGTTCTGGAGGAACAGGCCGGTGAGCTCCTGAGGCGATAGAGTAAAGGCTCCAGAAAGCACCGCTTCCTGCGGAGCGAGGGCCTCGGGTACTGGAGTGTCAAGCAGGGCCATCATGTCCAGCACCCGGTCATAAAATGCTTTAATAGAGCAGGGGCGGCTCACCGCTGTCCTGGTCCGCCTGGTCCTCATCCAGTAAAGCAGGGCCAGACGACTGATCTGCTGCACGTGGCGCCTCAGGTCCTAAAGTGTTGTCTGGCAGAGCACCTGATGTTTATTTCTGTCAGGGAAAGCGGAGGCAGAGGAGGAAGAGGTGGAGGAGGTGGAGGAGGTGGCACCACCGGGACCTGCGTAGGGTCTGCCGAAGCAGGAGGTGGTACAGGAGGCCTACAATACATTTCCCTAAACAGATCCTTAAAGTACGCCTTCATGGGATCAGAATGCATGATGAGCATCTGAAATTTCCCAAAAAAAATGCATCCTTGGATGAAGGTCTAAGCACTTCAGTGGGCAAGGGCCACTCGGAGGGGGGCATACCCTCATGAAAGCAAAGAGGATGGTTGCCAGGAAGGCCCTCCATCGATGATTCCACATAGATGAGGGGGTGCAGAACCAGGAGGGAACGAGACTGTATGAACGAGTGGTGCCCGAGCACGCCAATCGATTGAAGGGCAGAACGGGTTCTGGTTGTCCACATGGCGTGAAAAAGGCTGCTCTGGTCTAAAAGAAGTCCCCCCCCAGCACCTGCCGTAGTGACCGATTGCGCAAGAGAGGTAGTCAAAATCGCTGCTGTGGTCCGGAGGTTGGGCTGACATTTTGATGACGCCTGAGGTGAACCGTCAAAGGAGAAAGTGAGGCAATGGTCTCTTCAGGGCCCTTATGTGACATTTTAGCCTTGAAGCAAGGACCCTCGGCAGAGCAGGTACTGGCAGATCTAGGGTGTTCAATGGACACCTTAGAGACTGCCCCAGAATAAGCCTCCAGTGGAGGAACATCGGCAGAGCCGGTACTCAAAGGCCTGTGATGCGTGACCGCCTTCTTTGCCCCCTTGACAGAACTAGTACCACCACGCCCCTCAGCGTGGGAAGGTTGAGGGATACACCTCACTGCCAGGACCCTCGAAGAGGAGGATTTAGCCCCAAAGAGGGGAACCTCGAATGGAACCCGCTGCGTTCAGCTCCCTCAAGAGAGGCCTAGAGCCGAGACTCAGTGTGGAAAGCTCCAGAAATGGAGACCTCAGTGCGAACCCCGGTACCCAGAGCCACAGATTAATTGGACTCACCTTTAGGTCCCAAATGGGGAACCTCGGAAGAATGTCCAGTTTCGGCAGGCTCACTGCGGGGACCCTCAGAGGAAGCTCTGGTGCGCCTATTAAGCCCCTTGCGGGACACCTCAGGGATAACACTGGTAGAAGAGCTACTTGAGCCCTTCCCGGTCCTGAAGCAGTTCCCTGGCCGGGGCGCCCTAAAGAGGGAAGAAATTGCCAGGCGTTTCTTTCTCCCATCGATGAAGAGCTGCATTTGTGGTGGAGGAACGCATTGAAACACTTCCTCCCAGCGGACAAGACGACGCTGGAGTGCCAGGACGTAGAGGGAGTTGCAATAAAAGCACAAGTCCCAACAGTGTTCTGGGCCTGGACATTACAGTCAAAGAGAGTGGGGATCCGCCCTTGCGAAACGACGGTCGCAGGATGAGCAGGACACGAATCCCAGCTGCTACGGCATAGACGGAGGACAAGATGACAGTGGAACCGCAGCAGGAAGGAAGGGCAAAGGGAATAAAAAGAAAAATTCCCAGAGATGCTAGTGCGTCCGGCTGACACAGCGCGGAGAAAAGCACTGGAGGGAGATGCCTGGGGCGGAGCTCAGGAGGGCGGTGTTACGGCCACGTGCTGTGGCCCCGCATAAAAGTTAAAGAAGGACAACGATTACATTTTTTATGCTTTTTGACAAAAGTGCTCTGGTACTGCCCGAAGGACAGAATGTCCCACAAGTATGGATAAAAGGGGACGGGACGTAGCAGTATACCCTTCTCCTTTAAGGAACTTTCAGAAACGGATACAAAATAGTAATAAAACCTGTGTCATGTAAGGGTGGCATATTTCCTGCCTCTATGTTTAAAGAGAGTGTCTTCCTTCTTGGGTGACAACATTAATATGTCCTTTCTTGAATCCCAGGTTCCAACCCGTTTGTTGGAAGCCTGGGTTTCTCCTCTTTTAAAAAAGGATAATTTAGATCCATCTGTAGCTGCACATTTCCGCCCCATAACTAATGTACCATTTTTGCTGAAAACCTTAGACAAAATTGCCTACCACCAATATTGTCATTTCAGTGAGCAATATAACGTATTTGGGTTAGGACAGGCAGGTTTACGTTTAAAACATGGAACGGAAACGGCTTTGCTAGCTCTTAAGTCGAAAAATTTTCAAATGATTGACACACGTCAGATTGCATTACTCTTGCTGCTGGACTTATCGGCTGCTTTTGATTTAGTTGACCATGAGTTGCTGATTAACAGACTTATTGCAACTGGGAAATGCAGCTAAATGGTTTAAATCTTTTCTTCGGCATAGACAAAAAAAGTTATAAAAAATGACGATCAATCTTCCCTTGTGCTTTTGAACTGTGGTGCCCCACAAGAATCCTGCCTTTGCCCCTTATTGTTCAATGATCATATTAACTTGCGATCTTCTGGACAGTCTGGGTGTTCAGTTCGTTAATTATGTGGATGACACCCAGATCCTTATTGAACTTTCTGGAGTGTATTCGAAGGATCTGGCAAGGGTCAATCAGGTTTTTCTGGCAATTCAGTCATGAGTGGCCAATAACTCCCTAACTATAAATAAGAAAACTGAGTTATTGATAATTGAAACCAGTGCAAGGCTAAAGAAAATGGACACGCAATATAGTAAATTTATGATTGCGGTTAACGTCATTCAAGTGGCCCAGCATGTCAAAACGTTAGGGGTCCATTTCGACTCCCTTCTAACTTCAAATAAGCAGGTGGTACACCTGAGCACATCATGCTCATACATGACCAGATAGCTCTGGCATATGTGTCCATATATGTGTTTACTCAAAACAGGGCACTAGTGGCATCTGCCACTTTCAATCCAAAGCTAGACTATTGCAATAGCCTATTGTGTGGTACCTCACAGTACAATATGAAGAAACAGAAAACTGCTCAGAATGGAGCAGCCCGAGCAGTCTGTGGGTTAGGGGGGCATCCACATGTATCTAAGGCTCGACGGAGGTTACACTGGTTACCCATAGAGCAGAGAGTGAGGTACAAACCGAATTGCCTTGTTTTCAAGTGTTTGGGGTTGCCCCTCTGTATCTCATCTCCCGCATTAAAAGGGCACCCATTAGACAAACCTTGGGCTACGATAGGGATGCACTAATGGTCTGTCGACGCCATCAGCTAAAATAGTATGGAGGCATTGGTTTTGATGTATGGGCTCCTACGCTGTGGAATGCTCTGCCCTTATCACAGAGGATGATTCCATCACTGAAAAGTATGAAGACTTTCCTCTTAAGAGGAAAATATTAAACAGGTCTGGATAAGGAGTTCTGGTGTTGAGAGTATGAGCCTTTGCGTTTTATGTTGTCTGTCTTGTCACCGCTCTGAGGCCCTCTGGTGTGTGGTGCTATACAAAATAGATATAGATAGAAGAAAATTGGAATTTAGATTTTCACTTTATAGGGAGGGTCTAATTGAGGTACTAAATTGTAACGGTGGCAAATCCTTACCTTGGTTTAAATATGTTAAATTGATGTTTCTGAACCTTGGTCTTGAAGAGCTATGGTTTGATCCACCTAAAATTGGTCCCCAGACAAAGACTATTCTTAAGAGCTACTTTAATGAATGGACTCTA
Organism: Ambystoma mexicanum; assembly: GCF_040938575.1. Classification (NCBI taxonomy): domain Eukaryota; kingdom Metazoa; phylum Chordata; class Amphibia; order Caudata; family Ambystomatidae; genus Ambystoma; species Ambystoma mexicanum. The sequence goes on along the minus strand of NC_090924.1, from coordinate 479,067,052 downwards.
AAAACAAGACTGGATAGCTGCCAGATTTGACGGCTCTCAACTAATCATATCCTTGTCAATACTTGATTGGGGCTGGATCCTTACCTTGATTGCAAGGTTTAAAAGAAAGATGAAATGTTTATATACTAAATTGCGTCTTGGCATCCTCCCACAAAACCCGCTCCGCACGGGGGAAGCACACATCAACACTATGCCCAATGTGTGCCTCATGTGGGGAAGATGAACAGCTTTTTTATGTTCATCTGTATGATGTGTCTCGGTGCAAGTGGCTCAAACCACGGATGTCCCAGTCTGGTGTTAGAACTATGAGGGAGGCAATTATTAGAATGAAAACCATCCCTTCTTTCACAGTGTTCTCTGTGTTCATTGCTTTTAAACAAAGAAAATTGTACCAGAGTAGATAGATTGGGCAGATGTATTACTTTATATATTTTGTGAAATTTCTGAACAATATTTCTCGATCTGTAAAATGGTCATGAACTCCATGTTACGACTTAGTCATTCTTACTTGCACTGTTAGGTACCATAGCACTATTTCTTTATCATGACTGAGATGAATTATCTGTTTTTATGAAAATTTGTATGTAGTTATTTTAACTTTGTACTAATGTCTAGTTGTTTTATTGTATCCTTCTTGTGATGCGGGTTACGTTTCTGTGTCAATTTAGTTTTTATTCTGTTCATATTTTACCTAAGTATGCTTTTTGGGCGCTTACCGAAATAAAGAAATAATAATAGAGTGCAGTGAACGGAATCTCTTTTTGGGGCAGACAAGACATGAAATAAAATGATCTGCCTTGGATCACACTTGAGAAGCTGGGATTTTAGCCACTTGGACCACATCTTTAAATCTCTAGTTGGTACAAATTAGTGTTAATATTCGGCTGTCCACACGTAAATTATTACTCCTTTTACATAGTTCTCAATTCATCGATATAGAATCATAACAACCAAAAACATATATAAATCCTTTCAGACACACGTTAAGCAAAATTAGCACAATCGCAGATTTATTTTCCTCTTCCTAAATGAATGATTACAAATAGAACAATGAAAATTAGTATCACCCTAAAATGCCTTCTCTTTTTTGCAGCTGCACTTTCAAGATGTAGAGAACCAACAAAAGCAACTGTGCGACAAGATTGCCTGCTTGAAGTCCATTTTTTTTTTATTATACATTTCCAAAAATCGGCCCCAAATTTGATCAAACAAATTCATTTTCTTATCCCTGTATAAAATCAATCTTTCCATTCTGGATACTTGTTTCAGATCATCCCTCCATTCTGAAATTGTCGGTCTGTCATCACCTTTCCATTTTCTCAATATAATTTTTTTGGCAGAATTTGATGCCCTGAAAAACCAACACCTCTGTGGAAAGGAGAGATCATCCACCATGTCATCCTCACCCAAAATTACAGTTGTATAATAAAAGTCCAAATGCATCAGAAGAACTTCATTCATCTTCGTAGTGACCTCACTCCAGAAAGACCTTAGTTCATAACAATCCCAAATCATATGCTCAAAAGAACCAGTAGCATGTTTGCACCTCCAACATGCACTCGAATCCGTCAAGCCTCTAGCATGCAATCTTTGTGGTGTCCAGAAAACTCTGTTTAGAATTTTGACCCGTCTACACCTTTCTCCTAGATTCAAGGATGTTAGAGCCACATTCCTGCACAGATTCCTCCATCTGCCCTCCGACATCTCTGAGTCCAATAAGTCTGACCATTTTGATAGTAATTCATAGTTTGGTTCTTTATACTGATCAAGATTCTTGTACACTTTCGAAGCCATGCCACCTTCTGATTTATAGTCTTTCAGCCAATCATGCCATCTCTTGTATCCATCCGGAATCTTGTTCCCCACAGCTTTTTTCAGTTTCCTATACTCCCCCCCATTGTGCAATCTCTAAGATCTTTAACTTGCTTCAATCTTTTAAAGCTGATCCATTTACCTTCTTCAACAAGATCTTCTAGCCACTGCACACCACCCACTAGCCAGTTTGACCAGAAAAGTGGTTTCCCCTTCAACGTAATGGCAGGATTCAACCAGAGCGAAGTTAATCCATCCTCTGAAACTTCGTTTCCGCTCTTGTTCCAAAGACTCTTCCAGCATGACCTCACAAAAGCTGTTGGTGGAGATGATTTATATCCCGTTCCATCCACTGTAGACAGAATTGCCCTGGGGGAAAGAGGCGAAGATCTACTTGATTCCGCCATTGTCCAGACATCAGAAGAATCATCTATGAAAGGTACCAAGTGGCGAGCCCCAAATGCTAAATGATAATTTCCAAAATCCGGGACCCCCAAACCACCACATTCTTGTGAGAGTTGAAGTTTCCAGAGTTTCAGACGCGGTTGTTTTCCCTCCCACAGGAAGGACTGGATCAAGCTCTCCATTTTCTTCAAATAACATTTTTTAAGCTGCAAGGGAATCATGCTTAAGACATAGTTAACTCTCGGAGTTGTCGTCATTTTGATTGCATGCACTCTTCCCCATAGACTTAATCTCAACTCACTCCATCTTTTAAAGTCTGATTCCATATTTTGGATAACGTGTGTAACATTAACTTCCATCATTTTATCTATATCTTTAGTCAGCCAAATTCCAAGGTAGTGCATCTTGTTCGGTCACCAGTTAAAGGCAAAATTTTTCAATGTCAAGGTTGGGCATGAAATCGCTGCTGGCAGTGCCTCGGATTTGGACCAATTAATTTTATAACCTGAAACTTTATGAAAAATGTCTATTTGGTTAATTAGCGCCGGGATGGAGGACTCCACATTGCGGACAACCAACAACATATCATCTGCATAAAGCCAGATTTTTTGACATGCCTCTCCAAAAGAAACACCTTCAATTGCCCTGTCTTCTCGTATCTTTACAACCAATAATTCCATTGCAATGACATGGACATGCAACTTGCTACTATGATTGATAGTCACAAAATGTCCAGAAAAATAGCGACCCATGTTTGTGTGTGTCAAGCAAGCAGAAAATATGCATTATACTAAGAAGTTAGTGCATGGGGAGTATGGTTTACGGACTTTCTTGGAATAAGGCACTAACTGAGTAGCAAACACTGACTCGTACATTGGATTCTGAAAGTTCCAGCAAAGCTCCAATCACTTAATGTCATACTAATATGGGGGATGCGTCACAAAGGTCCATCAAACGTTCCATTCCTTACTCACTTCTGCTTCCATTCACCATTTATAAACGCACTTCGTTAACAAAAGCGGATGCAATTAACAAAGACATGTTACAGAGTATCTGACAGCTCCCAGTGGGTGGCTCTTTTCTAGATGCTAGGCGAGCAGCATCTGCAACATCATCATCAGCTTTCTGTACATGATGGCAATATAGGGTAGCAGGGTCCCAACAAGCATGAGGCCCTGAATTGCCACAAAGCCTGCATATCCATTGAACCAGCCCTGAATGGCAGAATGTGTGCCAAATATTCTTTTGCTTCTGGGGGTTGGGGACAGGGCAGGCTGGTGGAACAGCAAGGATTTTTTTCAAAGGAGAAGTGTGGATCAAATGAGGAATGTTGACAAGATTTAATGTATTTTCTGTTATTTTTCAGGATGAGGAGGAGGGTTTAAAAGGTGTTCTATGGTCCTCTTAATAAGCCATTTTCCACTCCCTCAACTGCTAGACCCTGGGGATAGCACATAAGTTCTGAAAGACATGCTTGGAGGGCCATACAGCACAAATCTGCAGAGGAGTCATGGCAGCGACAACCCCAAGACTAACTATTACAGAAAAAACAATGCAAATAAGAGGACGAGTATGATGAGATATTAAAAGGCTGCAGGCTTTATTCATTTGATTCAGCGTTAGTTTACAGGCAATCCAGACACAATATGCAATGATACTTCCAACAAATCCAGGTTCATTGCTTCCGGGTGAAAGGCTTCACTTCCGTGCAAGGTCACTACTGGATAGAGTACTTTTGGTGTAGATTCATTTTTTTGACCCCGCCTGACCCATTGTCAGTCATCCTTCCTGAAGCCAGCCGTTGTGGCTCTGTGGCCTAGAGGATGTGAATGCAGCCACGGTATGTGTTGTGGTACATGCTAATGTGTGCTTTGTAATACCCTGCAACTCTGCCAGGGCTTGTGGGAAGCTATAAGACACCCCCCGCCCCCACCTGTGACACATCTCCCAAGTCTAATTATACCAAAGCCTCTCCAGTGCCTACTCGCCCATATGTTTCACAAGAATAACCGGTTTCTGGCTTCAAATACATGGCCATCTGCAAGAAAAGTGCATGTGTTTCACAACTTGATAAAGCAGTGTCTGATTAAGCCCAGGCCTTGACTTAGTTCCAAGGTCGTGTTCAAATTACAGCTGGAGAGTTCGACTGCCATGAGTCACCTGGCTCCTTTAGACACTACCCTGGGAGTGATCTCTGACCAAATTAACTATGTTTCCCCCCAGAACAAAGGCCAGCGCCATCAAACTCCTTTATTTTTTTTTGGAGTGGCAGACTTTTGCGGAGTCTCTCAGGTCGTTAGTCCCCTTTCCCCCCCAGATGGATTACTATGTGCGGGTTGGGGTCACATTGGTAGCCTTAAAAATCACTAAAGCCAATAATGCGTCCCATTTCAAGCCTGGTGTACCCAAACTTCTAATCTTAAATTGCTTTAAACCTGAGGCATTGGCCTTCAGGGCTTCTGCAAGATAAGTGTGCTGCTCTAACAATGTAAGAATACCCAATCACCCAAGTGCATTTCTGTGGAGAAAAAAGTAGGACAGCTTTCAGTTTCGGACAAAAACCAATTTAATCACAGCACAACCAACTGCTGCCAATTGTCACGCAATGCATCGTAGGGCAGTGTAATGTGGGCCTGCAACAAAGCTGCTTGCCCATGCCCCTTAAGCACCAAAGAAAACCGGAAAAGGTAAAGCAAGAGAAGGAAACCTAAAGCAAACGGTCTTCTGAGGGCTCCCCACCAAGGCGCTTTCTCTGCTTTGATGAATGCAGATGGTGAGATTATTAACTACAGATAGCTCGTCTAGATGTCACTTGTAACGGTCCTGTGAAATTGATCCGTTTTCATAATTACTGATGTAGTTGGGATATTTATTTATGTATTCTAAATGTACTTCTGAGTTCGGATTAAGACAAGTGGATAGGAGAGAATTACAGATACTTCCTATGCAAAGAAAACATGACCACCAACGTATCTGTCAAGAAACCCACCTGCTGCTGAATGACAAAGTTACTCACCGTACTGACTACCTTACTCCTAGTCCATAGTCCCCTTTAATCCATACATGTGGGACATTCCGTTCATCGCAACGGAACCAGAGCTCTTTTAAAGCATCAAAAAATGTTTTTACGTGGGGCTACTGCATGTGAGCGCAGCACCGCCTTCCTGAGCTCCGCCCCGTGCATCGCCCTTCAGTCCTTTTCTACCGCCAGGACCATTTAGCAATAGAGGATACTTATTAGAGGGGACGGCGGGCGGGCGCATGGAGGAAAGGGGATTATGGACGAGGAGTAAGGTAGTCACTTCGTGAGTAACTTTGTCATACTCTCACGTCCCGTCCCCTTTCCTACATACTTGTGGGAGAGTCCCAAGCACTGACCAAAGAACAAACGGGAGGAAGGAAATTTCCCTTATTGGAAAGAATTCTTAAGAACTGCCTGCCCAAATTGGGCATCAGCCCGGGAGCTTCGGTCAAGACAATGACTGCAAAAAGGCCAAGGGGGAAGCCCACGTAGCAGCCTTGGCTATGGACTCCCAAAGGATATGTTTTTAGATGGCAACAGCAGCCGCTTTGCCACGGACCAGATGTGCATAAATGCCCTTTGGGGACTGAAGGCCTCGAATTGTTTAGGCTTCGGAAATACATGAAGCTATGCAATGAGAGATCTATCTTTCAAAGCTGGTTTCTCTTTTGGGTCACCAAACGTAACAAAGTTGTGGAGAACTTCTAAGTTCGCTCGTTCTGTCGAGGTAAATCTTCAGAGCACGTCTGACGTCTAGGTTGAGTAAAACCCTCTCGGCATCGGACACTGGTTTCGGGAAGAAACAAAGATATGGACTGGTTTAAGAGGAATTCAGAAAAAAAAATTGGGAATGAAAGAAGGATGAGTGCAAAGCAAAACCTTATCCTTGTAGAATGTTAGGAACGGATATTCGACAGAGCTTGAAGCTCACTCATTCTTCTCGCAGATGTTACCTCAATCAAGAAGGCCTCCTTCCAAGAAAGGTACTTGAGCTCGGTAGTGGCCATCGGTTGAAAAGGCTTATGGCATAAGGCGGTGAGGACCACATTCTGATCCCATTTGGGATGAGAGGCACGAACCAGCGGAAAATGAATGTCTCTTGATGACTGTTTGCCAGTGAAAAAAGAGCAAACGTTAGTGGACAGATAAGCCGCAATGGTGGATAGGTATATCCTGCATGATAAGACAAGGATGCGAGAGGCTGCAAGGTCAGATACAAAAGACAAGACAAAGTCAATAGAAGCCGGTCTGGAATCAACCTGTTTTGCTAGACACAAAATCAGAGCCATTTGCTCCTTTATTGAGCTCTCTTAGAGGGCTTACGTGCCGCCTGAATTATAAGCATGTTATCCACGGAGAGGTTGAACTGCGCTAATGATCGGACCTCTGGTACCAGGCCGCCAAGCTGCAGGATTGTGGGGAGGAGTGCTACAACTGATGATTGCTCTGGTGAACAACGTCAGGAATCTGCAGCAACCTGATCAGGGAGCACACAGACAGGTGCTGCAGTTTCGAAAACCAGAACCTGGCTGGCCACCAAGGAACTATGAAGAGGAGAGAGCAGTTGGAAGCACTACTGAGTTTCCACAGAGACTGATGAATCAGTGGCAAAGGAGGAAAAGCGTAAGCCTTCATGTTGTCCAAAGGGATCTCGAGAGTGTCCCCCAAGGAAGACACTCCGAGACTGTTCCTGGAAGCATAAAAAGGAAGTTTCCTGTTTGTTGAGGTTGCAAAGACGTCCAGTGCTAGAGAACCCCATTGCTGGAAAATCTTAGTGACAACATTGGTGTTCATCTCCCACTCGTAACTCGCTGCAGATTGGCAGCTGAGGGAGTTTGCGACCATATTATGTGACCGGCAATGTGCACAACCTGAAGCCAGACATTGTGCTGCATAGCCAAATTCCAAATATGGATAGCTAGGTCCACCAGAGGAGGGGACTTGGTTCCCCCTGTTTGTTGATGTAGAACATTGCTACAGAGTTGTCTGTGCAAATTAAAACCACACTGTTGGTGATAGAAGGTTGAAAAGCCTTTAGAGCCAGAAAAATTGCCAGGAGCTCTAGGTAATTGATATGGGACCACCTGTCTTGGGGCGTCCACAAATCATACACCAAGAGGTGATGCATTTTTGCTCCCTACCCAAGAAGGGAGGAGTCTGTAATTACCAGGTTGCTCACCATAGTGACCACCTTACTCCTAGTCCATAGTCCCCTTTCCTCCATACTTCTGGGACATTACTCCGTCCTGTGGGACGGGACCGGAGCACTTTGTAAAAAGCATCACATTTTTCAAAAATGTGTCCTTCCTCTCTTTACGTGGGGTACCACACGCGGACGTACACCCGCCCTTCTTAGCTCCGCCCAGCGCATCACCCATCAGTCCTTTTCTATCGCCAGGTCGGAGACCTTTAAGAAATAATAGAGGAACCTTATTAGAGGGGACGGCAGGCGTATGGAGGAAAGGGGACTGTGGACTAGGAGTGAGGTGGTCACTACGGTGAGTAACCTAGTAATACTCCTACGTCCCGTCCCCTTTCCTCCATACTTATGGGAGATTCCCAAGCACTCCTCACAGGAACTACGGGTGGATGGAAACCCCTTTACTGAAAAAAGTTTTTCAGCGCAGCCTGCCCAAACTGAGCATCAGATCTGGAGCTCAAGTCCAAGCAGTAATGTTTACAAAAAGCCGATGGGGAGGCCCAAGTAGCCGCTTTCGCAATGGTCTCCCAAGGGACATACTTTTGAAAGGCAACAGCAGCTGCCTTGCCCCGCACCAGATGTGCAGGAATCCCTTTAGGAGGCTGTAGACCTTGGACAGTATAAGACTCCGTAATACAGGCAGCAATCCATCTGGAGATAGTAGCTTTGGAGGCCTGCTTGCCCTGCGGGTTACCAAAGGTTACCAAAAGTTGAGAGGAACTCCCAAGTTCAGACGTTCTGTCCAGATAGAACTTAAGAGCTTGTCTAACATCCAGGCAATGCAAAACCCTCTCAGCTTCCGAAGCAAAAGACAAAATTCTTGTGCGACCGATGGAAAACATTTAGATCGGCAGGGAGACCACCCGTTGATAAAGAAGAGGCTGCGGACCAACAGAAAAACTAGCCACCTTGCCTTTGCTGCGAGGGCCACCATCGGGAGCATCTGCCCAGCGCACACGGCAGTCCTTAAACCCTCTAAAACCAGAGCAGGACCTTGTTAGAAACCCCGACCTCCAAGTACAAGCTGCCTTGTTTTGGCGAGTTCCTCATCAGTGGAGGAGTGAAATAGTTCTTTACCTTCGAAGGAAGATCAAGTACTTTGTCCTGGACCTCCTTTGAGAACTTTGTAGCATGCTGCCACTCTTGGTGGGATATGTCTACACCAACCATAAAGGCCCTGAGCGGAAGTGTCAACGTGATGGGCAGCGGTCTCCAGTAGGTCCTGCCCCAGAACTTTAGCATCAGACAAGTCGGCCTTAAAGTCTTTGATCTGGTCTGGGGAAATACATTCCCGAAACTCAGCAAGCTTCTTCCACAGCTTGAGATTAGCAGCCACCAGGATGAGCTTGGTATTAGCCCGACACAGCTGAAGAGACGAATTGGAAAATACTTTGTTCCCAATAGCAACAAGAAGCTTGTCCTCCTTGCAAAGGATCTGAGATGCTGCAGTGGAGGATGTAGAGGACGGCTTAGACTGGAGAGTAGCTGCTGCCACCACCGGTGCGGGGAGTGGACATGCAGTCAAGGATATGTCTTCAGACGTGTGTAACTTGTAGCGAGCGTCAATTTTCTTGTTTAAGTGTTTTCTTGTGTTGCCCAGAAGAGACCTTGTGGGCTTCGGCCGGGACATCCTTTTGAAGGAAAAGGCCAATGCGCTCCTGTGTCGACAGAATAAAGGCTCCAGAAAGTACACCACCTTGTGGAGCCTTAGGCTCAGGCATTGGGATGCCTAGCAACACCATCATATCCACAACCCGGTTATGAAAGGCACTAATAGAGCTGGGCGGGTTATCGCGGTCATGGTCCGCTTGATCTTCATCCAGTGTGGGTGCGGCGGGAACAGAATCCTGATCCGCAGCAGGTTGCACCTCAGGGCCCGAGGGCAGGCTTGACTGCGCAACAGGAGTCTTTAGCACAGGTGACAGTTGAGGCAGAGGAGGTGGCACTACCGGGACCGGCAGAGGGATTGCCGGAGCAGGATGCAGTTCAGGTGGCTTAGGATACATTTCCTTGAATAAATCCTTAAATTATGCCTTCATTGGATCAGAGTGCATAAGCGTCTGAAAGTTTCCAGAAAATGCATCCTCAGAAGAAGACCTAGGCGCTTGAGTGGGCAGAGGCTGCTCTGAAGGGGCATTCCCCCAGGATTGCAAAGATGATGGTTGCCAGGACGGCCCTCCACCAACTGGATCCACGTAAACCAAGGGAGCGGACGTAGGAGGGAGAGAGACTGAGGCAGCGGAAACCAAGCATGCCAATATATTGGAGGGCGGACCGGGTTCTTATTATCCACAAAACGTGGAAAATGCTGCTCAGCCCCAAAAACAGGCCCCTCGGCCCCAGCCGTTGAGAACGCTGTGTGAGAGGTAGTTGAAATGGCCACCACAGGAGTTGGACCGCCATTTTGTTAATGCCTGAGGTGAACTGCGTCACAGGTGTTAGTGATGCCGTGGTCACCAAAGGGGTATCAGGGGACTTATGTTCCATTTTAGCCTTGTGACAAGGAAACTCGGCAGAGCCGGTGCTAGCAGACTGAATACATGTACATGTTTTCTTTGACCCACAACAGGATCGGTTCAACCACAGGTCAGAGTGTGAGAAGGGTTAGGGTCACCCCTTGAAGCCAGAGCGGTCAGAGGGGGGCCCCTCAATCTTGCTGGTGTTCAATATAGCCCCAAGACAGGGATCCATGGGGGTAACCCCAGTAGGTTTAGTCACCTTAAGGGGAACCTCAAGCCGAGACTCAGTACACTTAGTTCCAAATTTGGAAACCTTGGGAATTACCCCAGTGACCAGCTCCCGAAGTAATGGGCTTAACTTTAGCCCCCAAAAGGGGAACCTCGGATGAAGATCCAGTCCTGGAAACCCCTTTGCAGGGAACCTCGGGGGAAACTCCAGAGGGCCGGTTAGATTTCTTTCGGGACACCTCAGGAAGATCCCTGGTACCAGAGCCACTTGTGCCCCTCCCGGCACCAGAAGACCCTGGGAAGGAGTCCCCTGGCTGGGATGCACTAAAAAGGAACAAACTTAACAGCCGCTTCCTTTTTTCTTCAATTAACTGCTGTAAATGTGGAGGAGAAATCCACTGGAACACCACCTCCCCATCTGACAAGCCGATGCTGAAGCGCCTGGCTGGAGAAGGAGTCGCAGTAGAAGCATGAGTTTCCACTGGTGTTCCGGGCCCAAGCACTCCAGGCAGAGAGTGGGGGGATCTGCCCTCGCGAAACGATGTTCGTACAAAGCAAATCCCAGATGCTCCAGCATCGACGGAAGAAGGAAGACCGTGGAACTGGAGCAGAAAAATGAAGGACAAGGGAACAACAAGAAAAATATTCCCTAAAATGCAAGTGCGTCTGACCCCGACTGTGTGGAAAAAAAGGACTTGGAGGGCGATGTACAGCTCAGGAAGGCGGGCTACAGTCACGTGCGGTGGCCCAGCGTAAAAATAAAAGGACAAAAGAAAGTGACTTTTTTGATGCATTAAAAGTGCTCTGGTCTTTTACCAATGGACTGAATGTCCCACAAGTATGGAGGAAAGGGGACAGGACATCTTTCCCTCGCAGGGGGGGGGGGACAGGCACAAATAAGAGTTATTGATGTATACAAGGGACATGGTATATAAGTAAAACACCTTACAGTTGGTATTCATGGGGAGCCACAATTTCTGAAAGCAATGCATCGAGACAGAACATGTACACTTTCTAAAAATAGGTATCTCAGTTACATAAGCAAAATGCTGCTCAGTAAAGTCTAGATTAAGAGAGAAGAAGCAGCAATATGGATTCATGACCAGTGTTCTGAGTTAGCTGATTTGGTTATAAGCGTGTGGACATCCGATGGATACCTAGTAACAGTGGGAGAGATTATATCCAGGCGAGCTAGGGAGGTGGAACCTGCTACAAGTCATAAATCAAGTGAGACATTAATCTTTTCTGAATGCAAATGTAGTTCTTGGTTTGGATTTCTCCACCTTTACAGATTACTCAGGGTTTCATTTTAGATGACATGTGGCTGGTGGTTCTGTTTCAATGCTTTTCACAAACAGTTTTAGCCTGTGTCAAGATAATAGTTAAATTGTAAAAACAAACCATTTTCAGTACACAATCTTACAACAAGCAACGCCTACCCTGCCTCCTCCCATTGGCCTGGACCACAGCACAGGCATTCTTAAGCGGAGGATGTGCAGATATTGTGGGTGTGAAAGATGAACATACAAGATTCAGGTGTTTCTTGAATTTTCGGCTGCATGAATGTACAAGAAAGCCGTGCCATATTTGCTAAATCAGCTAAAGTTTCCGCACTCTTCTCACAGCCTGTGCCAGTAAATCCTGATGGGAAATGCAGATTAAATGCAGATGGGCCCTCTCGAGCCAAGCAACTTGGATTCAATAAAAATCCTAATTTTATGGCTCTAGCAAAGTTCATTAACTATTAAACATTCTTGACGATCTCCTAGGATTAGTAGGGAAAATGTGAGGGGTCAGTAATGCGAGACAGACAACTGTTTGAAGATCTTTCAAAATATGCCATTTTATTTTAAAAGCAAATGTATCAAAAAGCCTCACTTTGCCATCTCGGTTGAGGAATTCCCTGCCTATTCTAAAAGCTAAGGAAACACAGTGACATAGAATAATTGGCCCTCACTTTAAACAACCCATAAATAAAAGGTATGGCAATTCAACAGAACATCAATAATATGTGCATTTCCTAAATGAACTTGTGAAGTCGTGGGTGATCTCCCTTCCCCAGGATGAAAAACGTCACTGCACCACAATGTTCAACCTTGGAAGGGAAATGTCTTAACTTTGTTTTTAAAAGATGTAAAAGGTAAAACAAAAGTTAATCAACAAAAATAAGTTCCAATGGGAACAATCTTCTCCTTTTAACAAAAGTTCCACTAGTATCAAATCTCCCTCTTGGGTGGAGCATTCAACTTTTTACCTAAAGCAAACTAGCCCCGATGGTAATCCTGGCGACAATGCTTTGTCAATCCCACAGGAAGATTTGCCACAGTTCAAAAGAAAATGCAATATCCACACGGTTAAGGACTCCCTACATACATAAAATAAGACTAATGGTAGATTCGACCGCATTTTGGACGTATGGAAATTGCGCACGCCCGAAGATTTCGATCAAGTCAACCATTTGGTGGCATTACAGTGAACTAGGGCTGCAGAGGCTTCCCCCACACCCTTGTTCACTAACGTCAGCGGGGTTTGCAGGGGTGTCACTGGCACCATTCGGAGTAAAGTTTAAATAAATGTTTAAAAAGCAGGACCCTGGGGCGCCGATTCCCATCCACGCAAGTGAAGGGAACCGGCGTCGCAAAGGGATGCAGGACACGGCGGCAAACTTCCTTGTGTGCTTCCCTAAGGTGGTGGGCAAGGGAGTAGAACAAAATGTCCGTAGGAGAAAAAACAGAGAGTTATTTTCAGTAAAATAAAAAAATAAAAATTTCTCCTTCAGACATTTTGGATTCGCTCATTTCTCTGTAATTCCATGGTTAACGGTACACAGTTCTTAATTAACAGTTAGGATGCTTTGAACTAGGTTTTCAAGAGTCAAAATGGTATATTTATTAGGAAGACATCTTAATACTACTGCTTTTACTTCAACAACTATATTTCTTCTTATTTTACCACGAGAACAGTCACCTTCGACTCACAGTAGTTCACCTTGGTTCCAACAACTGCAATTTATCATCTACTGACAACCAAATGTACCTCAGCAGTCGGACTACTCCAACAACTTCAAATGACTTTTAGGCAGATGACAAGTTATACTTGACCATACATCAACATCTTCGGATAGGCTAGGCACCCTTCCTTCAAACGGTTTCTACAAAGGTGCAGCCTCTTCGTCTCTCTCGTCTTACTGTTAATGGTAACCTGTGTTTGCCTTCAAGACTACCTTCTCTCTGGCCTCCAAAGTATTGTGCATTGGAGGTTATGCCTACTTCAAAATGTTCTCCATAATCAGCCAATTCCCCTTCACCAACTTTATCTGCACATTTCAGCACAACAATTACCGCAAAGCCTTGGTGCCACTCTCTTACCCTCAGGTAACAGTTGTATACGAACAATGCTTGTTCTCTTCTTCAGTCTTTTATACTCTTATGAATTATAGATACCTCACTTGTATACAATGTATAATGTTTCAGTCTTTCAGGAGAAACCACAATAAGACACACAGATCACTCCTTGATGTGGATTTCAAGTTTTAAATGTGCTTGCAAAATTGCATTCCAATAGAAGCAAAGAATAGAGTTCAGGCCTCCTTAAGTAATCACAATAAGGCACACGCCACCTTGAAAAATGTAGTTTTCCTACAATAAAGATCGGAACACTGGAATTGTCACTGTTAAGTGTTCTGCAATGGTTATCACATCATTCCCTTCTTCTAGGGACACGCAAGCACTCCTTTAACATAAATAGTCTTTCGTTAAAGGAACAATGGACTGCAACAGCATTGGCTTACGAAACGAGAAAGAAGCCTTTTCCTCACTACGCGTGTCTTACATTTCCATGGTTTAAAGAATCTTTAATACAATGGTCCACTTCTACTTGCTGAATATCTTACGCGAGTGGCAAAACGAACTGGTTACTGTTACCGGCAAGTCTCGCACTTAGAACGCTGTGCTTCACTCACCACCTTATGAAGAGTTTTCTCTGCAGGTCACACTGCTTTCCCAACTTGCTACAACTTCTACTACTTTTGGCTCGCTGGGGACACAGACCCTTTGCCTGAATAGGCATTTCTGGTCCGGCCACATGTCTTGGGAGTTTCCTCTACTCCTGAAACCCTCAATTTGGCAATTACTTCTGGTCTTGTTTGACACGCCAGCAGCTTGGCAACCACGGCAATCAGGCTCACATGGGGAAAACTATTTCTCCAGCACTTCTTCCGCTGTGCAGCGTTTGCACTTCGGAGTTTGGAGGATAGGACTCTCAGAACATAGAGGTGAAATCTGCTCTTTCTTCGTTTCAGCGTCCCGCTTGTTCTCCCACTTCTGCTTGGTTTGCCAGCCTTGTGTCTTCCTTCTGCTTTCACTGACTAAGCCTGCACTCCAGCCAACCTTCCACTCCTTTCTCTCCCAGAAGGGCCCTTTTAGGCCTCCCAGGTTAACTGATAATTTTCAGGTGTGGGCTATTAGCCTCAACTGCTACCAGGCTTAATTGCCCGACTGACAACAGCATACCTCCTCAGCCCTCCTCCTTGTCTCAGTCAGAGTCCCTCTAGGATTCTGGGGTTCATAGTTTCTCTCAGCAAAGTTAGGTTTTTAGCAAATATTAATTTTCTATAAGTGTAGTTTTAATTCCCTTAAAATTTTTAAGCAGGTAGCTATGATTAATCTTTACATAGGAAGCTACTTTATGGAAGATAACATTTTCACATTATTTTATTTTATACCCTTATGTTTGTGGAAGGTGTTTAGTTTGGGCTACCAAAAAGGATCTTTATTTTAAAGTTTGCTCCGATCTTAGATTAAGTTCCACACCTCGAGATGTGTCCACAACATGAGTTAGTGACATTAAAATGACAATATCCCCATTACCTCTTTAAGCACCTTAGGAAGATTCTTTCTTCCAAAGGAAAAATACTGTGACTCATCCCACGGAATCTCCTCACCACCCTGGGCCATGTCTCCTCCAAGGTGATCCTTGCGCAGTACACCACCCCCAGGGTAAGGATCAGCAAGCGTCTGCCTTCCCCCTGGCCAACTGGGAGGAGCCTTAGGGAGGGTTTCAGTGAGGGATCAGAAGGATTCTTCATAAAAAGCAATAGTGAAAGTGAGGAAACCCTGTTGGAACATTTGTATTTTCATACGTTTCAATTATAGGTTTCCGTTAATGCAACACACTAATATAACTTTCCCGCCACACAATTCTGGACAGTGAAATTGTGTGTTTCTAAAAAAAAAAAAAAAAAACTGAAAAATTATTTAAGTATATTACTTAAATTCAAACAAACGTGGTGTCCATCTTGGTCCTGAAAAATCACCACAATGTTATAAATACCAAGACCAGGGATCGAAATTGCTGGGAGCTATTTAGCTCCCGGTTATAGCCAGGGGAAGACTGGTTAGCTTGAAATAAACAACTACCAGGAGTGACTTTTGCTGCAGGCATGTGTTGCCATGCAAACAGTTATGCACAGTGTAGGTTTGGGAATGTATATAGAAAAGAATGAAGGCCCCACCTAAGGGCTTTTTAAAGCATATATAGCACCGAAAAAGGTTGTTTGCATCTTACACACAAGTTATGTTTGCTTCACACTGTGTACTAGCTCCTGGCTCCCCAGAGGTAGCTCCTGCCCAACAGTTAATGCCAGATACCCAGGAGCTGCTTTTTGCTCCTGGTCAACAAATCCCAATTTTCGATCCCTGCAAGAGCATTGATCAATAACAAGATTTTACCTGCCTGCATGAATCTGGCAGGCACCAGGACTTCTAAATACGTTTGTGCAGATGGGCCTTTAATCACCTTAACTCAAACAGGCCCACCACTTACAAAGAGAGTACACAGCCCTAGAGACTTGCACCAGTAACGCATGTGAGGAGATGGCGGAAAGGACAAATGGGAGGGACTGGGTGGGGACCAAGGGTCGAAGTGTGAAAGAAAAGTAGCGCAACAATATTCCCCTGCTTGGCACTCTCTCACCCCTCCTCTGCCCCCATCAAATCTATACTCACCCTCGCCCCTCCATACAAACGCCAACCTGGGTCCTAACTTTCTGCCACTCTACCCCACCCACCATGCTGTGTTTTGTAACAGTACTAACAATAGTGAAGACAGTAAAGGAAAATGCATTTAAATGAACAGTAGTTTCACGCACCCTCCCTCCCCTTTCCAATCTCCCACTTTTCGCACCACTAAAGGGCCATGCCCAGGTGTATAGACCCCGCCACACACACCGCCATTTCCTGTACAGACAGTTGTGCCTGCAGCAGTTCATGCCTAATTACAGAAGTCAAACGCAGTTCACTGCCAAGTACGGTTTTGTGGAGGCTCAGAAATGGGCGTTATGTCCCAAACAGTCCATTGCAATAAATAAAAGCCACTTCGCAAGTGAGACGGTGCAGTAATATGTACACTGGAGTGTTACCAGCAGGGCGCGGTTCGAATCCCCCAGTAGGAGACAAGTAAAGCAAAAACATAAAAGGTACTCTTTTCTGCCTCTCTGGAATGATAAGGGGGCGATGGCAGATTACTCCCAAAAGTAGGGGAACTTCGTTCCCTGTAATTCCCACCCACGTCAATCTCTGGGAAAGGTTCTTGGAACATAGTGAAGCAGTGAGCAGCACTGGTGGATGTTTGCTCACTTTCTCGTGGGTTTTGTGAACTCATCCACGTTCAAAGAAATGGGGTGGAAAAAGGTTTGTAACGTGTGAATGAAAGAAGCAGTATGCATTGTTGTGTGCTACACCCTGGAGGGAGGCTTTGGAAACAGTAGAAAGCGAAAGAATTTATATAATGCCTTTATCTAAAGCGGATTACACAGAACAATTATTATTAACCAATCGAAATTGATTCTCATTTTATAGACCGCAGAAGGGTGAAAGGCCGAGTGGACGATGCCGGGATTCGAACCTACTACCTGCAATCGCAGCACCGAGAGCTTAACCTACTGAGCTATTTTAGCGACTTAAACAGACCATGTCGGAAGGGACAGGGAAAACCATGTTCATGCAACTGACAAAGATTGCGTGTTTGGAGGTGAAGACAAAGTTCCTTTAGTATTCAAGAAACTGATACATGCTAGAAAGAGGACATGAACTTCAAAATCGAGGTTCCCAGGGACAGTTGCATCACGTACCAGTGACTGTCACGGTCCCAGAAACTCATTTTAGAGTTTCCACCAACTGACACACATTCACTCCAAAAATGTTGAACTATTTCTACATCACCATTTCGTTTCAATCTTCACAATAAAAACATTGTGCATCTTATATTTAGCCGCCACTTCAGGGAAAGGAGACACTCAGTTCACAGATGAGCACTCGAGAAAAGAATTCTTTATGAAAATGGAAAATACTTAATTAGCTTTTTTGCTTCGCATCTTCCAAAATTCTGGTGAGAAGTAAAGAAAGCAAGCATTGTATCCTTTCTTTACACCTTGCCAAGACAGAAAGCACACATTGCGCAAGCTATTTTCTGAAGTGTGCCGCTTCTCCGACTAAAAAATAAACGCTCCCCACCCCCATACGCCCACCAGCCCTTCCCGGCCCCGAAATATACCCTTCTCAGTAAATTCAAACTGTTCGTTTCAAAGATCTTACTGTAACATTTCTGGCCAATCCGATATTTGGGAATGGCTCGCCTTAGCGCGACTAGTGCTTTAAGCAGATGGAATGCTCAATATTCCGTGAAAAAAATACCCCAACTGGGAGGAGGGCTATATGCTCATTTACATCACATGCACTGTTTCACCCTCGCCTCTCTCTCAAAAGACCCGCGTACGGAGGATATTAACCCTGGGGAGGCCTTCCAACAGATCAAAGCAATCAACGTCTGACCAAGGCAACACAAATGACCAGCATGGGCCGTTTCGCCTTGCTCCGGCCATCCCGTCAGGCTGCGAGGACACATGTCTGGCAATTGGTAAGAGTATGAGCGTGCGGGTTCGGGGGGGAGTGCTTGCTGAGCGACAAACGCAAATGCTTCACAAAAAAAGTGCTGATAACTAGACATAGAAGAACACTGACCATGCCAAAGGTATGCGTGGGCCATAGAATGCTTTTTGAACCGCTGAACGGAAGCGTTTCCCAGAACCATCAGTCAGCATGAGTACGCAAATAGAGAAATAAAGGACATAAAAAAGCACTCGCATACCTGTGAAGACATTGAGCCACTAGCAGACGCAAAGACAGTGAAATTCGGAGACAAAAGGCATATAACGTAGTTTCAAGATCACCAGCCACACGCGGGTGCATAGGACTGGGTAGCAAATGTATACCCGGAAAGAAACATCGGCGGGGGAACTACCGGCAACAGAGTTTCAATGCGAATAGTTCCAGTACCTTTGAACAGCCACTTTCACAGTTCCACAACTGTTGGCCCTCAAAGTTAACCCTTTAAATTCACTTAATAGGCTCTTCCAGGCAGAACCACTTTAGTTGGGTCATGCTGAGGGGGCACGCAATAAAATGTCTGTGTACTTGCTGAATGTGAACGTACCGCCCATCACTTCCTACCTGCATCCCCCCCCACCCCTGCTCCTCTACCCCTGCTCCTCTCCTGCATGGTGGCATCACTGTGCTCTTGGAAAAACTGCAGAATCGTCATCGGACCCTTTTGTTGTCATCTACACTGTTAATTGTACTATATCCATTAACTCTGGGTGGGCAGACTGGTTATCGTTCAGAAACGCAAGCGCTCCGAATTACTGTTTTTCTCCACTGCTCCCTCCCCCTCCTCCTCCTTGAGCGCCTTGAAACACTTGCCTGTGTATAGGCGCTTTACACATAAACATTATCGTTGCTCTCTTGCTTCTGTGGCGTGTGGAAGGAACATCGGGCGGAGCTTGCTCACCGGAGAGGCATATTTTTACAAGTGGAGAGGCACATACTTATGATATGATATATTGTATTTGTAAGCCCAAACGCATCTAAGGACTGCCAGCACCTGGATATCCAAAGCAAGTATTTTATTTCTTGGATCTTGGTTTGCCCTTTGGTATACACGCTGGCTCCATTGACATTTGGTCTTCCTATGAAGACAATTGTTTCTGGACCACTCTGGGGTCATCAACTTCACCACCAGCATCTGCCAGAGACTGAACAAATGAAGGGTAGAACAGGCACAATTGTGATACTTTAGAAAGACCGAACTTCTCTCCTCGTGGGTGTTTTGTTGGGTGATGTAGGTTACTGTACACCGCATTTCCCTTAAACATTAATTATTAAAAATGGAAAGTGTAGAACTGTTGTACAATATAAAATGCCCTCACAGCAGTTATATCGAAGGCGAAAACGTGTTCAGCAAAGACACCCACCCACACGACTAAATCCAGAGGTCCACTTTCTTTTGCCCACCCCACCCACTTGCCAATCCATACCCCCAAGCTCACTGGCCATGCAATCCCTAAATACAGGTGTGGCCCGATGTTCCTCCTGCTCACCAGCCCCCACCCCACCCCACACAGCAGCATGTGGAACCAGCGATCTTCTATGTGCACGAAATGCACGGGCAGATCATAAGTGTGGCTCTGCTGCAGGGCAGCAACGAGTCCAAGATACGTTTCATCCTTTCAGCGATGAGGATCTCTGTGGGGCAAAGCACATGAAAAGCCTCTGGGGAAGTTGGTGGGAGTGCAGACGTTTATGCAGCATCAAGCACCCTTTGCCCCCCCCCCACCCATCCACCGTAGGAAGTAACACCCTCAGCATGAACACAAACACGGATTCGTGCACCATTATATAAAACAAATGAAAGTCTCGCTAAATCAGGTGACATTTTTGCCAAAACTAAGGCCTTCCGCCGAAGACGAGCATGAATTAAATAGCCTCTCTCTGGCAAGATGATCACTCAGGAGGGTGTATGAATGTTTTATTCACAGCCGCACTAGATTATTTAAATTGGGGACCATCTTTTAACAAGGGTGCAATGGCTGGCATATCTAAAGTGGCATCCACGCCGCAATGGCATCCACACAGCAATGGCTTTAATGGAGGGGGTGGCTTTATAGAGGGTGCAAAAAATAAATAGAAGTTGCAATCTAGAAGCAAGCCATAAAAAAGTCACTCCATACACAAAACACACCATTTCTTACTCGCCACGAGTCAAATATCACTAGCCAATGGCTGGTGCTGGGTGCAAATGGTGCACCCTAGTGAGTAGAGCCAATCATTCCGCAAATTGCATTTGTGGCAACCAGCGAATCGGGACCACCTCTGGCCCCATGGTACTGATATGGGGAGCATAAAAGCAAAAAAGAGAAAATCCCTGGGATGGCACCCTCTCTTTTGGACCCCCCATTCCCAGGATAGAGCGGGAAGGTGCTTCTAGGTTTAAAATAAAACGTAAAAAGGATTCACCGCTAAAAAAAAAAAATTAAAAAAAAACACCAGGCACTACCGCTAACCAGATCGATCTATGGGGAAAAATAGATTTACTCACTGGGTGGCGACTCTAAAAAACAGGAAGAGACAGTTTAGTCTCTGCTGACATATGACCGATTCTACCAGAGGCCCTCCTGCTCTTGTAGTCTACATAAAGTAGGGAAACGGGAAGACTCATCCCATCCATCCAAATGTCTGGTCTATGGATCATGAAGTGAAACAGTAAGCTGGCAAAATGCCCCGAAACATAAAAGGTAGGTATAAATGACATGTATTTTTCAAGCCCAGAAATGACGCGGTTTGTGATGTGAGCAACATCAACGGTCATCGTAATCACTGAATATTGATGAAGACACCCCAACCAAGCCAACACCTAACCCGAGTACACACTGCCAGCGGATTAGAAAAGAATCCGTGGCGGGGAATGACCTTCCGGGGTTTTTAGAAATAATTCCACAGGTGGCGGCTGTGATCAGGCGAGTGACGAGATTTTTGCACAGAATAGGACACTGGGAAAAGTCAAGCCCAGTAAAACACTTCGAATAAATATTGCCACCCGCGTGCTTGCCAGAGTGTCGGTTATCTATGTAAAGACTTCAGCTATTTGGATCAAAGACTGACATGTCCTTTGATGGCCGATACAAGTGAAGAGGAATACAATCACAGCCACTGGAACGCTAGCGTTTGCCCAATCCACACATGCTTTCAATCCTAGATTACTGTACTCCCTGACTGCGAGCACAAGTGGCCCAATGACATTAAGTTGCCAATCTCAGAATGCTGTTAATCAAATGCATAGAATCCCCCGGATCCCAGAATGGAAAGTGCTGCTGGCTAAAATGCCAGAGGTGGCTAAAGGTGTCACAGCTGGCATGGGGCCGTACAGCAGTCACAAAATCAGTCAGACCAAAACAAGTTATTGCAACATTGCCAATAAAAATAATGAACCATAATTGTCTCGCATGAATGGTTTATCTTACTTGCTTCTGCCCACAAAAAAGCCTTTCCGCCAAACATGCGTATTATTCTAGACTTTTCTCTCTCGTAGTATACTCTCACTTATACGCACACATTTACATCATTTGCCATGAAATGATTTACAAGTCATCAACACACTGACGGTTACACTTCCTCAGATATACTCTACAATAGGTTAGACCATTCATTTCTTTAAATCCATTATCCCTGCACGTTTCAGTCACAGGTATGTCGGGGATCTTCTACAGGAGATCTACAATTTCTTATTTCGCTTATTCAGGAAGGCGAGCCGCTGGTGGGGATAGATTCGCATATGTGCTGGTCATTAGCACCACAGTGGGGGATACTTTTGATGCTTATCTGTTGGATTGCAATTAACACAATGTATTAACTTATTACCTTTTCAATGTCATGGTATGTTACTTGTCATTTGTGGAGTGCCTACTGCCCTTATGGACTCATAGCACTGGCAGCTGAATGGCACACCGTAGTCTGAACAAACCTTCAAATAAAACCATTACAAAGCATGCAAATATTATTTAGAATTCGGGCAACTGTTCAATTAGCTTGAAGATGACTAGTTTAAAGACATTATAGCAGCCATGCAAAGAAGTGTGTTCATGTGCAGATGTGCTTGCTGTTTTAGTGACTATCCAACATATTAACCACATTTTTAGTGGGACTCCGCAGCATTGTGTGGGTTGCATCGCTAACTTGGGAAGGGGATTTTATAAATGAGTTAGTTATCAACCTCAAGGACAACTGCCTGCAGCTGAGGGCACTGCTATACGGCACTGCTATACGTTACATGAAGAACACATGTCACAGTCCAATTGCATGCACATTTGTCAGGTATATCGAGGATACATTCAATACATGTCCATATGTCTAACATAATTAATGCAGAATTAATGCAGTACAGATCTTTTAATGTTGGATACACATAGTTTAGCTCTGTTGAACGCAGTGAATAAACCCAGCTTTAGCACAAGAATTAATACATAGCTATACAGAGCTCGAAATGGAGGGGAGCTGGAAGCTATTTAGCGCCTGCTTGTAGCCTATAAGGGCCTGGTTAGCTTGATGCCAACAGCTACCAGAATCTACTTTTGGCTTCCCAGGCCAAATGATGCCAAACAGACACAACTACGTGACTAACTCTGTGCATTTGAGAATGTAAAGACTGGAGCAGGGTTTTATGTACTCCTGCAGAGTAGAAGCAGCGCAGCCAAGATTCTCTAGAAGGTAGATGAGCAAACTAGGCTTAGCTCTCAGGAGGTGATGCGGGCTGGTTCTTAAGTACAATGTAGTCCCCAATCCGCGCACTCGTCGAAGCAACTCGTGAAGCATCTCGCTTGTCCGCTTGGAGAGTCTGCTAATTTGCTGTTGGAATTCTGTTGGAACTGTGCGTGGTGTTGCTTTAACAACATTTCTGAGGTGATTTGTGCAACGGACCCCAGTACTAACTTTCAAATATACATTTTCTAAGAAAGAAAACAACCCTTTAAGCATATTTCGTACTGCAACACAAGTACCTACAATCGATTAAATTAGAAAGGGGCACTAATTAGGAGTCAGGCCGAGGCTGCTACCAAGCAGCGCGTGTGGAATTACCAGGGCTAGGGAAGAACTGTGCGCGTGTGGTTTTTAAATGTCCACAGACCAGCCTCTGACAATATTCAGCCTATACTCTTCCCGTTTGAGCATGTACAACATCCCCCAGACTATCATACAACTTGAAAAAAATAACTTCTTCTAACTTGCCTAAAAACTGACGTTCCAGTTCCGACTTTACAATGAAATTATAGCAGTAACGTGGTGCTGGCAGCGGAGCCCAAACCAAAGTACACAATGCAGCACTTGTTCCAAATCGACACAGACACTAGCGGGGACGGAGCAAAACAAGTTGGCAGTCAGCAGTTTTTGTTTCAAGAGGAGGACGCGAAAGAAAGAAGCAAAAACAGCGACTGTGGAGTCCGCCCACTCCCTGTGAATAAAGGATGTGGGATGCAGACAGGGATTACAGGGGCAGAACACGAGGAAGGCGCGGGAGAAAGCAATGACGCAGATGTTCACAGACAGCTCCTGTGGTCAAACTGAGAAACCTTTCAGAGTATATTAGTTTCTGGTCTAGCAGCTGTGCTCTACCAACAAAGAGTTCTTCCAGCGAGTGCCCCCTTGGAGCAAGGGAGCCCGCGTGTAAACGTTACCAGCACACTGCCATGTTTAAAGAGAACACCACCACTCAAAAACACTCATAGCTAAACTAAATATAGGCCACGGATTATTTGCATCGGCCCCATTCGGGGCACTAGACTTTCAGTCACAAAACAAAAGCAACTGAACTGGATTCTTGGGCGTTTGGAGAGTTAGAATGTACATTGGAATGCAGCGTGTATGCATTACAACAAAGGTCTATGCAGTGATTATAAGGCTGCACACTGCTTAAGAACAAAAAAGAAACAACCTATAGTCAATGTGCTGATCTGTTGCCCCCACTGCACGTTATTTAGCACCCTATGATTTGCCATATTTGAATTGGTTGACCTAATTGAACTGTCTTCTGAGATTTGCAGTCATGAAAAACTAGCCTCACAGCGAGTCTACAATTGTCATTGGTCATCAGTTGTCAGCATAGGTATATGCCGCTATTCTGACTGCCAAATAGCAAAGATATTTTTCGTAACCAAGGGGTATTCTCCTAGTGCACCAACTGTTGATAGATCTTAGCCCTGGTCTATTTAACAAGTGCTTCAAATGAACAAGCAAGTATTCTTCAACTTTTACTTGAAGAATATGGCCTGGGTCCAAAATACCTTCAGCTATCCCTCCGCAAATACCTCCCCTCTCGAGCTCTTTGCTCCTCTACCTCCAACTCCCTCAGGGTCAGTCGTTTTTCAAAGAAACAAGCTGGGGGTAGATCGCCATCTTCGACTGGGGCCTCCCTCTCGAACAGCCTCCCTGCCACTCTAAAACGTGAGGAGAACCATCTCTGGAAGCACCTCAAGACCTTCCCCTTTTCTTCTGCCTTCGGCTCCACCTCTCCGCTGCTGATCTGTTCTCTCTTGGCACCGTGCACCTGGTCACCCTCTGTCCTCCGGGCCCAGGTACCTGCTCACCCTGCCACCCTCCCGCACTGCCTCCGGGCCACCCCTTGCACTGGGGTCTGTATCTGTACCCATACAGCCCCCCTCTTTTTCTTCCTGCACTTATCAAACCTACCCTGTCTGCTGCCTTAAACCTAGCACTTGCAAATTGCTGGCTGCACTACCACTGTCTGTTGCCTTTATTATTTATCTATTGTTATTTATCTGTTTCTCCTCTGCTTCGCACATTCCACTTCTCCCCCCTTCCATGCACTTTTCCCCTCCCCCTCTCCCATGCACTTGCACGTTCTCAATGTCACTGGGCCTAGTAAGATCGCCGTTTTGTTCTCCTCTGTTCCCCTCCCTTGCCTTGTCGCGCTCTGAAACACTTTTGTATGAGCACGATAGAAATAAAATATCAATATCAATACTCAGTTTAATTTTGACCAATTTTCCACTTTCAAATTTTCAGATTTTTCTCATTTTGTTGCTTATGCAAGCCTTGTAGTACTTACCTTCTTAAAAGCCTGAATAAGCACCTGGCCCCTGTACTCATTTCAAACTCGAACAGATAACACAAATAACTAAACAAAAGTTGCACAAGAGCCTGAACAGGCATTGTGCAGTTTACATGCATGTTGTTTTCAGTGCACTATATATCGCTTAGCTGCATGCTGTTGTAAACAGATATGTAGTGCAGACAAAAGCAAGAGTTGGACGAGGGCAGATAACAGCTGCACTGAAAATAGGCTTTAGCAACTCATTTGAGGACAGGTTGGTAAATATTCCAGCAAAATTAGCCCAAGTTATCATAGATACTCGTCTTATGGCCCCCTTTCCGCAGACTCAAGGGGGGTCTGTATAAGCAGAAGACGTTGGAGCATTTTTACACCTCATAAAAACATAATTGCCATCATGGGAGCGTGCATGCCGATTACAGTGTGCTGGCCCAGCTCCTGAACAGGTCCACTTGCAGCTACACACCAGTTCCTTTTCTCCCAAACCACATCAAGATGTGTAGACTGGGAGTAGGGGTGGCGGTGTATCATGTTGAGGAACGGAGGCAGTAGAACTAAAAGATCTAAGAGTCACGAGGGCAAACTACGTTCACTCATTCTTGCTACACATCCCCGCTTACTCCAGACTCGGGGGAAGAAACGTAGAGGGGAAGACAGCTAGTATACACACTAAAATAGCCAGGTCAAGTATATTTTTAATACGATCTGATCTAAAAGACAAAATCTATCATGTGATGCAACATACACAATGATGTAGCAGAAGCAGCAGCCTTACAGATCACATCATGCAAAAACGTGAAGCGGTTTTGGCTCAGACTATGGCAGTGTAAATGCCCCACGAGAAGAATCCAATGACCATGCAGAATGCCAAAGTACATAAGAGGGCCAAGCTCACAATATAAGCTTCAGTTAGGGCCACCATAAATGACAAAATGCAGGTCAGAAGACCTAAAACACATCTTAAGTCCCAGTACATTTTAGGATGCAAGAGCGAGCAAGAGAAAAAGAGGGACTGAGCAAGAACAAGCAAGCAAGAGCGAGCGAGAGAGCGAGAGAGCGAGAGAGCAAGAGAGAGCGAGAGAGAGCGAGAGAGCGAGAGAGAGCGAGAGAGCAAGAGAGCGAGAGAGCAAGAGAGCGAGAGAGCAAGAGAGCAAGAGAGCAAGAGAGCAAGAGAGCAAGAGAGCAAGAGAGCAAGAGAGCAAGAGAGCAAGAGAGCAAGAGAGCAAGAGAGAGCGAGAGCAAGAGAGAGCGAGAGCAAGAGAGAGCGAGAGCAAGAGAGCGAGAGCAAGAGTGAGAGAGCGAGAGTGAGCAAGAGAGAGAGCGAGAGAGCAAGCAAGCAAGAGCGAGAGAGCAAGCAAGCAAGCAAGAGCGAGAGAGCAAGCAAGCAAGAGCGAGAGAGCAAGCAAGAGCAAGAGAGCAAGCAAGAGCAAGAGAGCAAGCAAGCAAGAGCAAGCAAGCAAGAGCAAGAGAGCAAGCAAGCAAGAGCAAGAGAGCAAGCAAGCGAGCAAGCAAGAGCGGGAGAGCGAGCAAGCAAGAGCGAGCAAGCAAGAGCGAGAGAGCGAGCAAGCAAGAGCGAGAGAGCGAGCAAGCAAGAGCGAGAGAGCGAGCAAGCAAGAGCGAGAGTCTGTGTGTCTCCTTTGGGAATCCGAGGAAGAATTTTGAAAGAATGTACCGTGACTCACTAAATAATGCAGAGCATTGGGCAAAAATGAACGAGGAGGGCTCTTTCATCCTGTAAAAGGTTTGCCACCGGATAAAGCCTCCATCTCAGATTTACAAGGCTGACTAGACCAGAGAAAGACCAACTTTACATGACACTCTTAATGCTGATGAAGGTATGGGCTTAAAATGCTAATA
Source organism: Ambystoma mexicanum (assembly GCF_040938575.1). Classification (NCBI taxonomy): domain Eukaryota; kingdom Metazoa; phylum Chordata; class Amphibia; order Caudata; family Ambystomatidae; genus Ambystoma; species Ambystoma mexicanum. The sequence goes on along the minus strand of NC_090924.1, from coordinate 479,040,114 downwards.
AGTAGAACGAATGCAATACTCTAATACCAAACAAATTCAGGTCTTAAAACCAGGAGGAAACTGGTTCAGTAGCCCGAGCCGTAAAGATATAAATTTGACATGCGACCAGAAGGGAGAAACACTGACAACAGTACATACAGGTCGCTCCAGAAGCCATGCAGAATATGAATAACTCTGCTTTGTTATCTAACCTGATCAGGTATGAAACAAAGGAAAAAATATGGTAAAAGCATATATACATATATTTTTTAATTTCAACACTCGCCATCAAGCAACAGGGTTCTGCTGTACAACAATAACCCACAGGGTTAAAAAATTCAAGCTGTAGGGTACTAGCCACCCATTAAAAAGTCACTTGCTTAACTCAATTCTACACAAACAGCACACTGTTTCCTACTTGCCAAGAGTGAAATATCACTAACTAGTGGACTTTTGCACCCCGATAACAAGCATTTGTCAAGGTTCTTAATACATTTTCACGTAGACAATTCAAACTATAGATTAAGCCAGACCCATGAATGAATGTATAAACAAATATTTTTTTAAAGCATTTTAATAAGCAAATTGAGTTGGAGGTCAACATAGTTCTTATGGAAGAAAGGTGTACAGCCGCTGGACCGCCACAGAGAAGGCCCAATTTGCAGTTCTAAAATGTGACAGTTTGAGTGTGTGTAGTTGAATGTTCTCTGCATCAATGCTGGTCCTGTGTTTCTCTTATCGAACATTGCTCATTATCCTTGTCGAATTATTGGTTCTTCCTCCAGGCTCCTTTTTCAGTGCCTCGTTTCAGCCAGCCCAAAATGAAGTAAGATCTGTCAATGCCGGCAAAGCACTTTGGAACTCCCTCTCATTTCATTTACATGTCAGATGACATTTCAAATTTTGTTGTGCCTTCAAAACATGGGGTTTTCACCTCAGCCTTGAGTTCTGCTGATTATCAGTTCCTCTGTCACCTGTATTACCTACTTCCAAGGAATGTCTTCTGCTATATGTACACTCTAGAAGCATATGGGTCAAGTAAGATCAAGTAACTAGAACAAGCACTGCGAGGAACCAGAGGGCATCCTCCCATCTACTCCCCTTGGATCTTACGCTCAGATAGCCATGGAAGGGCCATCGCTTTTGGATCCCGACCCTGGGGATGGATACGCGAGAGAGGATAACCCGGGGTGAAGGGTCCTTGCGCAGTGGAGGAAAGGTGCCTTTAGGTATCCCCTTTCCCGTGTCAAAATACAGCTTACCTTCCCGCGATCTTCATAGGTTATTACGAATCTTCTCCACTGTATCCCATTTCTGTACCTTTAAGACTGGGACGAGGAGGAGGCGACTAGGAGTAATGCACTCTTCCATCTTCCATCTGTGCACACCATTCTAGTACTGGGAGGAGGAAGAGGACTGTAGATCATCACCATAAAGGTCAGGCATGTCCAATTGACAGTTAATTGTAGTCAAGCGAAGGACTTGCACCTGCAGCCCCTTGAGAGGCTACAAGTACATATACAAAGGAGACACCCACATGAGTGAAGAAAACCGCCTGGGAGGCCAGGACTAGGCTGTAGAGGGGCCGGTGAAAAGGACTGGCAGCTGCAGGAGAGCAGGAAGGACACAGAGGGTGGAGGGAGCTGTGAGAGCGTCAAGAGCCCTGCACAGTCGCGAACCGTGTGTCCCCCACTGGAGCGGCAGGAGGAAGCAAGACCGTTTGAAAGAGGTGAGCACGGCTCGTCGGTGGCCCCAATGTGAGAGAGGGGATGGAGCGAAAGCAGAAGGGGAATGCGCAAGCACCCGGAGACGCTGCCAAACACTGGTGAGCGACAGGGAGAGAACACTGCTGCCGGGGCGCTCCAGGGGCTTACTATGGGCCAAGGAAGTTGCTGAACAAGTGAATGCATATGTTAAGTGGGTATGGAGACCAAATGGACATTATCGAATGCTGAACAAATCACAAAGTACTTAATGGGTTATTGAATATCAAACTAAAGAAACGCTATGCATAATATATGAAAATACAGCACGAGTGGAGAGAAAGTGATGCACATCTATGAACGGAATGAAAATAATGAAAAAGCATTTATGAACAATGTGAAAATACAAAGCCAAGTGAAAACCAGTAATGAGAGTTGGTGAAGCATGTGAAAGACAAATGAGAAGCACTATTGGATAGTGTGAAAGTAAGGTGGTGACAAGGAATAAAACACCACGAAGTGGATTGTGAAAAAGGCACGTATTGGCAGAGTCAAGAGACTGCCAAGAAGAAACAGGAATACAGATGGACTAATGTAACAGGTGCAGAGAGAAAGGCAAAGTAGTCCCATGAGAATCAGTGAACATTATAAAGTGTCAAAAGGTTATTAGTTGCGTGACCTGCGATAGGTGGACTGTCTGGTCCGGCCACTGCACCTAGACAGAGTAACCCCCACTTGAAGTAAGCCAAGGAAAATAAAGAGGTTGAAGTTGCTGTTCTTAACAAATGTAATAGTGACTAAGGAGAAGATCAAGCCAGCCATTCACTTGAAACGCATGAAAGATTACAAAGTGGATATTGAATTCATATTGGAAGGTAACCAAGTTGAATTAACTGTGAATTGTGTTTAACTTGGGGAATGGAGCCTCAAGGGCTTTTTGTGGAACTGTTTTGAACTTGGGGAAGGGGAAGCAGAAAGCATGCCAGGAGCTGGAAGAAGCTCTGAACTTTATTTTGAACATTTTTTCTTTGGTTGCTGGCATCCCTACACATGGTTCACACCACAGTTAAGATTGCTCCGCAAAGCTAAACGCTGTGCCGAAAATCGATGGAAAAGCCACCCCTCAGACGAGCATAAAGACAGTTTCCTTCTAGCCTCACTCTCCTACAAAGATGCCATCATCACGGCAAAAAAGGAATCTTTCAACAACCGCATTATTCAAGCCGACTCGAACACCAAGGAACTCTTTAAAATCCTAAGAGAGCTTGAAACTCCAGTCGCCCCCCCTGACACATGCGTGAAAGATAGTAAATGGTGTGCCAACATCCAAGCAGCCTTACTAAATAAAATCTCCACACTACAAGACAAAATCAAAGATAAACAGGACAGCCTGAAGCGCGACAACCACGCTCCTTCCCTCACTAAGGCCCCCTTGCCAGACTCTACCAATATCACACCATTCGCATTCTCTCCGCTTACCGTGGCAGAGGTAGAAAATATAATTCTTAGAATTAAGCCAACTAACTGCCAAGGTGACCCGTGCCCAGCCCCTACTATCAAGGACTCAGCGCATGAGTTGGCCCCATTCATCACGGCCTTCATCAACTCTTCCTTTCAAACAGGTATTGTCCCGGATAATCTGAAGGACGCTTGGGTTATCCCACTGCTTCAAAAACCTTCCCTAGACCCTAACATTCCCACTAACTTCCGACCTATCACCACTGTACCATTTCTGCTCATGATCCTAGACCGTGCCGCATACTTTCAGATCCAAAATTACTTGGAAACTAATAACTTGCTAGGTCTACGACAATCTGGTTTCCGCCCCAGACACGGGACAAAGACCGCATTATTAGACCTTAAAACTCAAATCGAGGTTCTAAAGGATCAAGGCAAACTAGCAATGCTACTACTTCTCGACCTTTCAGCCGCATTCGATCTGGTCAACCATCAGATCCTGTGCGAGCACCTCCAATCAGCTGCCAACTTCTCTTCCTCGGCTGCGGCTTGGATCAAATCTTTCCTGAGCAACAGATCCATGAGAGTCTTTGCCCCATCCGCAGCCGCGGACCCTTCCCCGATTCACTGTGGCGTTCCTCAGGGATCTTGTGTATCACCTACACTCTATAACATTTTCACGAAACCACTCTTTGATGTGCTTGACTATCTGGGTGTCTCCTATACTAATTATGCGGACGACACCCAGATACTCATCCCCATCACTGGTGATTATCTAGGTGACACCAAGGCCCTTAACGACGTCTACTTGGTCATCCAAGCCTGGATGGCCCAACATCAGTTGTGCTTGAATGATGACAAGACGGAGCTCCTGATCTTGGGCACTGCACAACGCCTGAGCAGACTAGAGCCGTCCTATCAGTCATTCAACATAGATGGTAATATCATTCGTGTCTCAAAAGATACCAAAACGTTAGGTTTCTACCTTGATGCCACACTCTCATTAACCCGACAAACTAATGCTGTCAGATCTGCGTCTGCATACACATGCAAACTTATCGCAGCTTGCAGACCATTCCTCACTACGTCTAACAGCGTTACGCTAGCGAGAACCCTTATTATGGCTAAAATTGATTACTGCAGTGCTCTTTATCTTGGCACCAGCCAAGAGAACCTGAACAGACTTCAAACGACACAAAACAACGCCATTCGTGCCGCTTTAAACATTCCCCGACACCACCACATCACAGAAACCAGAAGTAAGTTAAATTGGCTACCTGTCAAACAGAGAATTTCACTCAAAACACTCGCCCTTACGCACAAATGCCTAGCCAACAAAGCCCCGATCTACCTTGGTAGTCGACTGTCGCGCCACTCTACCTCCCGACCTCTAAGAACAGCCCAATCCCACTGTCTAGCGATCCCCAGATTTAAATTGCAAAAAGCAGGGGGCTCAAGTTTCCCCGTCTTAGCTTCCAAGTTATGGAACTCCCTCCCTGTTTCAATTAGAGCGGAAGACTCTTTCAATACCTTCAAAGCCAATACTAGATCTTGGCTTTTCAACCAGCTTTAAGGCCGGCTTCGCGTTTCTTCCTGACCTACCCTGACTTGCCGACCGCTACTATCACCTATCGGCACTGAAACTACTGTACATATGTATATAAGATCCTCTTGTAATGTATATAATGATTCTTTGTTATACCTGCATATCGGATCCCATGTGTAAATGTTTAATGATTCTCTGTTATACCTGCATATCTGTAACCTCTTACAAATTGCGCCCTGATGCCTCCGGGCCTGCTGGTTTGCGCGTTATAAATAAATAAATATAAATATAAATATATTGTGCAGATTTAGGTTGAGGGCAAGCATAGGTTCTGGACACAGATAGACCTTTGATTTGAACTTTGACACAGACTATCCTCGGCTTCTTTCGGTAGGGAAATCCCACTTTAGTATAGGGCAAGTTAGGCCTTACTCCACCCTGACATTTGAGAAATAAAAGCTTTATTTTTAGAAAAGTGAATCTGTTGTCTGTCTTAATTCATGATGCCTTCACAGGACCTTGAAAGATAGTTAGCTAAATTTAAAACTAATACAAAAATCTAGGAACAGTCAGTGAAGAGGAAACAAATGGGGGTTTGTGCTCAATTGTATTTCACACAATTAACAAACAGTGTGTAACTGATTTCAAGAAGGCCAAAAAATTGACAGGAAGACAGAGAAAGGTGAATTTCTGCCATCCAGTCTCAAGATAATTAACGCCTAAACTACAGGATGCAAATCAGATGACAAACATTTTTTTAAAACAGCTAAAACAAGAAAATTAATTTCCAAAGATGATAAATAGATCCAGAGTTAACAGAGGTAGAAGAAAATGGTGAGGCAATCAATGAAAACTGTTTTATAGGGATTGGATTTAAGAAAATGTCCTTCTATTAAGACTCCTGTGCATGACACGTTTGCAGATTATGCATCAGTATGTAAAGCCATTAGTGTAAATTGCTAATGTAATCCGAGAAATTGGAAGCTGATCCTCTGGTTCCAAACAAAGTGGAGGCATGACCTGGAGCAGACAGCAGTAAAATTCCTGAATTTGGTGCATCACCCTAAGCGGGCCATTGGTGATGCAGAGGTAGAATGAACATTTCAGGCTGTTGCAGGGAGCATAAGGTGACGAGGGAAAGGGGGGCACAAGAGCAGGTAGATATGACAAATAGACTTGAGCCCAATTAAGGTGTGCAGAAGCATTCAAGGAGGGGCCCAAACGGACACTGGTCCAAGTCCAGAACAGGGCTGGTAAAGCGGGGTTGAGCAGAGCAGTTCAGGAGGGAAAGTTGATGTGTGATGGGGTGACCCACCCTGCTCCGGTTGATTGAGTCACAACAGGGCAGCCGAAGGCAATGCAGCAACAAAAAGACACTGCTGCGAAGACTACAGATACAAGCCTTTTTAATGCTATTCTACTGAACTCCCTACGGCATCAAAGGAAACCCTAAAGTGATAGATGCCAACCAATGAAGGCAATTTTAGATATAATTGCATGTCTTAAGGGTGAATGGGGATTCCTTACCTCTCACAAGGTCTCCAAGTGATATAATGTAGAAGCTAACGCAGAAGATGTCAGTGAACCCAGAGGTACACCACAAGGCATTGCAGCCTGTCTCTCTCTCTGTATTGACCTGCTAGAAATGCTTTAAGAATGTTGGCAATAGAGACAATGTTTTGATATAGTTGTCTGGAAGACTTGTGGGAAATGTAACATGTTGATTGACTCAGTGCTTCTCAGCATGATTAGGTAGTCAACTGTGGTGCGCTTGACCATGTAGACAAAAAGTCTATTTCACAAGAGAAATTACTTTTAAGTAAGGGGAATGCCTCGTCTCCACAATACTGATGTGGAAGAACTTGTATTCTGTAAACCAAAAGACCATGTGCCTCTTAGGATTTGGTGTCCCTATCCAGTGTTCCTATCCCTCACCTGACAAGCACACGTTGCGTATAGTGCTTTGAAAGAAACGCACTTGCTTATCATTTGTTCGTTCTAGGTGAAAAGATCTTTTTCTTAACATCTTTCCATAAAAAGATAAGATTTAGAAAGACCGCCCCGTGCCAACTCTGACAGGCTCAGCGGGAACCAGAAGCGCAGGACAAGGAGAACGGGCGCGCATGTGTGTTGTGTGTCTGGCTGTGTTTTGATTTGGGGGTTTTGGAGGGGAGGGAGGGAGACGATGGATTGGAGTTCGGGGGGCAAAAAACCTGATATAAAGGAAATTCTGTGGGAAGAGGGTGAGGTGGTGGTGTGTATATATATATATTTGTTTAGACCGCATTGTAAAGCTATCAAGCGAAAAGACCTTTACAATGCCAGTTGTACAATCAAAAGAATCAGTGATTGTACATCACTTTCACTTGAGAGCTTAAAAAAAAGAAGAGGTAATTTCACATAGAACCCATTTGTTAAGCTACAAGTAAAAATGTCTTTGCTTAAGTAAATTGGATATAAAACAATCCTTTGCTCTCTAGCCCAACGCCTTGTGTGAACAATGAGAAATTGACAGCCAAGATGCAAGTAAGGAATAGTACACTACCACTAAGGTCAAAGAAAAGCAGTTTTGGGGTCACTGCAGCTTCTGGGACCCAAGTTTGTTACGTTATTTCTTTTGCATTTGCAGAGTGCCTACTGGCATAGCTTATGGCATCAATGTACCTTTTGTCTGGTAGAGAGGCAAAGAAGGAGCGGGTGAGGGATAGATAAGATGCTCAGGAAGGCCTTGGAAGGAAAGGTGGAGGAGCCAAGTGTACAATCGGACCAAATTTATCATGGGACTAAACCGTAGTCTACGGGTCGCTGAAAGGCAGAGACAGCTGGAGAAAGACGTTCACCTAGCCAGTGGTATGACTGCAACATACTCATCTCATGGTGAGTGGAGGCATGTTGAATCCAAGCCCAAGAAGTCAGGAAAGCCCTTCTACTCCCTACCTTCCATAGGTCGCCAACTAACATTTGAAATGGGTTGCATGTCAGAAATCCGAATTTGACTTTTTTGGGTCTGCCAATTTATGTCACAGTTACCAAAAGGATTTGAGGGAAGGACGTGTAGCACTCAAGTCACGGAAATATTGCTTTATGTAGCTCCCACAGGATTATGCTCGTCTTTGCCTCCACAGAACAAGCTCCCTGGGCCAAACAGAGTGTCATTCAATTCTGGGTGTGAAATTCAGAACAGATCTGTTGATTCATCACCACACTGGAGTAGGGAACACTAAGCCAATGCATCACCTTTTCAAGTCATTCACCAAGTACTAGTGCCCAAATATGATATGTCATTTATAACGCGCCTATACACAAGTGGTTCAAGGCGCGACGGGGCAAGAGAAGGGGGAACAGAGGGAAGACAGACAACGATATTAATAGGCCAGGTGACACTGAGACCGCACAAGTGCAGGGGAGGGCGGAAGAGAAAGTGTGGGGGTGGGGGAGGAGGCGCTGTACCTTTACTCTCTGGATCATCAAATCACACCTACTTGCCCAGCACATGAACTAATGTCTAGCACCATGAGCCTCCCGGTTCCAGGTGTATCCTCCTATGGATTTCGCCACTGCACACTAGAGCAGTTAATCTTCTCCCAGATAACCTCATGTGGCATCAACTCCTCTGTGGCTCATATCCATCTAAACAATAAGGAAACACGGGAGATTGAGTATCAGGAACTATTCCCGCTGAAAAGAGAACCACAGGACAGACTCCAGTCTTCATCCAACGGCGAGAAGAGCAAACCAGGGCGAGAGGTTGCAAAGGTAGGACCAGCTCCTTGCAGGAGTGACAAATGCATGCTCACCGGTTTACAGGTGCTTGCTGGTGAAAGTTTTGCGAACTCTCATGCGACAAAAGATTCCCAGAGACTTTGAGGGGGCAAATACACTTGCCTCAAAGTTCAACGTTGCAGAGCAGTTGAACCTTGTAACACGTGCATCGCCTGGGGAGTTCAGCCATGAACTGGAAAAGCAGCCGCTGTTCCCAGGTTTTAAAGAACACGGTTCCATCTTTGCTAAAAAGTCAGACAATAAGTACAGCCTCTGGATGACCATTACTGGGCCCTTTACGGCCTGTAAAACAATGCTCACTCAGAGTCTTCCCAAGAAGATAATCTGCACAGTGCATTGGGAACTTTCAGTCTGAAACTACACCTCAACCTAAATAAAAACGTGCAAACCGCGATTTGCACCTCGCCATTAATCAGAGTCATGCGTCCAAAAGTGCTGTAGTCTGAGATATTTCCTTGGCATTCTGCACCTGGGTTTGTTTTTGTATGGTGTTCTGCTTGAACAAAATGAGTTTCAGGCATTTTAAAGAGGAAACATTTTCTTGACCATAACCAACTTCTTTATTGCAAGTTCTAATCCCACAGCTCCTCTTCGGTGTACAGATTCAGAAATGTTGCTAACTACATTTCTAGAAAACAACCAGATCGTTTCTTGGAAAAGTAAACTGCTATAGAAAGGGAAATGCAGAGCCAAAATCTGGGCTTTGCACAACGGTGACGTAGTCACGTGTGAACGTTTATACCTCTTTCTTGTTAAGTACCGAGTACAAATACAAACCTAAATGATGGAATTACGAGACATTTACAAGAGTGATGGGGGAAGTCAATACATATAGGCTGGAGAAAGGTAGGATGAGGAGAGGAAACCGAATATGTAAAACTGCAGCCTGCTTGACACCGGATATCTGGAAACAGTCAAAAGATGTGCCAAAGATGATTAGCAAGGTGATGGGGTCTGGCAGTAGGGGACATAAAGAGGAAAGAATAGCAAAGGGGGATGGGCAGGAATAAAAAGGCTAAAGGCGAGAAGAGAAGGAAACATAAGAAAAGATTGCAACAAACATTTTGTATGTACGGATCTTCCCACTTCGCTATCCCAAATCAACCTTTCCAGAAGAACTTGACATTTCCGACTCTTATGAAACTCAGCCATCGCTTGCATATTTTGCTGTATACCAACTTCTCCCACTCAACGTTTGTTAGTACACAGTGGCCTAGTCTTTAAAAAAAAAAAAAAAAAAATCAGGGACTGTACGTACCCTGTTACTTACAGAGGCGAATGAATAACCCTTGCAAAGTAGAAGCAAGCAACCACATTTGTGAGCCTGCTGACATGTTTACCAGCCATTTCCACACGAATGTGACCAAACACCAGACTAATTAATACAACAGACTTTATACAGCAACACAGACGTCTTGTTTGAACTAAGAGTGGTATACAGTTCTTCGGGTCCCCTCCCGGGTACTCATCGAGGTTGTACTCACCAGCTGAAACTCGCTTCTGCGGTTAAACGCTTCCTTAATGCCCGAATCTCGCCATAGTGCCCGCAGTGCAGGCACATAGAGCTGGAAGGTGGACGGCTCCACGGGCACGCCAGCTTTGTTTTCAAAAGCCATCAAGAACATGCCATGTTTCTCGTTCTCCGTATACTGCCATGGGATCCCCAGCTTATCGCGTGCATCCACCAGGACCCTGGATCCCTGCATAACGAGAGAGAAGCAGGTTAAGAGTAGCAACGTTACCAGGACAAACGTGAATGCAATTGTATTCAAACAATGGGTATCATGGTAAGAAGGGTGAAAAGAAAAGCGCCTAAGGTTATGGGCAGTAAAATCATTTATTATAGCAACACCCAACACTTAGCCATTAGATTTTGTAGAAAATATTTAACCCCGAGAATACAGTTTTGGGGTTATGTCTGAAAGTTTGAAGATCAGAATCCCAACAGAGGCCAGACATGATCATATCCCCAAGTGAAGCATAGAGCCAGTTAGAGGTATCATATGTTAGCTATGCCCTCCTGGGTGCAGGTATACTCCAAGAAATGCCTAGGCACCCTAACACCACATGCTAGTATCGGAATCTCCTGTCCAGTTATTCAAACAATTTGTCATGCCCCCTCATTCACCCCCCTCAGCCCCCCCCCCGCCCCAGGTACTCTAAAAGGTGAATGGGTGCATGGCGGAGGACGACTGGGGTTCAGGGTGGGGAAGTGGAGTTGAACTGGGAGCGATTCAATAAAGACAAGGCTGGTGGGGTAGTAGCGAGAAAACGGAAGAGGAGTGCAGGTGGCTGGGGGAAGCAGGGGTGCCAATAAGGACATCAGTGGTATCATATGGCCATGAACTACCACAGTTTGCCTAGGTGAGGCTTCGTGGCCAGATCAATTAATCACAAGCCTAGATGTGTCCTTTGGTAATTGCTCCATTTTCGCTTTTCAGAAAAGGTACGTATGACATAGATTGCATAGTATTCCTTTTGTATCCATAGGCAATACTTGGAGGCCGATTCACATATACCGATAAGTAGGACTATTGCAACATTCGAATACCAAATAAGTGCAGGTCTTCAAACCACATTTATTTAAAACGGTGGAAGACAATGAGAAGCAGCCAGGAAGCTTCAGCAATTTCAGTCAGAACCGTTTTTCTTCCTTCCACTTATATTCTTAGAAACACCCATAATCGGCTATATACTGCCAGAATATAGTACACACCAAGTACTGATGTCTAAACAACAATTTATTTCAACCCAATGCAGAGACCTGGGTGCTTCCATTATAGGTCAAGTATTGCAATAATATGACGTTTCGCATACATTAACAAAATCTTCATATATTTTCCTCTTTATTAGGCAATTCAAGTGCGACATTACATGTGGATGGTTGGCCATGGGGTAAGCAAGTGAGCGTGTTTAGATGGGATGGTACCTTACACGATGTATTATGAGAATGGATCTACCAGTGGGACTAAGGAAATGGCAAGACATGATGAGCAGACACACACTGGACTCCGTGTTGGAATGAACCTAGTGATTTCCTTTGCAAAGAGGAGTACGAGTATGCGCACGCCTCCTTAAATTCTATCTAGGCTGATCAATGAAAGAAATCTCCCCCATAATCCCCTCCTAATCGCTATAGTAACATGCTCCAACATACCAGTGCGTATGGATAATGATGCGGTAACTGCAAACTAGAATAAAACAACTGCCAAGCATAAGTCTGCTAAATGCAACCATCAATTACACTCAAAAGGTGTGCATCAGAAGTCTGAATGCTCGCCAGTATACAATATGACCACACCATTCCATGAACGCCAAAATCAACAGTAACCAGTAGAAGCAGTAATATCCACATGGTATTATAAACAGGGGTCAAAAGTTCAAGTTGCAAAAGAACTAGCCACGCACAAAGTCACTAACCAACTCAATTTTCAAAATGCACATAGCACAATTATTACTTGCCCAGAGTCAATTGCCACTAGCCAAAGTAAATGCAACTTGGAAGACCGGTCATCAAGTAAATTGGCCTTATTGCTATAATAGAGGAGGAAGTGGGCGAGTTCTGGATTCCCCAACCGTGCAAAATACGATCAAGCACACACCCAGGGTTCATGTTGGCCATTTAAAGATGCTGCATCAGTCTGAACACTCCATAGAGGGGCTTGGAATGTAAAGAGCTGCCACTTCCTATTAATGGCTCTGGTGACTATGGCCAGGAGCTCCTAGTCCGGTAGCGTGTTCCATGAACGCACTATACATCGCAGTTGGGAAGAAATGCAGAACCGAGCAGGGGCTAACAAAACAACCTCAAAATGTGCCTCAGAACACATTGTGTATGGACGTATTATAAATACCAAATAAATAAATTATAACGCTCCCCAAAGGATAACCCAACCAATGCATGAGAGCTAAGACATGTAATCGGGGAGTTTGATAATGTCTGAACCTTCATAGTTGGGAATGTGAGGCATAACTTCATACTTTAGAGGATTGAGTTGGGGTGGTGGGAAAAACTGACACCGTTCTTAGTGTAGAGGAACTCGATTTTTTCAGGTGGTTTAAAAAAAGACCAGAGGGTTAGGTGCAGTAGTTGGTGCTTCCATTACTTCACCCATTTATATATGAATTGCTTAACCTTTAGGAGGCGGAAATCCCATAGACTGGCTAGTTACCTTTGACATGGTTCAATGGGAAGGGAGTAGTTTCTTACCTGTAACTCCATTCCTCCAGCGTTGGTATCTTTCATGGATTCGCATGCTTAGAATACTCCCCGTCGTCAGGCTGGGAACCCTCGGTATATTTATTAAGACGTTTTCCATAGGAAAAAGATTAACACTTCTGTGTCCCATCTATGTCATTATGGGCTGCGCACGCCTGACCCAATAGGACGTAGGGGTATAAATAGCCCCGCCCTCGCGGCTCCCTTCAGATTTTAACCTCCAAAGTAGAGGGGCCATATAGAATTTGCATTCAGGTGAGCAACAGCATGCAGCAGATATGCAGATGGGACGAGCAGTCCTTCGGGACCTGTTTCATTAAGGAAAGCCCCACAAAGGGGTGTATGCTCTTGTCAATATGCTATATATTTAGTTATTGTCGAGGTACTGTGATGGGGATTTTTTGGTATACCTAACTGCATGTGTGGCTTGGATAGTCTTGATTTGCATTGCACACCTCCAAGTTTAGGGGTACTGCTGTATAATCTATTCTAAGCATGTGAATCCATAAAAGATCCAATGCTGGAGAAGGGAGTAGTTTCTTACCTGTAACTCCATTTCTCCAGCATTGGTATCTTTCATGGATTCACATGCGCCCGCCGGCCTCACCTGAATGCAAATTCTATATGTCCCCTCTACTTTGGGGGTTAAAATCTGAAGGGAGCCGCAGGTGCGGGGCTATTTGTACCCCTATGTCCTATTGGGTCAGGCGTGCGCAGCCCAAAACGACGTAGATGGGACACAGAAGTGTCCACATTTTTTCCTGTGGAAAACGTCTTAATAAATATACCAAGGGTTCCCAGCCTGACGAGGGGGAATATTCTAAGCAGGTGAATCCATGAAAGATCCAATGCTGGAGAAAGGGCTGGACCCATTTCTTTATGCGAGTAAAGAGGACTGTAAGATGTACGTTACTGTTTTTGGGATGTTTTGAACAAGCTCGGAGCAGAAACAAGGAGGAAGCCTGCATTCTGCTCTAGACGGATAACAAAAACACCTCAGCTATATGTTCCATCTACCATCTCAGTGGCACAAGATCTCCATTGTTGGCAGAGTTGGCAAAATACCTTTGGCATTATTGCTTGAAAGCTGGAGACCAGACCCTTTTGCTGTAGCTTTGGACACACTTCGGGAGGATAGCTCAAGGGCAATGCGCTCGCCTTGAAAGCAAGATGGAGTGGAGCAACACAGGTTCAATCCCCGGGTCCGCGCTTAGAAACCTCTGGGTATTAAGTGTGTTATAAATAACCAATTACAATTAGTCTTTCTATTAGGTCCTGAGTAAGATGACCGCTTTTCAGTTCACCACGATAGTGAGAGCTCTGACGAAGCTGAGCACGGAAGACTCCTATTTGATTTTTATAGCCCCTCTTGGCATGACGCAGACCTGCTATTCATATCTTCTGAACTTTCTAGGGATTTTGAAATCCCTCTTCCCACAAGCAAATCTCTTCTCTAGTACCTAGGGGGAGGGTCTCTTGCAGCTGGTGGTGTAGATGGTTTCGAGGTTTGCTGGGCTCTCCCAGGCCTTTCAAAGAAAAGTGGCGTCAACTCAAGGATTCCTGCGTACACTCCACCAAGAGATAAGACTCCGCATAGGCAATTGGCATGGCTGATGTATGGAACAAGGAGTCATACATCTCGCACCTGTGTTAGCAATTGCGCACATTTTGGTAGTCTTATTGGACAACAGCAACAGTAAAGCCTAGCGTACCATAGGGGTTCTACAGGTCAGCCATTTCGGCAGCAGACGACCCAATGAACGAATCGTTGATTGGCAAGCACTGTTTTGCTCGTAAAAGGTGTTTGTGGCATGAAAGCACATGAATCCAGATACTCCTCCCTCTTGGATGAAAAGGCCTCTTTTCCACAAAGTGCTGTCGGGTTAGTTAGCCGTATATTTCAAAGTAGGTATGATGCTTCCTGGATTCATGTATTATTACTCATGGGGCCAGGAATGCGTTGAATTGGAGGTTTTATTACTTTAGGTTCGGCTTCAGTTCATTCATTGCCTTTCGCATAACACAAGACAGGAGACACCCACCAGCCACCCCATCCCCAACTGAGAACGTTCATTTAAGCACACACTGCATTCTCTGCGCTGCACACCCACATATCATTCCTAAAAATGTGCATCTAGGGAAGGGCATCCGGCCAAACTGGAAACATGAGAACTGCCAGTGTCCCTCCCGCTGTGCACCAGCCGCCCGAGCCACATCTCTTGATGCCCCCCCATGTTTTTTGGCACCTCTGTCCGTGCCCCTCTGCCCAGCCCTCCCACACCCCAACCCCACCATGCTCCCATCACTGCCCCGCCCCCCCCCCACTTCCCATCCGGCATGGGATTCCTGGCTTTGACTGCCACGTTCCTTCCAGTCGGGCTGCCAAAGAAAAATAAAAAAGGGGCTTTGGCCCTTATTTTTCACTATGGGGCCAGCCATCTAGTTTCTTTTGGGTGGGAGATTTGGCTTGTGTGTCTCAGCCCATGTCGCATTCATCCAATTACATTAGTACCATCAGGCTGCTATGTGTAACTCATGAGGTTTGCGATGGCACAGGAAGGACAGCCTATGCGATCTGGAATGCATGTGACCGTGTATGCATTTAGGATTGCATCACCTCCAGCTCAGATATGTAGCTGCTAAATGTACTAAGGACAGCTCTGATTGGCAGATCTGCATCACCCTCTTTCCTAGGAGTGGACTGCTAGGCTACGTCAGTGAGTGCATCTATAGTAGCTGGAATGCAAGCCACTGCCAGTATAGTGGAGGGAACATGCACTGCTGGCTGGGGATCCTATCTGACAGCCTGCCTTGACGAAGATCATGGAGCGCTAAACGCATTCGGTGGGAAGCGTCTCCGAGGAGACAAGGGGTCGAGAACAGCATGCTGGGAGCTGAGGCAGAAGAGATAGGTTAGCGAAACAGCAAAGCAGTACTTCATGGGCCATGGGAATGCTTGCAATTTGAGTCGCTCTGCTAGCACACCTATTTCAGTGAAGAGACCACCACATCCTTCCACAGAATTGTACAGGAAACCGGACCTCTCCAGGTGGGCTACCAGCCTGATCAAACGCTGTGCAATGAGGTATCAAAGCAAAAAGATAAAAAACATGGGGCTTCAGGACAGAGACTGAGTGAGGACCAAAAGAGGAGATGGGGAGTGGCGAGTGGCGCCTAATATGAGTTAGTGAGAGTAAAGCGAAAGCCTGGAAAGGAATGGGTGCTGGGAAAAACTCAGTAGCTGGCTTAGGAAGGGGAATCTGCAGCCCCATGACATGTATAGCAACTATCATCTTTTTCAACATAAACATTACTGATTGCCCCAGGGTTTAAACTAACCAAAAAATCTCCTGACTTCCAATCCCCTAGTTTCTGCACCAGTACCGTTATTTCTGGTGATACTTCTTCAGGTTCCTGTAACCTGACTAACCTTTCTCGCAATGCTCTTAACTCATTATTTATGTCTACTTGTGGGCCCTCTGGGTACCCCAATGCTACAGGCATATCAGCGTTTGTGGATGGGTTATATGGAGGTGCAAAAGCTCTGGAGTTCCCCTCTTTAGTTGCTCATCCGGATAATCCTGTTGACACTCTACTACTCGAGGTTTATAGACTGGGTTTGTATACCCCACTGCAGGTATATGCGTTACGGGGTATATCCCCTTACATTGGATCTCTTTCATCTTCCATTTCCTTGAATAATTCCCAGAGATCTAAAATCCCTTTTCTTTTTTGGGGCTTGTTCCCTTTATATTTTGCTGCTAGAGAAGAGGGCGCTAGAGCGCGACCAAGACGGCGGCTCTTGTGTGAGCTTCGACAGCGCACCCAAATCAATCCTGAAAAAGAACGCAATCAGGGACCATCCAACCCCCCCCCCAGCGGCAGGACAGACAACCCGAGGCCAGTCACATCAGCCCACTGTCCTTCGGCAGCAGGGGGGGGCGCCTGTGGATGCCTGGCTGGCGCGGGTGCCTGGGAGGAGCGAGGCCCGTGGTATTAGCGTCCCGCGGCGCCGTCCGAGGCACAGCAACGCCAGAGGAGGGGGATGCTGGTGCTGCCCGTGTCGTTGGAGGTGGCGCCCGGGATCGTGTCTGCGAGTCCCTGCGGCACTCTTGAGACCCCCTGCGAGAGCCTGCGGAAGCCGCGTGGCCATCAGAGGGACCGCGCAAGGAGAGCGGGTCCCGGAAAACAGATCCGGCTGTCGCCGGCGTTGCATCGGCCCGTGGAGGGGAGCGAGCATTCACATCGCAGCGGTCCCACAGAGCAGCCCCACCAGTGTGGCTCCCGCGCTGGTCGGCGGGACCCGGGAGCACACAGACAGCAGGCTCGCCCGGCAGCCGCCTGGAGGCCCAAACAGCGACGCAGAGAGGCGGCTGAGGCAGTCCACGCGAGCCACCCTCCCCCTGGCGCACGCTGAGACGGGACGCCTCGAGCCCCAGTCAAGGCACAGTACACAGCGACGCGGCCCGGGAGCGCCCCCGCCCCCCAGTCCCACAGCCCCCACGGCAGGGGGACAGACAACAGGGGCAATAGCAGAGGTGCCAGCCCAGAGGCTCCAACTACATACCAAGCGAGCCAGAGCCGGCAGACTGTCCCCATGGCACTCCGCAAACCCCAACAGGAATGAGATATAAAGGCGGCTGACACCAGGAATGCCCCTCAACCACAAGATAATATATTCTGGCGAGAGCCCACTACTCAACAGGAGACATCCGAATATAGCCAGCCCGCCCGGGGACACCACACACGGCATAGTCCTAACACCCGGGCCAGGAACAGCAATACCACCAGGTTGGGGAAATCCGACAAATCCCAGAGGAAGCTGACATTTGAGGCAGGAGCCAAAGTCAAAACCCCAAAAGCGAACGGACGACTGGAGAGCCCAGGGGGGTCCATGCCTCAGGACGATGACCCCGCTCAAACCACTGACATCAGAGAGATCCTTCTCGAATTAAAAGCTGGCATTGGCAATATAGACAGTAAACTTGATTCCCTGTCCACAAAGGTCGACCGGCTACAGCATCGCTTAGACAAACACGGCGACAGGCTAGACACTGCTGAGCAACGAATCTCCGATATCGAAGACAATGTGTCCTCCATGTCCACCAAGGTCTCCACACTAGAAGCCCAAATGAGGGCCGTCCTTGCTAAAAACGAGGACCTCGAAGGCCGATCCCGCCGGAACATCACAATCCTAGGAGTGAGAGAACAAACCACGAGGAAAATGGAAGAGTTTGTAGAAACCTTATGTAAGGAGTTATTTAGTAGCCCCGCGCTAACCAACATTTTTGTGGTAGAAAGAGCCCACAGGGTCCCGACCAGTTGACCCATCCCCGGGTCAGCCCCTCGTCCAATAATAGTCAAACTGCTAAACTTCCAAGCCCGGGACACGATTCTCCGCCTTGCAAGGGAGAAAGGGAACCTACAACATGACGGAGACGACATCCAGTTCTTTCCCGACTTCTCCCCGTCAGTCCAGGCGTTACACAGAACATTCACCAGGGTGACGCGTTGGCTACAAGACAACAAATTTCTATACTCCATGCTATATCCAGCCAAGCTGCGAATTCAGCATGACGGCAAATCTCAATTCTTTAACACACCCAAAGATGCAAATTCATTCCTCGACAAGCTGGGCTGAAAACAAACCATTGGCAATCCGAGACCACAAAGGAGAGACTGAGCAGACAGAGACCCGCCATGATGCCCATACACACCTATATCTGACCACCGTTCGCCACTCAAAGAGCCCCTGGATTCCACGACCACGCTGGTTCTCAGTGTGCCCCAGACCTTGGAAGTTCCCTAGCACCCCAAGCGCAGCTCTGTTATGTTTTGGGACTTTGGGTGGGGGAATCTGATGGGCAAGTTGGGGGTTGCCCGTGTTTGGAAGGGAAATCGTTCAATGTTTTGGAAGCGTGCTTACCAGGGGTCCGCACCCCCCTCACCTATGCCCAAGGTCGCCCAAAGGATGCACCGAGATTGGCTCCCGCCTTGGAAAGCAGAAATATAGGCACAACACCGCTGTAAAATGGCCTGTCACAATCAAACATCACCCTGCCCCAAAAACAACCAAACAGTTCCATACCAACAACATTCAAGTTAGCTACTTGGAACATTAAAGGGGGTAACAACCCGAACAAAACCAGGAAAATATCTCAATACCTCCAGAGACAAAGAGGACATTGATCTAATTCAGGAAACCCACCTCCTTCCCGGAGCAGATAATCGCTGGGCCCGGGATTGGGGCTGCCATAGATACTTCGCCTTATATTCTTCATACGCCAGAGGGGTGGCAATCCTAATACATAGATCCCTAAAATTCAAACTACTTGCAGTAAAAAAATGACGAGGAAGGAAGGACGCTTATGGTACATGGGACCCTGGAGAACACAGAATTCATTATCATAAACTCCTACGGGCCAAACACAGACGGATATAACAACTTCGACTGGGTATTGACGCACCTGGGAGAAACGAGATCCCGAACAGTCATATGGGCAGGCGATTTGAACATCGCATTAGACCCACCCATCATCCATTTCGGCCTCTAAAGCAGCCCTCCAGGTTCTTGAAATCTGCAAAGCGTATGACTTGGTGTACATCTGGAGACGCCAACACGGTGAGACCCGAGACTACTCATTTCACTCCTGGGTCCATGGGACCAGTTCCCACCTTGACTACATATTGGTCTCCGCACATAGCCAAGTCCAATGGACAAACAGCCAAATACTGCCTAGATCAATGTCGGACCACTCGGTGGTCACAGTCTAGTGCATCCCACCAGACCCTTCAGAGGGGAGGAGACACTGGAGATTCAAACTGGGATCCCTACAGGACCAGGTGTTCGCCGACGAACTCCGGGCAGAGATCATCGCTTTTCTCAAACTCAACCAAGGCTCTGCGACATCTGCCGGAACCCTGTGGGAGTCCTTGAAATGCTACGTCAGAGGGATCTGCTTAACCAAAGAACAGGGAATCTTAAGACGAGAACTGTCCTCAAGTGAGGCCCGCCTAAAGGAGATTGAACAACTACAGACCACATTACCAGAACCACACGTGCTGGCATCATTAAAAAGGAGCTAGGCAAGTTCAGAGCGACGGTGGACCGGTAACTGAACTTCCTATCGCAAGGCCACTGCATCTGCCAATATGGAGAGGGGCAGAAACCGGGTGCCCTCCTCGTGAGGCTGATAGCGGCAGACCGAAAACCCACACAAAGAGCAGATCCGGAACCCCCAGGGCGCCCTAGTACACAGACAAGGAAATTGCTGAAACATTCCGCGGCTTTTATCAAAACCTATACAGGGCCAACTACACCGCCACCCAAGAGCAACTAACACTATCTGGCCGACATAGGACTGTACTGGGTGGATGCCACACTAAGAGAACCCCTAAACCTCCCCCATCACACTAGAGGAAATCTTCCAGGCCATCAAAGACATACCAAGCACTAAAGCGCCTGGCCCCGATGGGCTAATTGGCGAGTTCTATAAAGCATTCACACCCATCCTCACCCCACTGTTGCTGCAAGTCTTCGAGGAGGCACTCAAGACCAGTTCACTGCCCCCGACCCTCCGCGAGGCGAACGGGATCCTACTACATAAAGCTAACAAACCCCCAGAAGAATGCGGCTCGTATAGACCGATCTCACTGATCAACCTCGACAATAATATATTACACAAGATCCTGGCCTCCAGACTTATCCCCCGGATGCCCACGCTGGTGCTTGCGGACCAGGACGGATTTCTACCAGGCCGCATCACAACATTTGGCATCAGACGCATGTTTGGAGTCATGGAAGCACTAGACCCCTCACAACAGGTGGTGGCGGTCCTTCTGGACGCAGAGAAGGTATCGACTCCATCTAATGGCCCTTTCTCTTTGAGGTCCTCCAACAAATGGGCCTCGGCAAACGCTTCCTCCAGTTGACTGCCCTCCTGTATAACCAACCCTGTTCACACATCGTTCTGGGGGAAAACCAGATCGACGGCAATCGACATTCAGCAGGGA